>NW_028227256.1:20340430-20697930 GCF_978045245.1 Mus caroli
CTGATAAGGAGTTGCATGTTTGTGTAAAAAAAATAACTGTAACAAGAAATTTGAAGTTAATTATTCCAGTTTCCTAATGCTTAAGGTAGGCAACTTTACCCATTTTGAATGCCTTAATTTAATTTTCTCTCCCCCCAAATCTCAACCCTTTTCTATATTTAACTAAAGAAAGAACAAGTGTTTACCAGCTCTTAGGACGCAGCTTGCTTTGTGGGGAAAGTAGTGCACAATTTTACGTGTAGTAGTTATATCAGTGTTGGCCTATTTGATGTATATTGGTTTTTAATGTACTTGGTCATAGAAACAATAATGGATTATATTGAAAAAAAATTAGTACTGACAACAAGGTTAAAAATCTTCTTTGAGCCGGGTGTGGTAGCACACGCCTTTAATCCCAGCACTCTGGTAGCAGAGGCAGGTGGATTTCTGAGTTCAAGGCCAGCCTGGTCTACAGATTGAGTTCCAGGACAACCAGGGCTACACAGGAAAACCCTGTCTCAAAACAAACAAACAAACAAAAATTCTTCTTTGTTACTCAGCCCCTCCTTTATCCTTTCTCTGGTCATATTACAGCTTTCACTTTCATGTGCTTTCCAGATAACCTTTCCCAAAGCACCTGCACATACTTGGTTGATGGATTGTAGACTTGAAACAAAATAGCTAGTATTTATCAAAGCTACTGTTTGTTATACTGAAGCCTTCACTGAAGAGACAGAAGAGTTTCAGCATCCTAAGTCATGCCATTAGCCAATTGCTATTCTATCAGAGCAACAGTTCTTTCTAAAGTTGTTCCAGTAGCAGCTATAGTAAATGCACAAGATTTACCTAAAACATTGATAGGACTACAATTTTCCAATTAAATTAAAAAACAGTGATTAACTTTTATAGTTGTCTAATAAGTGTTCCAATTTGGCAACACTGATGAAAATACCTTCTGTTTGGCTACTGCCATACCCCCCTGTCCCTATGGCCATAGCCAGAACTAGCTAACTTTCCAACATAAAATCCACATTTGCTTATTGTGACTAACAATGTCAAAGTGATCTGTGTTTACAGTTCATGTGGAAAGAGGATTAAAATTGGCTGTGACAATTTTATTTGAGCATTCTCCATTTACACCATTGAAAAAATACATATATCATCATTCAAACCTTTAGGGTTTCATAATGTTTGATTATTTTTTTGGATGTGTTTGTTTTTAACTTGAGATTTCCCACTTAAAGCAGCAATAGTATTTTTTAAATATAAGAATCAATTATAATAAATTCATATGTTTTCTTTCTTCTACAAACAATAACTTAAGTAAAACAAGCATAGAAGAGAAGGTGGTGGGAATGAAGAACCCAATGTTTAAGGAAAATGTAATCAGATATATTACATGAGGATGGTGGCCTCCTGACTTTAATCTGTTCACAGAGTTTCCCAGAAGATTGTCTATTCTGTACACTATAGAATTTGCTATGTCTTGGTTTAAACAGTATGATTTCAGTTATACCAAGAATCTAGACAGAAAATCCCATCAAGCAGTTCTGGCTGGGAGAAGGGAACTTTTTCTTTGAGATGAACGTGAGAAGTTAATGAAACAGTGGACTTTTTTTTTTTTTTTTTTGAACAAAGGATATTTTCATTAAGCTAGGGAACTCTTGCGTGAGATAAAGCTCCGCATTTTGTGAGGATAGTGTTTTACTGACTCCACAAGAACATACTGCTGGTTATGCACATATTGTAACACTGCAGTGAGGTGCTGAAACTGCAGTTAGCATCCAGGGAAGGGCAACACAATAGAATAAGAAAGGTGAAGTTGTGATACATGAAAGTTACTGTTAGGTTTTGTTGTGATTTCTTCATAGTTCCTTAGAAATTCCCATGTAATTCATTGTTCCTCACAGATTTATTTATTACATTGTAGATATTTGGATTTGGGGGTTATAACTAGGGGCTAATGATTCCCCTACTCTTAGAAAATAAAATGTATGTAGTAGGCTTGGCTGGTGTAGTAGGCTTGGCCTCCTCCATGAGGAGGCCAGAGCACAGCTTAGTAGAGTTGGTTCTCTCCTTCCATTTTGGTTGGGAGTTATACCCAGGTTTTCAGGTTTGGCAGCAAGCACTTTTGTATGCCTTAAACCATGCTGCCAGACTATGTGCTCTTCTACATGGATGGGCAAGATGAAAGTGACATGAAAAGTTATAGGCAACTTAGCCTAAATGAAGTATATGCAAAGGCGAGGGCAGAAGGTGCAGTAACCGGGAGATAATCAGAAAATAGGAGGTATCTGATGCAAAGACACCACTACCTCCCTAGATGAAGGATTCTTCAGGAATTAGAAATGCTCATGGCTAAGTCCTGGTATACAAGATAAATCAAGCTTCAAAGTGTTAACCATGGTTGTCTCTGTGTATTGTTTATAATTACTTTAATTCTGGTACATTTGGGGTTTTTTAAATGAGGATTAGGAAAGACTAGTATATATCTTGAAATATTAGATGTAGTGTGTTCTATGAATTTTAAAAATCAGATAATGGCCAAAAAAATGATTTTATGGGGGGAGATAGTATGCCAAGTTTATAGCTTAAAAACCTCAATCTAGTTGTTGTCACAGGGTAGGGGTGGAGGAAGGTGTGGTGAGGTGATTTAAATACAGAGCCTTACCAACTGCCACTGGGCTCAGATACACACTTCGGGGGCTTTTTTTTTATTATTATTATTTAGAACTGAAAATGGCCAAGTTTTCATTTCCCGGAAGCTTTGGTGATGCTTAAAGACCAGAACTAAAGTTATGTTCAAGATTATGTTTAGTTCTTACAGACTGTTTGACAGTTTAAATCCTTAAATGATTGTGATTAAGGCAGTTTCCTTTCATTCCTGTCCATTTTTAAACTGTTTACATGGATGTCTCTGAAGTTATTTTTCACCCTGACTTTTCTTTATTTGGAATCCATCAGAGAAATAAAAATTAAAAATCAGGTGGTTCTCAGGGAGGGTTAACTTTCCATAAGATCTTGCTGTCACTTAAGAAAAGATTGGCTAATGAGATCACTTCTCCTCCTAGCCATGGATGCTATAGAAAGTACAGCAGCTGTACTTTGAATTACTGGGCAATTACAAAGACTGTTTCTGGAACGGTTGTTCCTTTTCTTGCCAGATATTAGATAGCATCATTCATATATTTATTCTTTAAATACTTATTGTTTATACCCAATAAACCCTGGCTCCATGTTGTGGATTTTCATCAAATAGAATGAAATTGAGTAAAACTAAACTAAACTTCCCAGGAAAGTTGGTTTTATAGAGAGATAGGAAATAGCAATACTAACAATAATGAGCTATGAGTTGGTTATAGATAAACATTCAAGGCATAATGATAGAGAAAGGACAGAATAGGTAGTTCCTATGGAGTGACAGGGCCCAGATTTTACCAGAGATCAGTGGAAGCTGCTTTGGAAAAGAGATGCTAGATTTGAGATTTGAGACAGTATGGGACTAGGTAGTCTCAATTACCATTTATTTTAGGGCTGAGTCTTGACCCACTACTGCAGTACCTCCTACACTACAATTGATGCATCTATCTGCAGATTAGGTTGTGTTTTGAGGATTGAGATTGGTAGTATTCATTTCTTCTTACCTAGCACTTTACGTCACTGCTGGTATGTGGCAAGTACATACAAATGTTTATCTAATCCATGAATGAGTGATTTGTGTTCACACTGGTTCACAGGTGGTAGTCTCATCATGTAGGCTTGTTTTGTAATGTTTTATATAAGCGATGACTTTCTTCTTTGCTATCCAATAGATCAATTTAGTAAATGAACTCTACTCCAGGAACTGTTTGAATCATTCATTATCAGAGAACTTAGGAACTGACTGGCTCCATTTATGTGTATGCCTCCAGTTATATATTTCTTTCCACATACAACATTTTAAATTTTCTAAGATTATGCTATATTTAGTGTACCAGCTTAATGCATTATTTTATATCCCAACCAACATGTTTACTCTGCTCATTGGATTGATTTATGACTTCATAGCCCATCAATAAGATAACTGGCTGTCAGTGATTAAACCTTTGTATGGTCTTATGTCTGCAGATATAGTTGAACAGTTGTTCTCAGTTCTGTTAGGAGTGAAACAGAACAAAATTCATATAGCTGAGACAGCGAGAAGGTAGACTTGTTTTCCTAAAGTTAGAGAGCAGGGTAGTAATTAAAATGGAAATTCCTCAGACCATTTTGGGAAAGCATAAAAATGCCTGGGTGATAGGGGCAAACCAGGAAATCCCAGGAAAATCCTGGCATGTGCAAAACAGGAATTGAGTAGGCATCAAGAAGGTAAGCATCCTGCAGCCTTCTTACCCGCTCCAGACCTAGAAGCTGAGATTTAGTCCCAAGTATACTCTGTTTTCTAGCCCCTGTTCTAACACGTCATGGGATCTCCAGATGTTCCACTGCATCCTGAGGCTTGTGCTGCTCACCGCCAACCTGCTCTAGAGAGCACTGAGTGACAGATATTGTAAACATCCTACACTCTCAGCTGTGAAAAGTAAGAAAGCTGGGAGAAGGCTGTTTACTCTCTCTGCCTTGGAAATCAGCTAAGAGAAATGAATTTTAGATGACCTATAGGTGATCCTATCAAAGATCTGTTATGCGGTCAACTCTAAAAGGTAAAAGAGTGAGCTAATCTGTGCTAAGAAGTACAAGACACTTTGGGAGATTGGTTATTTTTAACTGTTTAAGATGACCAAGCATGGTGGTGTGTGCCTATAATCCCACTACTCAGGAGACTGAGACTGTTGAATAGTTTAAACCAGATTGGGTTACCATGTAAGATTCTGGGCTACATCAAGAAAGCTGCCTCATAAAAAGTTTGTATGAGACTATATTTCATAGATTGCTGTGGTAGCCTGTTATAAGAAGCCAATAAAACACTAAATGCCTGCATTTTAGCTCACCAATTTTCCATTAACTTGGCTAGCATTTTATATACTGTGTTTGTATTTTGATGGTGTCTGGGACTTGTTACTTTACCAGGGATGAGATGCAGTTTAAATCCTTGTGAAGGACAAATGATATGGTAACAATATGACAAAAACTTGCTATTCAAGGTGGGATTGTTTGGTGCAGTTGGGGGATATACATGAAGAGAATTCTAAGCAAAATCTTGTACTACCTTCCAAGTTCAACTTTTTTCTTTTTCCAGTAAATCATCTATATTAAATGTTTATTGAACACCTCATCTAGAATTTGGGGTTGTGCAAAATGTGAGTTCTTTTTGCACTGGGCAATCTAACAAGCATCTACCACTAACCTACATCTCCAACCCCAACAATTAGATATTGTTCTAATCAATATCAAACGTCTTCTTGTCAGAGATACTGAAGATAAAAGTATATTCTTATACAACAAACTCTTAGGATATTAAAATACTTAATACATATATTAAATTATATATATATATATATATTTGTTCACATATACAAACTTGACATACTAGCATGCCTCAGTCATTTAAACCAAAAGACATTATATTGCCTTAAGGTATATTAGAGAAGCATTTTGTTTCTTCAGAGCCCCAAATGTAGCATATAAGATAGCATGTAGGTCTAGGTTAAAAAAAAAAAAAAGTGTATAAATACAGTGAGTTCAGCATGTGAGTTCAAGAAAGTATTTGGACAAACTGGTTTTATGTCAGATAAAGATACTGTTGAAGTACTAGCTGAGCAACTCAGCTTGGATGAGTCATTGCCCTTTCTAGATTTGCCTTCAGGCTTAAAGAAACCTTCAAGACAATGCTCTATATTCTCCTGCAAGGAACAGTTACTATTGATGATTGAACTTGCACTTTCTGCCAGGGATACAGGCTGCTCTGGGCAAGGACAGCTCTGCTGGAAATAGGTGGAGTCCGACACACATGCGCTCTCACTGCTTTTTACTGAGAAATTAACAAGAAAGACACCTGGATATTCCATATCAAAACTGGCATTGAGTTTTAGCTCTTCAACACTTACTGAAAAATATGAAATTAAGTGTATTATTAAACAAATATTTATTGACTGAGCCACTTCTCAGGTATAGAAATGTGGCAGGGACTTAGGAAAAAATAATATCTCACGAGAGATCTGTGTATTCTATGTATTTATGTAAAATAATCCAGCTTTATTCAGTGATATTTTTGCCCTTTCAGTTCTTTGATACCAATTAATTTTAGTATTTCATAATACTATGGAACACTTCCAGACATAAACCACTTTCTTCCTCATATGTCTTAATAACAATAGTGAATGTGACATGGCTAACTCATCTAAGTAAACATGTTTAAGAGGATATTTTTATGTACATGTCACATGTCTTTGTTGAAAAGATATTGAACAACAGTATGAACTAACCGATACCCCCAGAACTTGTGGCTCTAGCTGCATATGTAGCAGAAGATGGCCTAGTCAGCCATCGTGGGAGGAGAGGCCCTTGGTCTTGCGAAGATTCTATGCCCCCGTATAGGGGAATACCAGGGCCAAAAAGTGGGAGTGGGTGGGTTGGGGAGCAGGGGGAGAGGGTAGAGGATAGGGGATTTTCAGAGAGGAAACTTGGAAAGTTTGAAATGTAAATGAAGAAAACATCTAATTTTTAAAAAAAGATTGTTAACAAGTTATAAAAAAGTTGTATGTTTATTTACTGTCTGTTATATATATGCAAATATCATTGTCATTATACAAGTAAACTTAATTACTTTGAAACCTTTGTTCAAATTTATAGCTTTATCTTCACATATTTGTATAATTACCGATGCTGTAAACACTTTAAAAGAATATGAGTAAATATCAGTGTTCTGTTGGAAAAATAAAAAAACTTTAATCAACTTATTGTAAACTTAATAAAAATAAAAGTTTTGCCTATTTCATCTATGAATTATTTTCTTGTCTTAATATATTAATTTTATGTCTAGTGATCGCTTTCTATAAAACTAATTTAACTTAGATTTCCCAATTTGAATATACTTATACTCTTCATTTTGAAACTATAGAAAGCAGGTTATTAATTACAGTATCAGTCATTGAAAAGTTAAAAATCAGTTATCACTATATAAGTAACAAATGAAAATGAAGAAGAGTTGGCATATTTCCGACACCATAGAGAAAGGTGAAGATAGGGCAGACTGATTCACCTTGTCATAAGGAGGCTGTCAACTCTGGGAGGTACGAAAGAGACAACTGTTAGCTGCTGTCTGGGATTTCTGGAGGTTTCCATAGCCACATATGAGTCCTTGGGTCTTTGACGGGCCTGAGTGAGTAAAGGTTTCTGCCACCAAGCCTGATGTTTAATCCCTAAGATCTACATATTGGAAGGAGAGAACCACCTCCCATGAGTTGTTTTCTGACAACCACGTGCTAGCTGATGTGTACATATACAGTAAAACACTCATGAGTAAATAAATGTAATGAAAAATATCAGCCCTCCATCATCATGTTAAGTTTTTGAAGTGAGATTTCCATAAACACAGGGATATAAATAGATTGTACATTATAGATTGTACATTTAGTGCTCTCAGTTTTAAATTTTGGAGTGGTTATTATAGTTTAGATTTTTTATAATTTTGAGGGGTAGGAGAATTTATGATTTTTTAAATTTTTCATAAAGGAAAATTTTCTTTTTTCTTTAGTTTTAAACACTACTTTTTTTTTTTTTAGTCCTATACTTAACCAAAAGAAAAGAGATTTTGACCCCTTTATCGATCAAATTCCAGCTGTTAACATGCTTCACAGAATACTACTCTGGGGACAGTGCAGCTCCATGTATAGGTCATTGGGATGTTAGAGTAGCTGAAAAATGTCACTCAAAAATGATTTGGACAGTGCCATCCAACAATACATCATTTCAGCCCAAATCATAGTGGTATCAAGATGCACAACCAAACAGATAATCTAATTCCAGAAGAATTGGAACTATTAACTCTTATCTGTAGTGTACTCCTGGAACACTATAGGTCTGAAAAAGACATCTAAAACTAATCAAAACTAAAGAGTAAAAATTAACTGAATAGAATGTGTGCCTTTAGAGTAACTAAACATCTTGTTGACGTTTTCAAAGGATCTGTCACTAAAATGTCAGCTATGGGGATTTTTTTTGTTGTTTGTGTTAATTTTTAATAGTAACCTCGAGTTAAGGGGCAGGGAAAGGAAAGGACAGATGTTTTTAAATGCATGAATGCATTTAAATGTGAGCATCAGCAACAGAATACAAGAGATGGAAGAGAGAATATCAGGTGCAGAAGATTCCATATAAAACATGGACACAACAAATAAAGATAATGCAAAATGCAAAATACAATTTGCTAAATGCATGAAACTCAAGAAGAATGAAGACCAAAATGTGGACACTGTGCCCCTTCTTAGAATTGGGAACAAAACACCCATGGAAGGAGTTACAGAGTCAAAGTTTGGAGCTGTGATGAAAGGATGGACCATCTAGAGACTGCCGTATCCAGGGATCCATCCCATAATCAGCTTCTAAACGCTGACACCATTGCATACACTAGCAAGATTTTGCTGAAAGGACCCAAAGATAGCTGTCTCTTGTGAGACTATGCAGGGGCCTAGCAAACACAGGAGTGGATGCTCACAGTCAGCTATTGGATGTATCACAGGGCTCCCAATGGAGAAGCTAGAGAAAGTACCCAAGGAGCTAAAGGGATCTGCAACCCTATAGTTGAAACAACATGATGAACTAACCAGTACCCCGGAGCTCTTGTCTCTAGCTGCATATGTATCGAAAGATGGCCTAGTCGGCCATCACTGGAAAGAGAGGCCCATTGGACTTGCAAACTTTATATGCCCCAATATAGGGGAATGCCAGGGCCAAAAGAATGGGAATGGGAGGGTAGGGAAGTGGGGGGCGGTATGGGGGACTTTTGGGATAGTATTGGAAATGTAATTGAGGAAAATATGTAATAAAAAAAAAGAAATGAAAAAAAAAACAGTGTACTCACCTATATTAAATAAATAAATAAATAAATAAATAAATAAATAAATAAATAAATAAAAAAGATCCTAACTCAAAACCTTCAGGAAATCCAGGACACAATGAGAAGACCAAACCTAAGGAGAATAGGTATAGATGAAAATGAAGATTTTCAACTTAAAGGGCCAGTAAGTATCTTCCACAAAATTATAAGTAGAAAACTTCCCTAACCTAAAGAAAGCGATGCCCATGAACATACAAGAAGATGACAGAACTCCAAATAGACTGGACCAGAAAAGAAATTCCTCCTGACACATAATAATCAGAACAATAAGTGCACTAAATACAGATAGAATATTAAAAGCAGTATGGGAAAAAGGTCAAGTAACATATAAAGGCAGACCTATTAGAATTACACTAGACTTCTCACCAGAGACTATGAAAGCCTGGACAGATATTATACAGACCCTAAGAGAACACAAATGCCAGCCCAGGCTACTATACCCAGCAAAACTCTCAATTACCATAGATGTAGAAACCAAAGTATTCCATGACAAAACCAAATACACACAATATCTTTCCACGAATCCAGCCCTTCAAAGGATAATAAAGGGAAAACTCCAACACAGGGAGGGAAACTATGCCCTAGAAAAAGCAAGAAAGTAATCCTTCAACAAACCTAAAAGAACATAGCCACAAGAACAGAATCTCAACTCTTAACAACAAAAATAACAGAAATCAACAATTACTTTTCCTTAATACCTCTTAATATCAATGGACTCAACTCCCCAATAAAAAGACATAGACTAACAGCCTGGCTACATAAACAGTACCCAACATTTTGCTGCATACAGGAAGCCCACCTCAAGAACAAGGATAGACACTACCTCAGAGTGAAAGGCTGGAAAACAAATTTCCAAGCAAATGGTCTGAAGAAACAAGCTGGAGTAGCCATTCTAATATCGAATAAAATTGACTTCCTACCCAAAGTTATCAAAAAAAGACAAGGAGGGGCATGTCATACTCATCAAAGGTAAAATCTACCAAGATGAACTCTCAATTCTGACCTTCTATGTTCCAAATGCAAGGGTAACAACATTCATTAAAGAAACTATAGTAAAGGTCAAAGTACACATTGCACCTCACACAATAATAGTGGGAGACTTCAACACCCTACTCTCATCAATGGACAAATCCTGGAAACAGAAACTAAACAGAGACACAGTGAAACTAATAGAAGTTATGAACCAAATGGATTTAGCACATATCTACAGAACATTTTATCCTAAAACAAAAGGATATACCTTCTTTTCAGCGCCTCATTTTACCTTCTCCAAGATTGACGATAAAATTGGTCACAAAACATGCTGCAACAGATCAGATCCAAAAATATTGAAATTGTCCCATGCATCCTATCAGATCACCAAGGACTAAAGCTGATCGTCAATAACAACATAAATAATAGAAAGTCAACATTCATGTGGAAGCTGATAAAACATACTACTCAATGGTAACTTGGTCAAGGAAGAAATAAAGAAATTAAAGACTTTTTAGAGATTAATGAAAACGAAGCCACAACATACCCAAACTTATGGGACACAATGAAAGCAGTCCTAAGAGGAAATCTCATAGCTCTGAGTGCTGCCAAAAAGAAACTAGAGAGAACATACACTAGCAGCTTGACAGCACACCTAAAAGCTCTAGACCAAAATGAAGCAAATTCACCCAAGAGGAGTAGAGGGCAGGAAATAATCAAACTCAGACCTGAAATCAACCAAGTGGAAACAAAAATAACTTTACAAAGAATCAACCAAACCAGGAGCTCATTTTTTTTTTTTTGAGAAAATCAATAAGATAAACTCTTAGCCAGACTAACTAAAGGGCACAAGGACAGTATCCTAGTTAACAAAATCAGAAATGAAAAGGGAGACATAACAATAGAACCTGAGGAAATCCAAAAAAAAAAATCATCAGATCCTATTACAAAAGGCTATACTCAACAAAACTGGAAAACCTGGATGAAATGAGCAATTTTCTAGACAGATTCCAGGTCCCAAAGTTAAATCAGGATCAGATTAATGATCTAAACAGTTCCATATCCCCTAAAGAAACAGAAGCAGTCATTAATAGTATCCCAAACAACAAAAGACCAAGACTAGATGGGTTTAGTGCAGAGTTCTATCAGATCTTCAAAGAAGACCTAATTCCAATTCTATTCAAACTATTCCACAAAACAGAAACAGAAGGAACTCTACCCAATCCATTCTATGAAGCCACAAATACTCTGATACCTAAAACACACAAAGATCCAGCAAAGAAAGAGAAATTCAGAACAATTTTCCTTATGAATATCATTGCAAAAATACTCAATAAAATCCTTGCAAACCGAATCCAAGAACACATCAAAATAAAAATCTATCATGATCAAGTAGGCTTCATCCCAAGGATGCAGGGATAGTTTAATATATGGAAAACCATCAACATAATCCACTATATAAACAAACACAAAGACAAAAACCACATGATCATCTCATTAGATGCTGCAAAAGCATTTGACAAAGTTTAACACCCTTTTAAGATAAAAGTCTTGGAAATATCAGGAATCCAAGGCTTATACCTAAACATAATAAAAGCAATATACAGCAAACCAGTAGCCGACATCAAACTAAATGGAGAAAAACTTGAAGCAATCCCACTAAAATCATGGACTAGACAAGGCTGTCCACTTTCTCCCTACATATTCAATATAGTACTTGAATTCCATGCCAGAGCATTTAGACAACAAAAAGAGATCAAGAGGATACAAATTGGAAAGGAAGAAGTCAAAATATCCCTCTTTGCAGATGATATGATAGTATACATTTGACTCTAAAAATTCCACCACAGAACTCGTAAACCTGATAAACAGCTTCAGTGCAGTAGCTGGATATAAAATTAATTCATACAAATCAATGGCCTTTCTCTACACAAAGGATAAACAGGCTGAGAAAGAAATTAGGGAAACAACACCCTCCACGATAGTCACAAATAATATAAAATACCTTGGTGTGACTCTAACTAAGGAAATGAAAGCTCTGTATGATAAGAACTTCAAGTCTCTGAAGAAAGAGACCAAAGAAGATCTCAGAAGATGGAAAGATCTCCCATGCTCATGAATTGGCAGGATTAATATAGTAAAAATGGCTATCCTGCCGAAAGCAATCTACAGATTTAATGCAATTCCCATCAAAATTCCAACTCAATTCTTCACTGAGTTAGAAAGGGCAATCTGCAAATTCATCTGGAATAACAAAAAAATCCTAGGATAGCAAAAACTCTTCTCAACAATAAAAGAACCTCTGGTGGAATCACCATGCCTGACCTCAAGCTGTACTACAGAGCAATTCTGATAGCAACTGCATGGAACTGGAACAGGGACAGACAGCTAGATCAATGGAATAGAATTGAAGACCCAGAAATGAACCACACACCCATGGTCACTTAATCTTTGACAAAGGAGCTAAAACCATCCAGTGGAAAAGGGACAGCATTTTCAACAAATGGTGCTGGCTCAACTGGCAGTTATCATGAAGAAGAATGTGAATTGATCCATTCTTATCTCCTTGTACAAAACTCAAGTCTAAGTGGATGAAGGAACTTCACATAAAACCAGAGACAATGAAACTTATAGAGGAGGAAGTGGGGGAAAGCCTTGAGCACAATGACACAGGGGGAAATTTCCTGAACAGAACACCAATGGTTTGTGCTTTAAGACCAAGAATTGACAAATGGGACCTCATAAAATTGCAAAGTGTATGTAAGGCAAAATACACTGTCAATAAGACAAAAAAAAAAAAAAAAAAAAGCCATGAACAGATTGGGAAAGGATCTTTACCAATCTTAAATCTAATAGGGGACTAATATCCAACATACATAAAGAACTCAAGAAACTGGAATACAGAATGACAAAGAAGCACCTGAAAAAAAAAAAATGGGCATCTCTTTCTTTAGGTTAGGGAGGTTTTCTACTATAATTTTGTGGAAGATACTTACTGGCCCTTTAAGTTGAAAATCTTCATTCTCATCTATACCTATTATCCTTAGGCTTGGTCTTCTTATTGTGTCCTGGATTTCCTGAAGGTTTTGAGTTAGGATCTTTTTGCATTTTGCATTATCTTTATTTGTTGTGTCCATGTTTTATATGGAATCTTCTGCACCTGATATTCTCTCTTCCATCTCTTGTATTCTGTTACTGATGCTCACATCTATGGTTCCTGATTTCTTTCCTAGGATTTCTATCTCCAGAGTTGTCTCCCTTTGGGTTTTCTTTATTGTTTCTACTTCCATTTTTAGATCTTGGATGGTTTTGTTCAATTCCATCACCTGTTTGGTTGTGTTTTCCTTTAATTCTTTAAGGGATTTTTGTGATTCCTCTTCAAGGACTTCTCCCTATTTAGCAGTGTTCTCCTGTATTTCTTTAAGTGAGTTATTAATGTCCTTCTTAAAATTCTCTACCAACATCATGAGATATGATTTTAATTCCGAATCTTGTTTTTCGGGTGTGTCGGGGTATCCAGGACTTGCTGTGGTGGGTGTACTGGTTTCTCATGATGCCAAGTGGTCTTGGTTTCTGTTAGTAAGATTCTTAAGTTTGCCTTTCACCATCTGGTAATCTCTGGTGTTAGATATTCTAGCTGTCTCTGTCTGGAGCTTGTTCCTCCTGTGATTCTGTTAGCCTCTGTCAACACTCCTGGGAGTCCAACTCTCTCTTGAGTTCCAGGGGTCAGAGCCTTCTCTGGAGTCCAACTCTCCTCTGGAAGGGAAAGTGCACAGAGGTCTGAGGATCAGCTCTGCCTCCTGGCTGAGGATGAAGGCCCTAAGGGACCCTGTCTAAGAAGCTCTGTTGACTTTGTGGCCCACATGCTCTCCTGTGCAGACTGTTCTCTGAAAGACCTGGTATAGAAGATGGTGATCTTGCCTGAGTCCTGGGGTGAGAGGCCTCCCTGGAGGCCAACTCTCCTCTGGCAGGGAAGGTGCCCAGAGGTCTGGGTCTCAGCTTTGTCTCCTGGCTGAGGATGAAAGCTGGAAGAGACCCTGTACAAGAAGCTCTGTTGTTTCTGCAGACTGTGGGCTCTCTTGTGGGGACTGGTCTCTGAGAGACCTGGGATACAAGATGGTGATCTCACCTGAACTCCAGAGTCAGAGCCTCCTGTAATGCTTATTCTCATTGATTGGGGTGTAGAAAACATTGTACAAGGTTCTCTATGAGAAGTAACAATTGACTTACTGTACCAGAGTTAAATAATTTTAAAAGATCAAATGTGGAATATTCTTATTATTTAGAGTGAGAAGCAAACTTTCCAAGTATTAGAGTTTTTGAAAATATACAGGAGTCATGTTAACATAGAAGAATGGACTACATCTCACATGTAAATTTCTTACCACAATATAGACATAACAAATGCATGAAGTAATAATTCACAAAAGAAGACATTCTGATAGCTATCAAATGTTTAAAACTCTGCAGTGGAAATTTTGCAGTTCTCAAGACAATGCCTCTTGACTGAGAGGTTAAGTCTTCAAGACACAGTTCATTGGCTTCTAGGTTGGCATGACATATTTGAACTGCATTTAAACACATGGACTGTGCCAGTGGAGTCCACAATTCTATTGATTATTCTTTATGCTCATCATTGAATTATGAATTATAATTATAATTATGAAACTAGTCAGAATCAATGAAGAAAATAGCTCTGGATTTTATGAAAGTTATTGCAAAAAATAAGTTTTAAAACGTTAATATCTGCTAGGAAAAGAAAGGTGTATCTGTCTTGATAAACAAACGATCACCCGTGTAGTCAGGAGGCTTCTTTCCTTTCAGTGCTGGCAACCAAACCTGGGGCCTCACAGAAGGGACGCAAGCTACATTCCTAACCCAACCAAGGGAGCAAAAGGTTTTCTTATCCTAATTTAAACTGGCATGAATCACTATAATGTAGTTGGGGTTGGTCCCTTTCCCTTCAGCCTTCTGTAAGAGGTAGGAGCCCTTTAGTCTATAGCCACCCACAAGGCAGAAACAGAGGGCACAATTGTCTTTTTTTTAATTATTATAAACTTTATTGTAAAAAAGTCTTGCAAATACATTACATACCCAAATTAACCAAAGTCTATATTCTATATAACTTCTTAAATGTACATAGTTAGAACTGGTGTTTAGGATTGAAGATGTGAAACTTCACATTATATTTCACACTTTTCACTATTGCATGTATTCTATGGACTTAGCTCCCACCAGCAATAGAAAGTCCATAACAAAACCAGAACTAGAGGAACTTTGTGTCTTCATTCACAATTTATGTCATTACTTACATTCATTACTTTTTCATTACCTTATATTTTGCTTTTCTTGTTTTTCTTTCAAATTGTCTTCTTTAGACTTATATATTTAAAATGTTTTCCTTTATTATTTTTAAACTGAAAATAGATTTTTTCATACAACATATTCTGATCATGGTTTTTCCTCCCTTAAATCTTCCCACATCCCCATGGCTATAGTTGTTTTAAGTTAATGATATAGTTATGAGTATATACTTCTAGGATATATAGTAACCCAAAGAGTGATGGTAAAGCAGGTTGTTTCGGCTGCTAATTTTATGGCAATGTTGTGTTTTCCCCTTCTTGGTATCTGGGGTAGGGAGAGATGAAGGTACAGCTGGAAGTGGCAATAGAAGTAAAATGATGTCTCTTCAAGGCTGTACTAAAGTGCAATCATGCTCAGTGACTTCACAGTCCACAGTTTGTATGGAGATTAAATAGCTTTTCACGATCAGGAATTAAAGAGTTATCAAGCTCATATTCAAATAAAAGACAAGTCTTACAATTCAGATTTATAATAACAATAATAATACACTAAAATGCATCTTTGTGTTGGCTAAACATATAGTTTTATAAACACTAGAAACTCAACAGGTGAAGACAAGCCCAGCAAAGACATTACTAAGACCCTACAGACGCCGCTCAATTGAACCACACAGAAGAACTCACTAGAAGAGTAAACGTATGAGTCCTAAGAACAAGGATGTCCTGTTAAATGCAGTGTGTGGAGTGCTGGAGTAGATCTGTTCCTTCCATCACACCAAGAACAAACAAGCTGAGCAGAGGTACTTACAGCACGTATCACCAACAAACCATTGCTCTTTAACTTAGCGAGTTCTAAAATTACATAAAAGGGCATAAAGAAATTTTATGGTAATATGAACAGACTTGGACAAATAGCTTGAGCAAACAACTAAAAAAATATAAAAAATGTTCCATAATCAGATGAAAAGATTAGTAATTATATCAACACCAAAGTAAATAATGAAAACCACAACGAAAGTCTACTTTCCACCCAACAAACTAGAAAGAAAAACATCCAAAAGCTTTACAATCCATTCTGTAAGTGAGGCAGAGAAACAGCTCCATGGCCACAGGACATGGGAAAGGTATCTACAAAGAAGAAATTGTTAGTCTTTAACCCATTACATCTAACTGTGCGCTACTTACTTGAGAATATAGCAACATCAACAAACGTCATTAATCCCTGAGAGGGAGCCAACCATAGACCAAAGAAACAATTTTGCCCAAGTCTATTGTGAACCAATTGCCTCATGAGCCTTTCTCCTTCCCACAAGGGAAAGTTAGTAGGCTCAACCTTGTAAAAGATCTTGTGCAGGTAACCCCATTGCTCTGGTTTCAAGATGGCAATGGCCATGTGGTACCTAAAGGACAGCTTCCACATCTCAACACACATATCTATGAACTTGAATACATTTTCCCAGTAACATGATAGGAAAATACCTTTGTACAAAATTATTCATAAAATAATATTTGTGATTGTCAAGCAAATGGAATAGTATGCAGCTTTTCAGCAGAATACTAAAGAACTCTATAAGGATAGGGAATGACTTACAAGATATATAATTAAGTTGAAAAGTTGGGAAAACTTTCATAATATATTAATTGTAGTATATAAAGTAAAAATTCTTAACACACAATGGCTTAACATACCTAAAAGTAACACAAGAAACATGAACTAGGGGATAATCCAGTTGGCTGCTTTAAGGAATGGGGATATTGGACAAAAAGAATACAAGATGAAGGGACCCTGATTATACTACATCATATAGTTTGTTTTGAACGCATATTAGTATTCTATGTACTCCAGAAATAAAATCAGTGAAAAGAAGGAGGACATACAATTGAAATGCATATACCTAGCTGATTTTCCAATGAACACCAGGTCACAAGACAAGGGGAAAAGGAATGAACCAATAAACAATTTCTAGACAATATTTAACTATATATCCTTATTCTTGGGAGGAAGGTGGCGAGCTGTCAACAATTTATATATTATTATCAGAGTGGCACGTGTGACATCATTCCTACCCTATTTTAACTACACTAGACAGTCGAATAAATGAGTAAATGTAGTGAGGTCATTTGAGTCCTCACTATGGAAAAAGCACATAACTATGGAATTATAACAAGACAAGCCACAGGATGGATTAGAACCAGGCATGCTGTTCTGAACTGTGCATCTGTGTATGACATTCTGTGTACACCTATGCATGGATTTGTATTCTGTTGGTGTGCTTACATATGCAGTCTTCCCTTCTCTCTTTAGTTAAAGGGCCAAGAAACAAAGAGTAGCTATGAGCAAGCCTAGCAACTAGGCTTTAATTCTTGGTTAAAGAAAGGTTGATGCCTAGAAATGAGACTCCATAACTCAGGGTAGCTCACAAAAGTGCCCAGCCTATAGCTCCTAATATTGGCATTGCCTTCATATCCCAGAAGCCAGCTATAATGACTTCAATTTATTTCTAACCAATACATGAAAATGGTCTATATTCATGCGGTATGTGATGACATGATCATGTGTATACTGCATCATGTTTAAATCTACCTGCTCAGGAAACAAAATTTGTCAATGCTTTCCTTGAGTTTATATTGACCCTTGATATATTACAGAGCTTCAGTTGTCATTTGCTTGTATCCTGTTTGTCCACAAACGGATCGTCAAAGGCCATGTAAAAGTAGGATTTTAATACTCATGATGACAGCTCTCCTGATGTTCAGTTGTCTCTGCATTTCCACTCCTGAGTGTGTACGTCATCCACTCCAAATTTGAATGTTGTCATGGTTAGTATTTGTGAACTTGATGGAATTTAGAGTGACCATGAAAACAAACCTTCGGGCATGGCCATGAGGTACTTTCTATATTGGGTTAATTGAGATTGGAAAAGCTTCCAGTTCTAGGAAGCACCTCCCGCCACTGAGGTCCTGGATTGGATAAAAAGGAGCAGCATCACCTCTCTCTGCTTCTTGACTGGGCACAATTCTTCAAGTCCCTGCCCCTGTGCCTTCCAAACCACAGCGGGCCCTACCCTCAAACTTGGAACCAAAACAAAGCCCTCCTTCCTTGCATTACTTTTGTTAATATTTAGTAACAGGCAAAATAATTAATATAAAAGTTTTGCTAGAACACAAAATGTCAGAAGACCCCACAGCAGAATAAGTCACTGTCTTAGTCAGGGTTTCTATTCCTGCACAAACATCATGACCAAGAAGCAAGTTTGGGGAGGAAAGGGTTTATTCGGCTTACACTTCCATACTGCTGTTCATCACCAAAGGAAGTCAGGACTGGAAGGTCAGGAAGCAGGAGCTGATGCAGAGGCCATGGAGGGATGTTCTTTACTGGCTTGCTTCTCCTGGCTTGCTCAGCCTGCTCTCTTATAGACCAAGATTACCAGCCCAGAGATGGTCCCACCCACAGGTGGCCTTTCCCCCTTGATCATTAATTGAGAAAATGCCTTACAGTTGGATCTCATGGAGGCATTTCCTCAACTGAAGCTCCTTTCTCTGTGATAACTCCAGCTGTGTCAAGTTGACACGAAACTAGCCAGTACAGTTACCCATCTTGGAGAAAATACCCAATGTGGCTCACTGGAAAATTTAAGATGATCTGTGCTGTGGATGTGCTGAGACTTGCCTTCCAAGTTGAAAATGGAACTGAAATACTGTTCTCGATTGCTTTTTGTGGCTGTGATAAACAGTGACCAAAATCAGTTTTGGAAGGGCACAGTTGATTTCAACTTAGACTTCCAGGTCACATTTTATTACTGAGGGAAGTCAGGGCAGAAACTGGGGTGGGAACTGAAAGAGAAACTGTAGAGAGATGACCCTTACTGTCTGTCTGGCTTTCTGGCTCATGCTCAGCTTTCTGACACAGCACAGTCTCTTCAGTCTAGGATGGTGCCAACCACAGTGGGCAGGCCTTTCTATATCAATCGTCAAGCCATCGCTCATGGGCATGGGCCAATCTGATCCAGGCAGTTCTTTGACTGATATTCCCTCCTCCCAGGCGACTAGGTTGTGTCACAATAAAAAGTAAACAGGACAAGAAAATGTCTCAGAAAAACTGTGTTACAGCAAATTACCCTTGTGTGATGATATCTCAGCTATCCACCTGATGTTTTGATTACCAATGGGTTTGAGTGAGGACTATAGATTAGATTAGTAGCAAGGACAGCGTGTCCTGGTCTATGAGCAACCTACCTGTAAGGGAGTTAGTTACCCAGATTTACAGCCACACAAGGGCTGTGGGGCTAAACTCTGATCCAGATGGATTGAACTTTGGAACAAAAACCCAAAGCAGTCACCCAGCAGCTAGGTGGCCAGCACCTGTTCCCCTGGAAGAGTCACTGGGGCAGAAGAGAGGACCGAAAAGCATTTCCCCTGGGCTTGAGAAAAGGTGAAAGTGCTATTTTAAAATTCTAGGGAGGATCAGGCCTCAAGGGTGAATTTTGAGTTCTGTGGTTTTGCTAAGTGTGAACTCCCTGCTCTCTGGAAGACATCCCCTGCTTCTTCTGTGCACTGCTAAGCCATCCCCTCCTGCCTGTGAACTGTCATGGCTGCTTCGGCGGCGTAACTGGCACAAGGAAAGAGGCTCCTGTGACCACATTATAAGATGAAGGCTCTCTGACAGCAGGCTTGTCAGATGCTCTTTGTCACTAGCGGTTCAAATGCGTTTGCTTTCCGGTTTCCTGGATACGTTGGAAAGAGAGACTCAGAAAGCCGAGGAGGGGGATACGGTTTCCTTCTCTTCCCTGACCCTAAGCTGCCTCTTACAGCACTTTCAAGTGGCGTATGAAAGAAAGAGATTAAAAGCAAAGGGTGCAAAAGACAAATAGACAGACGCTGTTTCTATTGTCAACTTCTGAAGTTCCAGGAACAGACTGAAAGTTCAAGCTAGGTCTATGAAAATATTCACAGATGCCAAAAAGGCCAGCAGCCAAGACTCGTCTCTTTGTGGACGAACTAAAAAGCTCCCAACAGCTAGAGGGAAAAAAAAAATGTTTTTTAAGGCTAGGCAATGATGCGAGTCCTATGAAAAAGAGTGAGAAAGAGAAAATGCCCCCGAATTAATTAGAATTATGACCTTCTCAAGACTGTTTTCTCCCCATCCCGGACCTTTAAGTGTTAGCTGGCTGAAATGTAAAGACCAGGAAGTATTGATTCACTTCCGACAAGATGCTGCTAGTACAGTGTAGAGCAAATAAATCTGAGATAACTTGGGATCCTGTAGAAAGGAAGCTGATATTACTGGTAAATAATAATAATAATAATAATAATAACAATAAACTTTACAATAAGCCAATGTGGAACCTTGTAAAACTATTTCAAGTTATTCAGAATGTCAATCACATGACATACTTTTGAAAATTTTTTGAGACTGTAATATAATTACATTATTTCCTCTTCTTCCCTCCAAAATATTTACCCTTGCTTCCTTCTTTAAAATCCATGACCTTTTTCATTCATTGTTGTATACATATATACATATCCCTATATGTATATGCATATATACATATATATGTTCCTAAATATTTAAGTACAGCCTGCTCAGTCTGTATAATGTTACATGTACATATGTTTTGGGGATAACCATTTGGAATTGGAGAAACAGTTGGTGGGCTGGTGTGCTCATCTCTGGGAAGAGTATATCTCCCATTCTCAGCAGTCCTCACCTTTCTGTAGTTTTTGAACCACATGACATTGTAAAAAAATTTTTCAATATATTTAATGAATTGTATTGAGGAAATCTTAATTGGCCCTTCACAATTTGTCTTCAGAAATTTAAATTAGAAACACCTGGGTTTTTTTTTTTCATTTTTTAAAAAATAAATTAAGTAGCATGGGAAGAAAACAGGTCATATAAGGTGAATTGAAACCAATGGTAAAGCTGAAAGTGTTTGCAAACACCGTAGTGTGCATTTGGAAAATAAAATACATGGTTGAAAATCACTAAGGCAAATAGTTGAGTTTTATTTAGTGACCAAATGATAAGACATGTAAATACCGTGAAGAATCTGAGTTAGAAGTTTCCTTTATCATGAATATCCACAGTTTATTAGAAATAAGTTTATTGCTTTTATTTCTCTTTTTTTCCAAGCTTGACAAAATTTCTTGTAATTGTAGTAAAGGCCTTCAGCTCAGTCGTCTCTCTCCTCATCTTGACCTCAGATTAATTTGTGATTTAAGTCAAGTAAAGACTATGACGGAGAGCTGATATTTCTATAAACAGTAAAACGGACAAATATGCACTTCCAGTGTTTTATGCAGGGCTTATTAAATAAACTAAAATGTATTGAACAAAGTTTTAGGGCTATCGGTAGGCTGCTTCTTGGAAGTCATTTTACACACACACACACACACACACACACACACACACACACACACACACAATGCCCAGGAAATGATCACCTCCAATAAAACTCACTGAAGCTGTCTCCAAATTTAACATTGTAATTTTCAAGGAAATTTCATCATTTCTTTTGTCTGTGACTATTAAAGATGCAGTTAGCTGTCACATTGAAAAATCCTGTATATAATCCCCAAATACAAACACCCCACAGTACACACATCTGAGAGAATATGTAACAAGAGACGCATAATGGGAGCGAAGTTGTGAGCAGTTCCACTCCTAACTTCCTTCCGCATAACCTCAATGGTCTGGCTCCCCGGAGCAGCCCTGAGGAGACGGGATACTGGACTGGGAAGACAATGTCACTGGAATATTGACTGAAAGTAAATTTGAATAGAATTAAAATGAATCTTTTCCTAAAGCCACTTCATTCTCTTTTGGATGCCTGGCTCTTTAAAAAAAAAAAAAAAGAATCCTTATGTGAAGTATTGAGTGGTAGAACTAGCCCCCAGTCACTTTAATGGCGCTCATCTCCATTGGGGGTTCTGCAAAGGACACTGTTTGCTACCAAAGTAAATCAGTATTTCGAACGTTTCTTTTGGTTCTTAATTCTGGATCCTATAAACATTTCCACCATAACTTGAGGCAAATTATACGGAAGCTGTTTCTTTTTGTTTGTTTGTTTTTTGGTTTTTGGTTTTTCGAGACAGGGTTTCTCTGTATAGCCCTGGCTGTCCTGGAACTCACTCTGTAGACCAGGCTTGCCTCGAACTCAGAAATTCGCCTGCCTCTGCCTCCCAATTGCTGGGATTAAAGGCGTGCATCACCATGCCCGGCTGTTTCTTTTAAAGTACAAACCACCCCAAAAATATCAGTGTGCCTACTGCTCTAAGTATTTCATTGGATTTTATTTTTAAAAGGTTTAAATATCCATCCACCCACCCCCAAATGGTATAACATTACATAAAGACAGATGAGGCAATGCATGTTTTGTGACCTTTGAAGCATTCAAGTTACTGACTTATTAGACCCAATTTGAACTAAATTCACAAGGTTTCTTATTTGTACAACTCCATGGCTTATTTTAAGTATATATATCCTGACTGGTGGTTTCAAAAGCACATTTTGATGACTGAAACAGGACAGAAATGCTTCTTCAAACATATTTTCGTTATTGCTTTTATTTCTAAAGAGCATCTAAAATGTTACCAGATATTCGGCTGTAATGACCGAAAATAAACAGTAGAGGGCACTTTGGTTCTCTAAGAAAATAAATTGTTCCAAAATCTTTGGTAAATCGGCAAAATAACGGATGCAGTTTGGACTACATGAGAAGCTTAAACAAAAATGTAAAAATAAAATAAAATAAAATAAAATAAAATAAAATAAAATAAAATAGAATAGAATAGAATAGAATCTCTGCTTGCTGTGGAAAAAGCAAAGCTGTCTGAGGTTAACTGAAGCATCTTTGTTTAGTCAGCCTATAAGGAAAAAGACTGCCCTGCAGAAGAAAAGTCAAAACTATTCTGTGGACTAAAACTGAGGCTCCATCATATCGAGAATATTTCATTTAAGCAAACAAACAAACAAAAAATAAACCTTACATTCGGTTTCAAATGGCCTGACATGCTAAATGTTCCTGACTTAAATCAGTAGTCGTTGCTTTGTCTTGCTTTGATAAAATGCTAGCCAAAAAACAACTTGGGAGTGGAAGGTTTTATTTGGCTTGTAGTTTGTGACCTACCGTCAGGGGAAACCAAGGCTGTAGCTCCAGACGAGAGCCGGAAGCAGAAGCCACTGGATGCTTACTGCCCTGCTCCTCTGGTTGGTTGGGCTACCTTTATGATACAGCCTTGTCCCACCTACCTAGGAATGCCAACTCACATAAGGGACTGAGACCTTCTATACCACTAGGAAGCAATCAAGATAAGGTCCCACAGGCCAATCCAATACAACCGATAATCCAGTAGAATAAAATCCCTGCTTGTAGGTGAACCTACATGTGCGTGAAGTTGACAAAAACGAACCAAAACATTCACCTTATCTCGGCTTGCTAGACATAACGCGAATATTCTCACTGCATAAGTAGTAGTGGTAAGCGACAGTGGATGCCTCTTCTATATCGGTTGACACTCCTAACAGCTGGCCTATGGATTATGAAATATTTAGTTTCCTCCAGAATCATCTTTATTACCATCCTTGTCATTCTGCTCATAAGTCATTTTGTGGCACAACGGCTTCCTTGTGCTACGTACAAATCTATCCTAGTTTTATATAAACACAAGCAACACTAAATGGATGCCTGAGGTTGTGTTTATATATTTATGCATATATGTAACGATAATAATTAAAGAAAAATAAGGCCATGAATTTGTGGGGGAGAGGGAGTAAAGAGGAGACACAGGGAAGGCCAGAAGGACAAGAGGGAAGTTGAAATGATGTCATTGTATTTTAACTTAAAACTTAAAGCTGAAAATGAAAATGTGAGAGAGAACATGCCAAGTAAGGTAATAGACAATTAAATCTAAATTATATTAGTCCTTGTGCTAATGACCTTGAGAAAATCATTTATAATTTCCTGGACCTTAGTTTTAACATTCATAAATGAATTTCTGTGCTTATTAGGAACTCTGCAATCGTGTCATCCACTCTTACTCTGAATAGCTTTCGAGTAAATTCCATGACTTATATCCTTGTCCTTAGCAGATGTATCAAGACTCTGATTCAAGCAGGTTGAAAGAGCCACTTGAATTTTGATAAACAGATACGGAGCTAATGCTAAAATGTACATCGTACTCAAAATGAGCATCCACCACAGGAGGCCTGAGGACCTTCAGAAACCAATCAGTATACTCCACACACCATGTGTCAAGAATATCTGGCAGAGGTTAAAATCATACAATTACTACATATCTCGAGGCAGATTACAGAGAGCCTGCATGATACACTCGAGCCAAAGTGAGCAATAAGTTGTAAAATGGAAAAGAACACTTTCAAAACCAATGAAAGCTTGTTCTACAATTCTGGAAACATTTCCACCTGAGACAGGAGGTACAGCAACCTTGCACTTACACTCATGTGAAGTACTTCAATGGACTGAGGAGCTGCCGCGCGCGCACACAGACACACACAGACAGACACAGACACACAGACACACACACACACACACACCTGGGTTCAGTGGTGACTGTTCCATCTATTTCCATTATATTCCTTAGGGGAAAATGATTTATCACTCATGATATTACCCAAGGCAGGTCCCATCTGGAAGTACCTTATCACTGCTAGTAGCCAAACTAAAACAGCAAACAAGCAAAAGGTCTGGACATGGAGACTTATGGAGGATTTGCTAAAAATAAAAAAGAAGTGTTCATATTCATAGATTATTTTCTGACATGTTTGTACACATCTTACACTGTAATGTATTTAACAATCTTATTGATCTCTAAAAAAGGTAAGAGATAATTAAATGATATAGATGAGATAGAACCATGTTTTTTTCTTATGAGGACTTTGGCTAAAGGACTCCAATACCAGAGCCAGAAATAAAGCAAGATCAATGAAATTGTTGACAATGAACTTCAGCATTACTTTCTTGAGTCTACACAGACATTAGTATTTACCCAATGTAGGTGCTGAAGTTGACATCCCAACTCCATAGAACTCTTCAGCAGGCTTGTTTGGTTGAACACTCCACTATCCAGCCACATTCTACCCTCCTGTCTACTATCTGCTTTACATCCAGGATCAATGGGCAGCTGAGCATTGCACAAATCTTAGTGTTTGGGTCATGTCGTATACCCTGAAGCAAAAAGCCTTTGGACATCACTCTACCTGGGAAACCCTACCTAACCCTAACCCTTAGCCTCTAAACCACCGTCTCCGTTTTCACTCACCTCCTGCAAACCAGGGAAACCGCTGCTCCCTTTGGACCATGTGTCTAATGTTCACCATAGGGCACACAGGTGAATTAAATTCCTATGCTTCTTGCCCATGGCACTGTGCTTTCCTAGAAGAGACCACTGGGACTCCCTTTACTCCTCAGCCCCTACAGAAACAGATCAGCATCTCTTCAAGACTGCAAAGACGGGATTCTAGCTGACAGGCTATCGTGATAGTCCACTCTTCCTAATTCCTAAGGTGGAACTAAGGAGGGGTGAAAATTTCAAATCATAAGTCTACAATAGGTTCAATTATATGAGTGGCTCATTGTAGGACAGAGAGATAATAAGAACTGGATGATGACTGTAGCCATGTTTTCCAGTTAAAAAGGCAGAATAGAGAGGCTATCACAAACATGGAAAGGACAGAAGAGCAGAAGTAAAAAGAGCATGAATTTGGCTTCAGGCTTTTAAACATGATAGGCAGATGATATCCATTAGCAGAAGGTTAGCAGATAGTTGTTTATTCAGAGCTGAAGCCCTCAGAAAGGCTACAGACTTTAAGGGCACAGACGTGGAAAGCACACACTGGAGGATCTTGAAGAGACACTGAGAAGTGTAGCAACAACTAGACTTGGGGTCCCACCTGATGTAAATTATGATGGTCTGGGGAGAAGGAAGAGAAAAGATAAGCTAAGAAACCAGACGACAGGCTCCAAGAACGTGGCCTGCCACAGGAGCCCACAAAGGACCAAAGTTGTATGAGGTCCAAAGCAGAGAAGGACCATAGAGCCCTCGTCATGATGACCTCCATGAACATGGCTTTCCCACCCAATGGAGAAGAATGCAGAAGAGCCACAGAGCAGGTGAAGACACTGAAGGTGGTTCTCCCTCAGTGTCACTTGTAACCAACATGGGCAGTGTGGCTGTAAGTTACCTGACTTGTCACCTCTACTCTCTCCTCATTGAGAATCATCGGTACAGTCTAGCTTTATTTAAAGCTCCTACTGATCAGAGCTACTAGTTTTTCCTTCTTTAAGAAGTTAACAGTGGGAGCTGGAGAGATGGCTCAGCGGTTAAGAATACCGACTGCTCTTCCAGAGGTCAATTCCCAGCAACCACATGGTGGCTCACAACCATCTGTAATGGGATCTGATGCCCTCTTCTAGTGTGTCTGAAGACAGCTACAGTGTACTCACACACATAAAACACAAACACACAGGATCTATGTATCCTCTTGAGATTGATCTGGGGAAATAGCTTGAGAGTTCATCTTTTTAAGTATGTCACAGTTATTAAGAGTTTACTCTTTTTAAGTATGTCACAGTTCTTATGAATCAAGGACACTAACATCTGTTAGTGTTTTGTTTTGTTTTTTCCTAGAAAGGCCATAAAAAGAAGATCTTAAAAGATCCCTTCCAAAAATACACAAAGACTATCACTAAACCTTATAAAGTCTGTATGTGCCTAGTGCTCAAAGCTGGGATCAGGGTCTGACTGTGACTCTTTACACTTGAAGTCATTATTTCCTATGACTTTCTCCTGTCAATGAAGATCATGGGCTGTTGACCAGTGTGGTAAGTGGAAGATTGACATGTCTCCATATTTATCCACAAATACATTTTATGATGTCATTCACTATTTATGAGCAAAGAGATCTGTGGCTTTTAGATCTTGCCCATGAAGTCTCGTGGCTCTTTTTACCTGGTGACATATCTATCTTGGCAGACACATTCCATTAAGTTTACCACTGAGGACCTGTGTGTTTTGATTTGGTAATAGTTGAATATGTCATCTTAAGTTTATCTCCGATTATGTTATTTTAAACATCTCCTCCAACGCAGGTTTGGAAAGATAAAGTAACATCCAATTAAATGTGGGCTTTATTGGAGATAAAATATATTAACTAAATAAAATATCCAGTGTCATTTCAATCTGTCAGTGACTTCCTAGAAATTACAGATGATGAATTTCTGCATAGGAGGTGAGTCCTGGGTGGAAACAATAGGAAACTCGGGAAAACCCTTAGAGAATCTAAAGGAGCTGGAGACAGGTTTGGCTCACAGTAATCACACACAAGGTGACTATTGCCAAAAAGCAAAAGTAGTAGTCCTCGTGAAACCTACTTAGATGGGTCACTTATGTGGCTTTTTCCCTTATTGCTTTGTGTGCTTGTTAGCTAGCATCTCCCTGCTAAAACGTAAGCTGCAGGAGGAACCTCTGCTTTGTTTGCTGCCATGTCTCAAGCACCCACAATACTCATTCTAACTGACCCACAAGTATTTGTTACGTGAGTGAGTGGTTCTTCTAAGCACTCCCATTTTCTAGGAGTTTTACATTTTCCTACCCAGAAGACACTCTTTAGAACTTCCTGTTCTTGCCACTGTCACCCTCTCAGAGCTTGTCCCTCTGCTTCCGTGCAGTGCATCTGTTCTTCGACTCCCTGACTTCCGGAGATTATAGTCCATCTTCTGCTCTCCTGCTTCAGGAGGCGAGTTCTCCATGTACCCATTCATTCTCCTCCCAGGAAGTGAGCGGGAGAAAATGGGCAGGTTGTCCTCTCTGTCTGGCTTGTTTTTTTTTTTTTTTTTTTTTTCGAGACAGGGTTTCTCTGTGTAGCCCTGGCTGTCCTGGCACTCACTTTGTAGACCAGGCTGGCCTCGAACTCAGAAATCCGCCTGCCTCTGCCTCCGGAGTGCTGGGACTAAAGGCGTGCGCCACCATGCCCGGCTCCGTCTGGCTTGTTTGTTTGTTTTCTTTTTCCTTTTTGTATTGATCATCCAATTTTGTGTATTGTCTCAGGGTTTACTTAAGCTTTGTGGATAATGTCCATCTGATCTGCCTCTTTACAAAACAAATGCCACAGCTACAACCTTGCAAAACAAGTATGTTGGCTGTTCATAGCACTCCAGGAGCAAGGAAGGCTTTCCTTTGTAAATTTTGAATACCTTGTAAACTTTGTATACTTTGTAAACCCTCAAGGCAGAAAGGTGGCCAGGCTCCTGCCCTGGGGCTCAAGCAGCCAGGCGCTGCCCCCTGACCTCCCTCATTGTTAGAACAATGCTGTTTCCAGCCTCTGTGACTGCCTCAAAAGTTATCTCCAGCCCCTCAATAGGACCCTCTTGAGATTATGCTAATTTTAAATGAGAAGTCTGAACAAAAGCCGCCCAAATCCTTGAATAGGAAACCTCACCATTCCCTAAGATTTCCCCAAGCTCAGGACTTGAAATCCCACCAACCCTCACCTTAGCAATGGCTGCCCCAGACAGCTCTGCCCCCTACGAAGCCCTGTATGAGCCTGGACCTTTGTCCAATTCCCTGCTGTCCACTCCCTCCGGAGAACAGAGGCTCTCATCTCTCCACATCCTGAACCCTCCAATAAATCTCTCTATGAGATTCGCTGCCTGGTGTGACTTTCTCATGGGAAGAAGACAAGAAACGATGATGAAGAGAAGAAGGGAAGAAGGAGCATGGATGAGACTTCTGAGCACCTCAGCTCCCTTCCTGAGTGCTGCAATGCCTTTCCTAAGGAGACTTTCTCTCTGAATTGTGTGGTTCCTGGGCCCCCTTGTCTCAGGATGTCCTTCCACTGGGACACATCCCACCTCAGAGCTGTATGGTTTTTGGGCTTCTGAGTCCCAAGACACCCAGGACATCTTCTAATCTGAGCTACAATCTTGTTCTGAAAAAAGATAAGTGGTGAAGCCATAAATTTATCATCCCATGGCTTGTCCCCAAAACATCGGCTGGTAAATTCGTAATGGCCCCAGGGTTGCACTACAGACATGCTGGAGGAAAGGAACTTCCATTTTTGTACATAGAAAAAACCCAGTGTTGATGGCTATAGAGAACAATACCCAGATCTTTTTTGAAGAGACCCCTCCATGGGGATGTGGTTGGGTCCAACTCCATCCTCCATGATGCTTCTCCTGAGCTTCGCCCAGGCCAGGATAGAACATACAGAGATTCTAGAGCTTTACTGCCTCAGTCAACGTGGAACCCCTAACACTTCTGGGTCTGAAAGCTCACTTGCACCCCCTGTTTCTGCCTCCCTCAGGGATTTCTCTCTGTAAATCTCTTCCATATAAAATCCCATCTTGTCATTATTTTCTGGGTGAATGAGACTGGATGCCTCTAGCAGTTGACTATGTCACAGATTGTCAAGGAGGGATACTACAGAAAGACACTGTGGATGAAGGTGTCACTTTCTAAAAGCCTCATTGCAAACAGGCTTCAAATATTGGTGTCAAATGCAGGTTCTAGTCACATACTGGATGGATGCAGGAGGCTCATCATCTGTTCACAGGAGCAGGGCATCTTCAGTCCTTTGGCTAAGTGGGTATTATACGGAGTGTGAATTCCAACAAAGATCTTCAGCTTTCTTTTTATCATCTTCACCTGCAAATTGTTAGCAATAATGGCTAATATGTGGCTTAACAAGATAGAGCTCAGGTGACGGTAACGTGAACCTTCATTAGAAAACATATTTTACATGATAATAATCATGCCTTCATTTTCCACCCCAAACTCAGTGAATACTAATGACCCTTGAAGTTCTGCAAACTAAGCCTGTGCGGCGGTATTAAGATAATGAATATCTTCATCCAATAGTGGGTTTTACGAGAAGACCTGCCCCAACAGAAAAACTCACTACTGAGAAATCAGTAGGCAAAGCCTCAGACCAGGCACTAGCTCTTTGGTAGTAGATGCTTTCCTTTTCGGCCTAGACAGCACTCTGAGCTAACCCTCAGGGATCTGACCAGAAGGCACCTCTAGCAGCTGTTCTCAAGGAGAAGGCCTATGTCAGCACCATTTATATCAAGTACACTCAGAATGTCTGTGTCAGCAGCCTAACCACTGGCATGTCAGCATCTCTATTTTACACCCCCGAAAATGTGTGCCATTTAATTAGACTACAGCCAGGGAATGGTTTGTTGATTGCACAACCTGGAAGTAATGGCTTCCTAAGGGAGACATCTCTGCCCCACCATGGGGAATCATCTAATATTTTTCTTCGAAACGCCAAGCTCTCATGGTGTGCTTCCTCTAGGAGACTACGCTCAAAAAGCAATAACTTTACCCCCTGAATCTAGTGGAATATTTATGGTGAACTTGGATCAATAATTTGTCTGGACACCTGCAGACTCCTGTGCTCTGCTAATACCAACTTCAGCCAGGTGCTCTATGTTCTTCTCCAAGCAGGTTGCCTTGTTTCTCTGCTCCAGATAAATGGGGGAAAGAACGTTTCCACAGAGAGCAATAACTGAATGACAGATTGTCTTACAATCTGATGGAGGCTGGCTTGAGGAGACCTCAGAGGGGACAGCAAATTTCTCTGAAGGCAGAGTAGATCAGTAAGCCCCCAAACGCTTAACATTTTCAGAACTCTGTCCTCTTTCCCCTGAAGTATTGAGTTTATTTGAACCATTTCTTGGTTAAAAAAAAAAAAATTCTTCTCACATTATCACTTCTTCAGTGCCAAGATAGGCTAAATGATGTTTTAAAGAATGGTTCAAGTTCATTCTCAAAAAACTCTTAAAGATTTTGCAGTGTAGGCGTGCGACAACAATGTGTCTGTGGAAGGATTCTAGCCAGTTAGTCACAAAGGATCATCTGAAGCTCTTCCTGGGGGGAGCAGGGTGCTAGGAATGAACATCAGAGGAGAGTTAAAGCTGAGCTAAGACTTTTGAAGCAGAAATCACAAGTTGCTTTATGATGGTGACAACCAAATACTAACTTCTAACAAAACAGAGTTGGTGCCTTCAGAGAAGTTCCTCTCTGACCAGTAACCAAGTCCCTTACATCTCAGTATCTCCTGGAACCTCCTTTTGCTAAAAGGAACATATTTTACATTATGAATCAAAATGCATATACTGGAATGCAGGAATAGAGTTACATGTATACACATAACACTCACTCCTCCCAGAGAGAGGGAGGGAGGGACCAAGGGATGGAAGAGATGGAAGGAAAGAGGAAGGGAGAGGGAAAGAGAGAGAAGGAAGGAGGGAGAGAGAGAATATAGGAGAGACGGGGCTTTTAGAACATATTTTTCCCTCTCTTTTTTCCCTCTTGTTTTATTATATCTTGACAGGGTCTCAATATATATCCCATAGTGGCCCTGACCTTGGTATCCTCCTGCTTCAACATACCTAGTGCTAGGATTACAGCTTTGGCACCATCATGCCTCATTAAATCACTATTGTTTGTTGCAGTAATTTTATGGGGTAGTCTACCAGGGTAAAATGATTGCTATGATGAGTTGTGCCAAGTCAGAATTCTCAGCTGTAATGGGGAAGTTTCCACATCAGGGTCTTGACAGAGATTTAAAAAAAATAATGTAATGGTTAGTGTGGGACCAATATTGCCAGGCAATAGCTCCCATAATCCTACTAGCTCTTATAAAAAAAGGGATAAAAGATATTTTTTTTAGTGCTACCAATATCTTTTCATCGTTTTAAAGATAGTTTAGAGATGTCATTCTGAAACAGCCAGAGTTCTGGACAGGAGGGCCTGGTTAGGAAATATTAGGTGTCATGTGCTACTTTGTTAACACAGGAAAATAAATTTTACTTGAACATCATCTTTTTGAAGGTTCACAAATTGCTTTACTGCTGTCACGACAGAGCCACTCCAGTCACTTTGAAGAATTATAAAACACACACACACCAAAAGAAAAAAAAAGTCTGAAGATGAAATAAGGGAATATTTCTCTTTCCCAATAAAAAAGGAAGGGGAGCAATCCTAGGAAGTTACAGGATGCTAGTAGCTGAGTACGCGTTCCAGAGCAAACGATCAAACAAGCCACTGCCATGCCTCCTCTCCTGAGCAACGGGCAGTGTGAGAGCATCGTGTTAACCAGGATGATAAAGAAACATTATAATCCTGAGCAATATTTAACACCAATGGATTTCTAAATCCATTGCACTGAATAAGTATCATGGTACTCTGAACATGGGCGGAGCCTCACATCTTCCAGAGATACCCTAAGCAATTCTGAGTAATCACACTTTCATTTGTTGGATTCTTAGGCTTGTTATACTTGTCGGGATCCCCTGAAATATGACAAGCTTAAAACTGGGGTTTGAAATGTCTAAGATATTTGTGCCTGTAGTCACTGTCACTTGGAGTAGATGTTTGACTCATGGGTTCCCTACCTGTTGTGATCCACGCTTTGATAGAGACTATTGACATGGAAGTGATGGAAATCTGGGCCTCAAAATCCTATTCTCTGTCTTCCTTGTCTATAAGTGATTGCTGTAGATCTGCATAATTCATTCCAGCTTAGTTGGAATGAATTAGTTGACCAAATTCCCTCCAGAACATCAAATGAAAAGGCAGGAAGGCTCTTTTCTGGTTTCCCAGGCTTGAACAGCCATGAGCAGCAAAGTCTCTCAGTGACACCTTGCACTAGGCAGGGCTGGCAGTCAACCAGATGCCTCAAAAGCCTATAAGGTCCGGGCCTATGGTGTCACATTAGGACCTTGTGATCAGGCTCTGATTTTACACAGTGACCCAATGAGGGAGTTCCTTTTGCTAACTGGCAATGCATTTCTTCTGTGGGATTTTAGGAGGCTGGGCTGTCCGAATAGTGCCAACACACAGAGAAGGAGCTCTACACACCCTAGGTGTCCTTGTTGAACAAAGTTATCAGGATTAACATTGTACGCTTACTTTGTGAAACTTTATTATATAATTAATATAAATATTATATAAATACTGTGTATATGTACAAATATGTATAGCACTTAATAAATATTATATAGACACCTATATTATAAACTTAAATGGCGTTCACAATGGACAAATTTCTTATTACAGGTCACAGTAGAGAGAACCTCCTTTAATGAATTATGTAAACCTAAAAACAGGTGAATATATATCAAAACCAGTATTGAAAAAAATGGCAGCAGCAACATTGAAGTCCCCATTCAGCATTAAGGTTCCATTGTTTCAATGAAAGCTGTAACTTCCACCTGGTAGGTATAAAGGGGGAAGGAAACCATCTATAATGTTTCTTTGTTTGAAATGTTTCTTTGTAACTGTTTATGCTGTTTTGGATCCACTCGCCAGACAGCAGAGCAGACGCTGGGCGGAGTCAGAAACTCCCAGCTTGAGCTGAGCGCACAAATCGCACAAATCGCACTGAGGACAGGTGTTGTAGGGATTAAAGTAGTAGAATAAACTCCATTTTGTTTTTAAGACTCCATTCTAAGTTAACTCGCCCTTAGAGAGGCATGGCCCCCACCCTTGAGGTAGCAGTTGCAAAATAGACACAGCAGCTGCAGCTAGCTGATAACAACAGAGTGGGCTAAGAAAACATAACTCTTTCCCAGGTCAAGGTGCTGCTTTTTGATGTAACTCTCCTTTCGTTTGACCAACTAGCTTAAAGACCAACATTCCTTTTACCCTTTCATGTAATGCCAAGGCTTGGAAACTCCCATTTGCATTTCTTTTTCTTTATAAAGCCCCTTCCCCTAGACCTCTGGGCCGCTCTCCTATCCTGTTGCATCAGGAAGGTTGGTGGCCTGAGCTCCAGCTTGAAGAAAGATTCTCTCCTATGCTTGCATCGGAGTTGTGGACCCAGGTCGTCTCTTTGGGCTTTTCACGATCTGGGCATACCATTGTGCAAGTGCATCTTTCAAACTCAGCCCACCACAGTGTCATCTTAGGTCCTCTGCAGCCGTCTAAGTCTAAACCTTAATGCAACATCTCGGAGCGCGGCCCTCACATCTCATCATTCCTGCCTTACCCACCAACCTCCCCTGGCTTTATTCTGTTACACGTGAGTGATCAATAGTTAATCCTATCATTTTATAACCTAAATAAAAGCTTTTACCCTGTAGGAGGAACAAGGTAAGTCAAGAAAAATAAATAAATAAATGAACATTGCGAACATTTATGCGTGACCCTTGAACATGCCACGTGAAGTTTAAAATCTTCTTTAATCCACTCCGTCAGTCAGTCAATCGTGTTAAGTCAACACATTAGTCCTGTCAGTGCCTGCTCAAGCCTGAAGAATCAAACTCCGTGATTCCAGATAAAAAGAACATTTTTGTGCTGGAATAACTGTCAATTATCTCATGACTCCCCACCCCCAGCCCATTTATGGGAGCTCATTAAGGCAGCATCGCTTCCTCTTAAACATCCACCCACAATTCACCATTCGCTATATCACTCGCAATTAAAGGTTACTCTTCCTAATAAAGTTCCTCAGCATATGCTGCCCCCACCCTTATTTTGAGAGTGGAGTGACTAGGAACAAGGAGAAAATAAGCCTCTTCATCACACTTTATCCCTTTTCTTGCTTTTTTTTTTCTCCTCCAAGACACCATAGGTTTTTGATGTTCATGCTGCCTGTGCATGTCTGCGACATCCATCACTGAGAGCCTTACCTGCCAGGGCAAAGCCACTGCGGAGGAGGGAGAGCCATTGCTAGCCAAATCCCTTTAGATTGTGTCAGAATGAGCAATGGTGGTCAGAGGTTGCAGAAGAACCCAGGACCTGCGGGATTCTGGGATGCTTTATCTAGATTGGCATTGTGCAAATCTCTGGATTGGGTATTTTCTTTAAGCATTTTTCATATTCAACATAAGCCACAATTCCATTTTTAAGGCTAAGTCATTCAACATACCAAGTTCCTCAATTAAGAGTATTTTTTTAAAGTATTTTGTCACCTGGTTTGATGGGCAAACAATGATTTGGCTTTTACTTCTAAGGTCACTGAATGCTCTGAGATAGAATAACAGCTCTGCCAGGAAATGGTATGAGGAATGGAAAATTGCAAGCATTATCTGGCCATTACCAGTTGCTTGAGTATTGTTGGGTCCTCTGTTACATGTATTATAAAGTTCTGGGAGGTCCTACATGGTTTGTTTCACATTCTACTGTTTTTTAATTGTTGTTCTTTAAACACACACACATGCACACACATGTACACATACATCACAGGGCACATGAGACAGGATATGTATTATCCATCCTGGTTACTGTTACTGTTCATTCACAGTAACATGCTTTGTCGCTGTACATATGAGTGGGGAGGTTCCTGTGGAGAAAAATCATTTGGCCAGAGTTTAACAATTAGAGCTACTTTCATGTTGAGTTGCAGGCACTCTCTCCAAATAATACATAGCATAGAGTCTCATAAATATTCTCAGAGGACATTCATCATTCATGGTATTTTCAATGAGTCCTATTGCTTATTGAAAATAAGGTCCTTGTGGGGCTGGAGAGCGGCTCAGCAGTTAAGAGCACTGTCTGCTCTTCCAGAGCTTTTTGGGATCAATTCCCAGCAACCACATGGTGGCTCCCAACCATTTATAATGCAATCTGATGTCCTCTTCTGGCATGCAGGTGTATATGCAGATAGAGCACTCATATACATGAAAATAAATAAATTAAGAAAAAAAAAAGAAAACGAAAATAAGCCCCTTGAGCCAAGCATTGGTGGCTCAAGTCTTTAATCCTAGCACTCAGGAGACAGAGCAGAGGCAGGTGGAACTCTGAATTTCAGGCCAGACTGGTCTACAAAGTGAGTTAGTTCCACAACAACCAGGGGTAACACAGAGAAACCCTGTATCAAAAAACAAACAGCAGGGCAGTGGTGGTGCATGTCTTTAATCCCAGCACTTGGGAAGCAGAGACAGGTGGATTTCTGAGTTCGAGGCCAGCCTGGTCTACAGAGTGAGTTCCAGGACAGCCAGGGCTATACAGAGAAACCCTGTCTCGAAATCACCCCCCATCTCAAAAAAATAAAAACAAAAACAAAAACAAAAACAAAAAAAAACCCAACTAACCAACCAAACAAACATAAAAATCTTTTGGTGACCCCATTAGCATCTGGTATATATGAATGGTCTTGATGTAAACATTTAAAATGTGCAACAATTATACAATAGTTCTCAAGAACTCTGTGTTATTTCTTCAGTATTTAATACCTGGAGCCCTGGACAACCAGAAGTAGCAAACATTTCTATTACTAAATCCTTTTACCCTTTGCTGTTCTAAGCAGCAGATCCAAATCGGCTCTTCCTTTGCTCCCATGTCTTTGCCATCACGCTGAAGTGTAGGTACTTACATCCAGGTGTCTGTCCCTCCCACACACAATGAAAATCCAAAGGCAGGATGCTGCCCGTTAAAGCCTCGGCACCAGAGAAATGAGTGCTTCACATGCACTATCTCAAAGGCCAACCGACCCTGAGAACACAGTGACCACACACCTAGCAGGCATAGCTCAGAGCCTTTGAGCGCTTTGTTTACCCCTTTGAGATGCTTGCTCCTCAAACCTACTACCTGATTTCCAAATATTACTGCCAATTTTACAATCACCATAAGCATGCAATTCTGTTTCATCTCAAAGCAAGTGTGGCAGAGATGAATATTTAATTTGTGCTGAATATATTCTGAAAGATTTTGGAAAACTCCATGATGCAAAGTCATAACACCAAACAAGCCTGTCAGATGGACCATGAGAAATGGCACTGTATTCAACTGAGGAGAAGATATATTTTTAATTGGATTTTTTTTTACTAGCCATTTTCTTCATTTACATTTCAAATGCTATCCCAAAAGCCCCCTTTAACCCTACCCCCACCCTGCTCCCCAACCCACCCACTCCTACTTCCTGGCCCTGGCATTCCCTTGTACTGGGGCATATGATCTTCACAAGACCAAGTGCCTCTCCTCCCATTGATGGCCGACTAGGCCATCCTTTGCTACATATGCAACCAGAAACACAGCTCTAGGGGGTACTGGTTAGTTCATATCATTGTTTAATTGGATATTTTATTTATTTACATTTCAAATGTTATCCCCTTTCCCAGTTTCCCTCTGCAAACCCCCATCTCACCTCACCTTTCACTGCTTCTATGAGGCATTTGAGGAGAAAATCTTAAACATCTAGAAAGGTTTTCCATAGAGGTTGGATGCAAATGCCTTTAAGTCTCAGCTCCATCTTCAAGTTTGGAGCTAAGACGAAAGGATGGACCATCCAGAGACTGCCCCACCCAGGGATCCATCCCATAATTAGCCACCAAACACAGACACTACTGCACATGCCAGCAAGATTTTGCTGAAAGGACCCTGATATAGCATAGTCTCGTGTGAGGCTATGGCAATGCCTGGCAAATACAGAAGTGGATGCTCACAGTCATCTATAAGATGGAACACAGGGCCCCTAATGGAGGAGCTAGAGAAAGCACCCAAGGAGCTGAAGGGGTCTGCAACCCTATAGGAGGAACAACAATATGAACTAACCAGTATCCCCAGAGCTCGTGTCTCTAGCTGCATATGTATCAGAAGATGGCCTAGTCGGCCATCATTGGGAAGAGAGGCCCCTTGGTCTTGCAAACTTTATATGCCCCAGTACAGGGGAACGCCAGGGCCAGGAAGTGGGAGTGGGTGGGTAGGGGAGCAGGGCGGGGGTTGAGATATAGGGGACTTTGGGGATAGCATTTGAAGTGTAAATGAAGAAAATATCTAATAAAAAATTGAAAAAAAGAAAGAAAGAAATCAGAGCAGGAGAGTTCGGAATCAAATGGCTCTCCAAACAAAAGTAGACATTGTTTCACGTTAAAAGATTAGCAAGCTAAAAGTATAATTGACTGCTCAGGAACACCCACTTTTCAACTTCCCATAGATGACGTACAAAGCATAAACTAACACTTTCTTGATAAAAAGAACTTCTTGCAAGCTTTGTCCCGGTCCCTAGCTTCTCCACTCTCCCTGTTAACATTTCATTGCTGTACTAAAACACTAACAAAACCAACTCAGGGAGGAAAAGCCATATTTTATTTGACTTACTTGTTAAAGTCCATCATCTAGGGAAGTCAAGGCAGGAACTCAAGGGAGGAATCTGTAGGCAGGGGAAAAAATCAGAGGCTGGGGGGGGGGCGACTTGGTTTGGGGGGTAAGGGGTGGGAGATGGAGGGAGTACTCTGCTTCCTGACTTGGAGATAGAGGGGGAATTCTGCTTCCTGACTTGCTCTCTATGTTTACTCAACTTGCTTTCTTATGCAGCCTGAGGCCACCTACCCATGGATGGTCCCATCCACAATCCTTCCTGTATCAAGAGTAAATCAAGGAAATGTCACTTAGACGTGCCCACGGGCCAATCTGGAGGGGATTTTCCAACTGAGATCCTTTCTTTTCAGATGCCTCTAGCTTGTGTTAAGTTGACAGAAAAAAAAATTAACCAACCAACACACCAAGAGCAGTTTAGCCAAAGAAGGCAAGTGGACCCACCTTGATGCCAAAGTACTGGGAAAAAACCACATGATTCACCTAAGAAAAGACACTGAGTGTTGAAGACAAGACCTATGCATTTTGGTCCTTCAATGTCACTCCTAAGACCAGGCATACAAATTCCATTCAAGGGTTGACCACACCAATAGCTTACTTCCTTTGTGCCCAAGTACCTACAAGTCAGGTTTCCAACACATTTTAACAGAAATATAACTATTTTTATATAGCGATATATTTTTAGATGTGCCCTTATGTCAGCTCCTGAGGACAGAAGAGTGAGCAAACAAAAGCATATCCCAGACCTTTCTAGAATTCACAGTCCAGTTCTTCAATGGCTGGAAGGGATTGTGAATATGACTTTTATATTTCACAGTAACATTTGTATTACAGTTCATTCATTGGTGCATTAGTCATGGTGGACAGACTCTACATGGGCATTAAAGGTAGAATACTTTCAAGGAAATAGGCATAATCCTTCAGTGAACTGCCAGTGAGAATACGCCCTCTCAATGATACTCCTTGGTCATTGTCAAAGTCAGAATTTGGAAGCTGAGGTCCTAGTCTCAATAGGTAAAGCAATTCCATATGATATTTGCTGAGTCAAGCCTATCCCTACAACCTTATGCTGCTTTGCATTCCAGAATCCATTCTTGAGCAGGAGAGAAGAGTGTTGGATCCCCATCCCCCACCCCCGTTAATGATGCAGCAATGAAACACTCCCTGGGAACCCCCCGGAAAAGGACTATACAAATCAATATTGCCAGGCAAGTGTTTCTTCCACTGGGGACATCCAGGCTGAAAGTCATTGGTCTGGCAGGAAAATTCAGGAATGGACCCCAGTACCTTTAATTTTGTTGAAGTTTTTGTTTGAAATCATTTATAATAAAGGGTAAAATGAATGCTCATTCTTCAAGGGGGACAAAGAAAGGAGAGAATTTAAGATGTAGTTATTAAATGGCCCAGGAGAAATAAACTCACATCAAAGGAAGCTGAGTCTGTTATTTCTGCAGAGCCTTTCCTTCCTCTGTTCCTTAAAGAGCAATCCCACTGATCCGGGGCGACTTTATTTTTATCCTTTCTAGCTTAACTTCTGTTTATTGCAAGGGAGGTTAATATCTTCCCAAAACTTGGGTTTCGTAACACGGCATGAGAACCTGCCAACTCACGTCTTATTGGGATACCTGGGATGAAACAAAAGACTATTGGCTTGGGTCTGTTCCTCTAAACCTCCATTTTCAAAAAGCTTTCCGTGTTAATTACCTCCCACAGCAAAGCGGCTCGCCCTGGCCTCCTGATAACACCGAGAGCGATGAGGGCTCGCTTAGACTTCATAGTCAAATCCAATTTCTCGTAGTTGCTGCTGGGAGTTAGACTGCCTTTATCAATTGAGTTCCTTGAGAAAATGAGGATCTCAGAAAGTAAACCTGAATTTATTAGAAGCAACCTTGTAATCAAAATTTCCAGCTATGGGGCTGGCTAATGCACTCCATTCACTACCACGCTACTCAGCAGTTTTAAGGATGCATTTTTCTAGACTATATGGAGGTCTCTTCCCATTAGAGGGGAAAAAATTGAATGGAACACAATTCATACAATATTAATCACTTGCTCTACTTTACAGCTTAGTAATATAGTTATTTATGCTGCCAGAGGCATTTCATGACCTCAACAGTGGGAAGACAGTGGCAGACAGGTGGACTGAATGAGTGCCACTGACAAGGGGCAGAACAACAGCATCTGTCTGCAAGGTTACATTCCAAGGCCACGTGTAAGAGGAATGACCCTGGGATAAATTCTTTGCTTGATCCAGTGAAGAGTAATTGATGTCTAAATCAATCTCCATCCCATCTTCAACAAATGAATAGCAAGAATTGTCATTTAGATGAACATAGTCTAGATATAGATCAACTAGCTGTCAATCGCAAATCTATCTCTTTCCCAGATCAAATATACCCTTTCAGGTCTAATTATGTATGCTGGGTCTAACTTTTCACAAATCAGCACAAGTTACCCTCTCAACCACACTGCATTTATTCACATGGGCAGATTCTTATCTGATTATGCAATTTTATAAACCTTATGCTATTTTATTTTTTCCTTCTACATCCAATGCCAACTGGAATGCAGTAATGCTGTCTTGTCCAGGGTTCTGCTGTCCCCCATAGCTCCCGCCTGCTGCCATGGTAAATAAGAAACAGACACAGGCGAGGAATCTGCCAATAAAGGTACACAAAGCTAACGTTTTCCCTGATGGAAGGTTATAATACTGTCATTTTCCATGATCAGATGTGGACTGTTCAAAAAGGAAGGAAGCCACGCCATAAATAATTCAGAAGAGAAGACCTAAAAGTCATTTATATTTTACTTGGAGATGCATTAAGGCTGGCGGCATCTTTATAGTATGGTACAAATATAAAAGCAGTCAACAAACGGCAAACCGTGTGCTGTGATAAGCGAAAAGGGCACAGGGACTTTTGTTGTTGTGTCCGCTCGGCTTTCATCCCCAATCTTTACAGCATTTTAATGTCCTCCGGGGTAAATCCCTGCCCTGTTTGGTGCACTCCAGGGGAAAAGCAAGCCCAGACATTACTCCAGGCCCCTCTGTCTGATCTCCCTGTTACTGCCTGCAACACCTAAATGCTGGTACCTCGATAACTCTTAGACAATCTTCCCTCTTTCCTGGGGCTTTGAATTGCAGAGCCCAGAAACACAGAGAACATTCCAGAACTGGCACATGTGGTGCTAAGAATTTCTAGATACTCGCATTTCATGAGCATCAAACAGGTATCTTTTGGTCTAATTTTGGTAATCAATTCATATATATGTATATATACATATGTATTTGATAAATATATATTTAATATATTGAATATAATAATATTTAATATATATTTAATATATATATATATATTCAGAATTTTCTGTTGTTTGTGCCCTAACTACTTTTTGCTTCTATGACAGAAGTACATGAAAAGCCAGGGCAGGGACATGTAGAAGCAGCCTAGGGAACAATTTGTGAGTACGGTAGACTGTCATGAGTAGAATCAGGGTTATCGAAGGTAGAAAACATTGTGGACTAGTCAGAGATAAGGAGACATGAAACAGGCTATACCAGGAAAAAGCTAGCAATCACAGAGAGAAAGTGAGACGCCCTGGAACTACGCACACCTGTTCAGTTGTACTGCATCCCAGCGACAAAATCCAGCCCTCCTTCTCAAGACAGCCGGCTGTACGTTTTCCCTTGAATTATATCACTTTACTAAACTTTCCAAATCAGTGGTTCTCAAGCAGTGGGTCGTGACCCCTTTGCGGAGTGAACAACCCTTTTCCAGAGGTCTCCTAAGACCATCAGAAAACAGGGATATTTACACTACTACTCATAACTGTAGCAAAACTGCAGTTATGAAGTAGCAATGAAAATAATTTTATAGGTTGGGGTCACCACAACATGAGGAATTGTATTAAGGGTGGCAGCATCTCTAAGTGCTTTGAAAATCTAAATATAACAGTCAAAGTGTAGACTATCAATCCAATGGCCTCCCTAAACATCTCAGTCTACTCCTTATTTAAATTTTCATACCTCTGAACTGGAGAGGCGTAATGTAATCAATATCTCATAGGGTTTAGATGAAGTCGTAAAATAATAGCTCAGCAGAATGTCATGGTAACATAAATCTGTCTGTCTCCTCAGATTGTCTCTACCTCTTACTGTGCAGGCGCTCACAACTACTGGGAGCCCTCCTTGGCCACTTCAGGCCACTGAACTGAAGATCTAAGCAAACAGTGAGGGTGTAGGAGACTGAGATGGAGCTAATACCCTATTGAGTAATCTATGATTGTTGAGATAAGAGAGACCTAGGCAGATGAACAACCCTCTCTTCTGAGTCTCTGCATTGCTCTCTCTAAGATAGGGATTTCGTTTCTTTCTTTTCCCTGTTTGGGCTGCGTGGGTGAGAGAGGAGTGTTAAGAATTAAATCCGGTGCTCTGAATGTAATAAGCACTCAACAGCAGAACTAAACTCCTCACAGCTCCGGAAGGTAACTTCAAACAACAAAACTAATGCTTCTTAAAATAGTTTAGTAACAAATGTAATGATGGGATTTTCAGACACACACAGAGACATGCACATATGCATACATACGTATGCATATACATATATATGAAAAAATGGTTTTCAGATGGAACATTTGAAGAATGAAGTAATGTTTTAAGAGCAAAACAATTAGGTTTTTTTTTCCTGTTGCCTGAGCCAACCAAGGAAATTTGAAGGCTGTTTATGTGTTTCTAGCTTACACAACGATGTTGAAAGTCTCGTTCTGTTAAAAATTCTCTGAGGGTTAATTGTTTAAATAAAAGGTACCTACATTCTTTGTCAGCTAAGTGGAGCTGAGAAAATCATTTAACCTTTTGGTGATGTTTCCTCTTTTAAACATAATAACATCTACTTCAAATATTCAAAACTGAAGAAAAAATAAAATAAAGACATCTACGAGGGTCATTGAACTGAAAAAGTTCTCTATCTAGGATTTGTGTTGTTGTCCAATATAACAGCATGTTTGGCCCTCTCTCCAGAACCCAAGGTCTCCTCATTTGTATCGCATGTCACTCAATCAACTATGCTTTCTTCAGTGCCAAGCATAAAACAAACATTTTAAAATGTAGTCAGACTCTCTGCTCATCTAGATTCTTAAAATCAAAACTGACTTCAGTAAACTTTCATTGGTGGTTGTTAGGAAGTGATGTGTCAGGGGCAGGCTTGGAACCTGGAGGTGTAGATTTGTTGGGGAATAACCTCAAAATTGTTGCTGGATGCAGGTCTTGCTGGGGGGAGGGATAACCTGGAAACTGGTGCTAGGATATTAGTTAACTTGAGTTCAACCTTAGGTCAGGTTCTCTAAGATGGAGTCTGAACCGAGAGATCTGGCCTCTCAATACCACAAATGCACGTTAAACTACATAGCTAGCTGTACGTCTTGCAAATTTTCAAATAGATGCATGTTCATTACATCACACAGCAGCACTTGCAAACACAGAACCACTTCCTAATTTCAGAAGACCACAGAGACATTAGGCAATTCCTCTGCTATAGATATGGTCTTCAGCCATAGTAAAATCAAGGTGTTCAATCATTTTAACCATGTGGACCCACTGACTGGATTTGCTTTGTCTGATCCACTCTGAGTATCTTGACTACAGCACTGCTAGTCAGTTTAAAGGTCCAATATTTTCTGAGGCAAATATCAAGAATACTGGCTTCCAAAATGTCTCTCACAGCAGGAACTCTGGCCTCAAAAGCTAATCCAGTATTCCTTTACTTCTTAGGGCACTACAGAAAATTTGAAGATTGCTTTATTGGCCTTAACTCCAGTATTCTCTGCCAGTGCCATAGAGTAGTTTCCAGGGCCTCAACAGACTTCATAATAACATACGGTCTAGTCCAGGGCACATCTATCCTTATGATATGATTGGCTTGGCCAATTCAGTTTCTGTTTTGCCATCTCTGGCTCTAGGGTGCTTATATCCTGGTAGAACTTTGAAAGTCCTAATGGCATTGCTGACGGCCCTTTCTATAGCATCAGTCAGACTGAGTAGGACTTTGATGTATCGTAGTAGAAATGACACATTTTATTTTGCTTGTTTGAAAACAACCACCTGCATGTCCCTAACATCTGAGACACCAGCATAGTGTCCTCTTTCTTCAAGGACATGAGGAATCATTTCAGGAAGAGCCATAGCACCAGATGTCCTGGGTGCTGGGGATCAGAACTGCTAGCACAACAAGGACTTTGTCCATTGACTCATATCCCTAACCTTGTGCCTATCAATTTAATTGCTGTTTTTTCCCATCCCATCATTATTTGATTATAGCATCTCTAAAATAACCAGTGAGACCTTGTTCAGCACAAGGAATATAATCCCTATAAGACTTTTCCATTTTTTTCCTAGTTTTAACTAAATAGTCTCCCTGCCACAGGTCCATTCAGCAAGTGACAAGTGCCCCCTGAATAACACCTCTAAAGATGTCCTCAAACCAAACCACCTCTTTTCAGACATGAGATTTGTTTGTTTCCCAGGTTTGGTTCCATACAGCCTTAGGTAATGTAGTCGATAATCTAGAGAATGACACATGGTCTTGTTGAAATAGACCACCTATACTTCCTTGTGCAACAACTTAGGATGCCTGCTTATGCATTTTACATAAATGAAAGTACACTATAGCTGTCTTCAGACACACAAGAAGTGTACATCAGATCCCATTACAGGTGGTTGTGAGCTACGATGTGGTTTCTGGGAATTGAACTCAGGACCTCTGGAAGAGCAGTCAGTGCTCTTAACCACTGAGCCATCTCTCCAGATCTGGGATCCTTGCTTTCTAACCTCCCCTTGTTTCTCCCTTGCATTTCCAGAATCCATTTTTGAAACAATTTTATATTTGTGTCCTCCACTATCACTCACAGAAGGTGGGTACAATCAGTTCTTTGTACTCTTACGGTTACTCCTCAGTTCATTTACACACTTTAGAGGCACTTCCACTTAGCCTTCCATCTTTGTTTCTTCCACAGAGTGTCCTTGACGGCAGAAGGGAAGAGACACAGTGTGGATGGGTGAGTGGAAGGAATTCATATTCATGTGCTGAGACACAAGATGGAAGACTTGAAAATCAGAGGTGTCATTACTCGCTTGATTACGTTTTATAACAGGAGTGTTAGACAATCTCCTGCAGGACTGTCAACTGCCTGCAGCCCAGGGATGAGGAGGTTACCTGGCCTTGGGCTCTTAGAATAGAGTTAAAGAAGGAAGGGGAACTTGTTGTAAGGAACTGTCTAACCGGAAGATCAGCTCGGTTACCTTTTAGACTCCTAGTCTTGTGTAATAGTGGAGAAATGGACTGCAAAACCTCCTTTGGAAATTGTGACTATTTGTTAAATACATACTGTTCCTTTTCCTTTTGATATAGAACCTTGTTGGAGGCCTCAGGTATATTTTGTATGCCACCTATGCTTTGTAAATAGGGCTTTCAAACTCTGTGTGTGTGTGTGTGTGTGTATGTGTGTGTGTGTATGTGTGTGTGTATGTGTGTATGTGTGTGTGTATGTGTGTCTTACCTTCTTCTGTCCTTGTGTGTGTGTGCATGTGTGCACATGTGCATGTGTGAGAGAGAGAGATAGAGAGAGACAGAGAGAGTGTGTTTAAAGGCCTATCTTTGGTTTGTGTCAATACTCATCAGAGCTCTTAAGGTTGCCCTCTCCTAGAAAACTATAACCCGTGGTTCTAACGGGCAATAGTAGGATATTTGTCTCAGATGTAGCAAGAGTAAATATTTTTATGTGCAATAAAAGGTGACCATTTGCCTATGACACGACATGAATGTTCAAAGTTGACAAAACAAATGCAACATGTCAAGGACATGCTAAGTGTCCTATGATCCTTGGGCTTTGTTCATCATGGCAGAGGATGGCCTCCTGCCTGTGCAGACAAGAACACATCTCCGGCATTTTCAACTATGTGAAAGCTCAGGTCCTGGCTGTTGCAGAGGAATGTGTAGGAGCCTGAGTGCCAGTCTACAGATGGGGTGGGGTTTGAAATGCTGACATCATGCGCTTTCCAGTTCACCCCTGTGAGCTTCCGTGTGCTCTACACCCAGTCTCTGCTGCTTAGAAAGTCCAATGCAAGCATTTCCTGTGACAATCACAACAGCTTTGTGACCTCCCAGTCCCCACCTTTGGTGTGCAAATAGTTGAAGATGACAATCAGGCATGGATATATTATAACAAAATGAATTTGTAAAAATAGATTTCTCATCCTGTTTGGCATACATGATATATATATATAGTATAATATATATATCATATATATCATATACATAGAAGAAATTAGTGTCTGAATGGCTACATAAAGCAGACACACCCATAAATCACTTACTTTAAAACTACTTTTGCAAGAAAAATAAACTTCATTTTCTCATGGTCATTGTCTTTTGGGGACACTTTTCAAAGCCTGACTTTCTGCCTAGCCAGTGCACATAAGTAGATACTGTTTGACCCTCTTACGTTCAGGTTTAAGGTTGAAAACAGGAAGCATCAGGCTGCAACCATTTGAGATGGATGCTGATTCTTGCTTCACCCTAGAAAGTTCTGTTCTTCCCTCCCTTGTGTTAGAGAAAAATAGATTCATTTTCTTGGTAGCCATTTGTCTCTGACTTGCCCTTTATTGAATTTTTTTCTGAATCAGGTAAGCACATCTCGAGTCACCTGGGTACAATGTAGCACCTAGAGAAGGTGGTAGTGGGGCACCATGAGAAGGTAGAGGTACTACTATGTGGAGGGAGTAGAATTTAGTGGGGGTTGAGTTTCTAGTATCACTTCCCCCCCTCTTCTGTGCCCCACCTTTGAAACAATTTTTAGCTGCAAATTAAAGTGTTCATTTGTCACAATGTCGTACTATGTCTTCCCACAATTTTGCTGTTTATTCCAGCTATTAGTTATATGGTGTTTAAAGACTTGGACGATATAGAAGTTGAAGAGTTATGTCTGCTCCACTACCGTGGCTAGCACTTCCGGTTTATCTTGCAGCTTGGCTTGTGCTTGGACAGAGGTTAAGGAGCACACTCCGAATTCTGAGGATGGAGTTCTGAAACCTCAGAATGAGGGGTGCTGCCAGTCATTTGTTTGGCCTAAAGAAGGAGGCGTGGTCATGAAAGACAAACCAATATTCTAGTTTGATATAAAAGTATAAGAAATGTTCTGAGACATGGAGAATAAAGAGAAGGCATTCCATGATGATAGAAAATCTTGAAGCCACTGGAACGTACATGGCTGTGAAATTACAGAATCGTTTAAAGTTTGTGATGCAGGGGCTGGTGAGATGGCTCAGTGGGTAAGAGCACCCGACTGATCTTCCAAAGGTCTGGAGTTCAAATCCCAGCAACCACATGGTGGCTCACAACCATCCGTAATGAGATCTGACTCCCTCTTCTGGAGTGTCTGAAGACAGCTACAGTGTACTTACATAGAATAAATAAATAAATAAATAAATAAATAAATAAATCTTTAAAAAAAAAGTTTGTGATGCAGTTTTCTTGTTTGTGAGTGGGAGGCTTTTCATAATTCTAAAAAATGGAGTATGTAGAAGTGAATCCATTTTCACATGCTTTAAATCTGTTAGAGAAAAAGGTACTAGGATCTATAGCACAATTAATACACCAAAATTCTCTCAGCTTTACAATGGGTTTGTTTTGTTTAATGTGACAATGTTTTCTTCTAGTACTTTCCTGGAAGAGTTCTAGGATGCTAGGCATTACATGTGTTAAAGTGCTTGCTTTTCTATCTGAACTTCCATTTACAAGGAAGAGCTTTGGAAAACACCATATTTATTTTAGTTTAAATGTCAACACAGTTAATTTAATTTTCCTTAGTTGTTTTCACGTTTCTGACTCTGACCTCTTTAATTTTTATTTCCCTCAATGAGTCACAAAGTTAATTTTCAATTTCAGCCATGATGACTCTTGCCATGTCAAATTCAGACTACACAGTATTCATAGACTACCCTGTGCTGTTATGAAATGACTCACCGCTGAGTGTTAACAAAGCAAGCAGCTGTGCTGCAGACACTGAGGAGTAGGCCAGAGGATCTGTTAATGGCAGAGCCACACCATCTCAGATATTGTTGCTTCTTATGTTAAAAATACAGCAGGATAAACTAGTCACAAGAAATCTGCTTACATGGCCAGTTGGAAATGTCAAACCTTTAGGACTAATTCTAGATGCCTGAGATTTCATGTGGTGAGTCCTGTAACTCCTTGTCAGGGGGTCTTGTTGATCCAAGTGTACAGGATTAAAGTCAAGGTTCAGATTGTATCCTGATGTTCCTTCATATGGAGCAAACGACAGCCCACTTACACAAACAGAGTGAGGAACGAATCCATTGTCAATTTGTAGGTTGCATTTTGTAGGTTTATTTCCCAAGAGGAACTATAACTCTACAATTCAGGCATGGCAAATACAGCATGTAAACTCAAGCAATAAGAAACATCTTGCTTCTTATTGACTTCAAATAAGACAGACTCCACCTTTGCTCAAGGCTGCCAAGGAATAAAACTTCATTAAGGTATCAGTTCTCCCAGATCATGTCCTTTCTCAGGAAGCCACACATGTAGGGGCGGGACAAAGTCTTCTCATTCCTAGATTGTCACAGTCCCAGCGGATATACACCATGGTTCTCCTTCAAAACCTGCGATTCCTTAGAGTTCTGGTTTCTCTGCTCCACAGAACATGGAGGTATGAACTTGTTGGTAAGAATACTGCAGATGTCTCCCCTGTATGTGTACCAGGGAGTCATCCCTCAGAGGTCTTATGTACATGTAGTATGCTTATGTACAGTGTAAAGGGGTAGTTTCTAGTAGTGACGGAATTTAAAGCCACTCTGAACTCTGTCTGCCAGGCCTTGTTCCCTGGCATAAACTGATTTTCTCCTGGATGAGGTACTATCTAATCAAATTATATGTGCTGGGGTGAATCGGCCCAAAGGAGTGTCCTTCAGCTGGCTTTGGACACAGATTAGCGGCATTTGGCTGCCTGGAGGCATTGCTGTCAAGCATTTAGATCTCTTACCTTTTGCTCATGATTTGAAAAGGCAATCTCTTTCTGTCTCTGTCTCTGTCTCTGTCTCTGTCTCTCTCTTCCTCTCTCTCTCTCTCTCTCTCTCTCTCTCTCTCTCTCTCTCTCTCTCTCTCTACTTTCTCATGATGTTCTTATTCTTTCTTATTTACTACAACCCCCAGAAAGGGGTCAGTTTAAAATTTAGAATCCTACAAGAAAGTGCCAAGGTCTTTGGCTCCGAACTTATTTTCTTTTGCCTAGCCAAGATCATACTCATTGAAATAATCACTAGACCCTAGCCACCACCTTGGATAAGGAGACAGTCAGTATACCTTCTTTTTTAAGGAGCTAGGGGTCGATACATTTTGTTTTTACCCCAGACTATTTGGTTTGCAGTTTACTTGGTGTTGGGGCAGGCAGATACTAACTGGTTGCAGGCTCAGAACACTCTGCTCTTCTCTCTCACCTTGGCATGCAGGCTACACTGATTTCTGATGGGCTGGATTCCTGCCAGCGTTTCGCATATTGAGGTCTTTGGACGGGGTAAGCATAGCAGTCCCTCACAGACTGCTCCTGCCAGCTGAGCCTGTACACCTTCCAGCTGGATGGCCCAATACCAAAAGATTACCCTGCCAGTGCAGGTGTCTGCATGGGACATGTTCTAGAAGCTGCCGAGCTTCCAGCAAATATAACTGGGGCTTTGAAAGAATGCAGTGAATGCAAGTGACCTCAAAGCATCAGCATGATGGGGGAAGGACTGCAAAGGTACAGACAGAGTGATCCTGGGTGCCCTGGCCGTACACCTGATGCTAGTTCAGCCTCCTTGCTCATGCCCATGCCCAGTTGGTCTCATTCTTCTTCTTAGAGGTCACAAATATGAGCTATAGTTCTGAAATATGAGCACGCTCCACTTCCTTCTGTAGCCTAGCCATAGTTCCCACCAGAGAGGCCTTTGTTTCTGTTTCTGCATTAAAATCACAACCAGTTTCTTAGGTCTGATCCTTTTCTAACTAATTGGAAGGGGAAGCCTCTAGGGTTGGAGGTTATAAAAATGCAGTGCTTCTGTCTGCCCCAAAGCCACTGCCAGCAGAGAGGTTTGCTGAAAGACCTAATCCCAGCACTTGGGAGGCAGAGGCAGGCGGATTTCTGAGTTCGAGGCCAGCCTGGTCTACAGAGTGAGTTCCAGGACAGCCAGAACTATACAGAGAAACCCTGTCTCGAAAAACCCAAAAAAAAAAAAAAAAAAAAAAAAAGAAAGAAAGAAAGAAAGAAAGAAAGAAAGAAAGAAAGAAAGAAAGAAAGAAAGAAAGACAGACAGAAAGACGTCTCAAGAAGGATCTTCCACACCGGTGAGCAGGGGAGGCTTTGGGGAGCTCCTTCTCTAACCTCAGATTGCAGAATTTCTGTCCTAGATAATAATTTGCAGAGTTCCACATTCCATAACTATGGCACTCACTCTATCTTTCACTTAAAGCCCCACTGCAGGGGATTCTCGCCCTTTTCAACCATGATGCAGAGTAACCAATGCTAGGGTCTGTGGTTTCTACTCTAAATCCAAACTTCGATATTTTCGAACTCTGTCTAGTCTCTGTGCACCACTTACCTTACATATTGAACTCTCGTGTGTTCCCACGGGAGTGGTTTTATAACCTCCCTGTACTTTCTAATTTAATTTCATTATCCGAGGACAAAGTCTGATGGCTTCCACCACTCTCTGCAATCACACATCAGCTGTTTCATTTACAACTTGCGCAGGTCCCAGAAAGTGCTCAGCATCTGGACAACCATCTTTTACCCCTCTCTCCAATTTTTCCTAATAGCCTTTGGTGTTATCAATGTAGAGATCTTAGACATACTTTGTGCCATTTATCCCTAAGTAGTTTAGACATCTGTCCTAGAAGTGGACTGTTGTGGAAGGTAATAGCATCCCAGATTTGTCAGTGTGGTTAGTGTTGTAACAATAAGTCCTTCACCTTGGTGGCAGGGGGAGGAGATGTGACAGTAGGGGAGAGATGGTTCCCAGCTGGAAGCATTTCCAATTGAAAGTTAATTTCCTGCCAGTATGGGGGAAAATCTACATGAAACCCCACTCAGCTACAACCAGTAGGGAATGCCAGTAAGCACACAGACGAGGGTGACTTATAAGGTGCCCAGGTCTCTCTCGTGTCATTGGTGAAGCTGTTGACCAAGATAATTATGTCTCTGAGGCTGAAAGCAGCTATGTTCTGGATGCCCCAGCCTAGAGTTATACATAGTTACCTCTTAAAAATCCATCTGATTTATCACAGTAATAGACACTATGAAAATGTGCCCCTGGGGGTATTTATTTTAGCAGAATCCCCATACTTAAGGGTGAGCAGGCAATGATATTTATGCAATTATAAAGTACTTGGAGGAAGCCTAGAAACTGAATGGAGATTTTGATGTTTTACTAGCAGAGTTTTACCTACACAAACAAAATTGTCTTTGAAACACTGGAGGGAAATCTAACTATCTCATTGATCTTTATGCTTTGTCCACAAAAAAATATTGATGATAAAGAGGAAAGTAACTTTCTAAAACATTAAAATTGTATTATTCCTCCTGGTAAATCCCCTGATGGGCATTTTATAGATTCCTTTAATTTGAAAAGATTTTTTTCAAGATTACCATGATAATTAAATAATAAATATGCTCAGTTATATAACCTTTCTGTTGGTGCCATCATTTTGTGGCATATCACACAGATTAGATAAGACATGATTAGGTATTACCTAACTGGAAAATAGATTCAAACAAAAGTCACGGCGGTGTCTAAAATATCACAGGTAGAATTAGCTCTGTCTCCTCTTTCTGCTTTTCTTCCCCACCATTCTCCTGTTCCCTTTCTGACTCTGGCCTTGTGGAAAATACTCATAAACTGCAAATATTAAATAACTGCCAATCAACAAACAGTAGCTGTCTGCTTTGCCTCAGGAAAAGACATCCTAATTCTAGAACCTTCAGTCTGTGCAAGGTAAGTATTATTTCCACCTTATAAATAAATCAACACTCACAATGTGTATGTAACCTTTCCCAAGGTCACACGGAAGGATAGGAAAAAAATGAGATTAAAATTTCAGAACCAAATTTCTTCCCATCATTCACTTGTCTTCTATAATGCTCATGACCCTACAGGCTCGGGGGCCTCAAGTCTACAGCTGCTACATGTGACAACTGTAAGACCGAGGCTTTCAGTTCTGCCATGCTTACCACTGAGTTTATGTCTAAGTAGCCAGACAAAGCCTGTTTCCATCTGGGAGTAGCCAAGCTCAGCCATTCCATTTGTGTTGCCATAGATGTGGAGCAGAACTGCTCGGTGCCAGCTTCCCGGGAGACATCTTGGTAAAGGCAAGAAAATGGAGCCCAAAGCCCAGAATGGCCAGTGATTTACTGAAAGAAATGAGATTGTTCCATGGGAGCATTTTACTGGTTCTACTCGAGTTTTGAACACTCTGGACGTTTCAACCAGAAAGACAAATAAATGCAAGCAGGAAATAACAAACAGCTCCCACGGTCCAGTCTACAGAGACTGTCTTAGTTAGGGTTTTACTGCTGTGAACAGACACCATGACCAAGGCAAGTCTTATAAAATACAACATTTAATTGGGGCTGGCTTACAGGTTCAGAGGTTCAGTCCATTATTGTCAAGGTGGGAGCATGGCAGTATCCAGGCAGGCATGGTGCAGGAGGAGCTAAGAGTTCTATGTCTTCATCCAAAGGCTGCTAGTAGAAGACTGACTTCCAGGCAACTAGGGTGAGGATCTTATACCCACATCCACAGTGACACACCCATTCCAACCAGGTCACACCTATTCCAACAAGGCCACACCTTCAGATGGTGCCACTCCGTGGTCCAAGGATATACAAACCATCACAGAGACCCAGCCAATCGCTCGACTAGGCTTGGGAAGAGCTGAGGAGGAGGAACTAGAAACCATGCCTTGCATTTATTTACATATTCACTTACAAATCTGACTCTGCGTCCTCGTCATACTTGTATAATTTGATTTTTTAACAGTATGAGCCACAAAAGAACAGACAAAATCAAGAATTACCCTCTTCACAAAAGTCATTGTCAACTCAAGGGTCTCCCTAGTCTATAACATACTCAAAACTTCTTAGGGAGCCTAACAATGCCCATGTAGGTTAGAGAAATCTGAGTGACCGCTTGCTTCCATCCACTGAACCTCCACAACGTTTCTACTGACACAAACTTTAAAGTAAGTGAATGTTTTATTTTGATGTCGATGTCAACTTTCAAAAAGATGAAAAAAAAAAAAACAAAAAACAAAAGCTCAAATGAAAGATACAAATACAACCTGAAAATTAAATGTTATTGGGGAAAAAAAAAACCGACAAACCCCATGTTCCTTTGTATGTGTTTTTTTGCTGATAATCAAGATTTCTGGGTTGCAAAAGCAGAGAGGGCAAATTATATTTGCTGTGAACTGCCTCGAGAATTACCTTTATCCTGCCAATGGTCCAGGTGGTTTTCTTCCACAGAAATTTCCATATCAAGCTCACACTGATTTGCATGTTCATAATTCAGCCGGGCACAGAGTCAGGTACTCCTCTGACTTACAGAATATGACCTGAAAATGACTTGACTTGATTTAAAATTTCTAGCCAAGCAGAAACAGTGCATCCATGGGTTTGTTTCCCTTTTCTTTTCCTAACCTTGAACTCAAGACTGCCACTAAATCCTATTAAAAACAATTACTACTTAAGTGACCAGAGACAGCAGGACCGAAGTTCACAGAACAAAAACATGAGAAATATTTTAATTATAAAATTAGTATCTCCATACAGATATAATTCTTTTAAATTTTTAGATAAGCTATGTGTATGGGTATTTTGCCTGTGTGTACGTGTGTGCACTGAGTGTGTTCCCATTGCTTATGGAGGTCGTAAGAGGGTGTTGGATCCCTGGAACTAGAGTTATAGACAGTTGCGAGCTGCCATGTGGGTACCAGAAATCTTTTAACGGCTGAGTCACCTCCCCAATCCCCAAATAATCCATTCTTTTCCTTTGTCTGTTTATTTATTTTCCAAGACAGTTTCTCTGAGTAACAGAGGCCCGGCTGTCCTGTAACTTGCCCTGTAGATCAGGCTCGCCTCAAACTCACAAAGCTCTGCCTGCCTCTGCCTCCCTCCCAAGCGATGGGATTATAGGCATGCACCGCCATTCCCAGTCCCAAATAATTCATTCTTCAAATTACCTATCCTGAGGAAGAGATATTGTTTCCATAAAAGAACACGAGTAATTGTCCGTCACATACACACATATCTTGTCTTAAGATGCTATTGCCATGTGTTTAAAACAGTATTTACTGTAGGATTTATGTTAAGCATGCAAAATATAAAGAGACACCACAGCATTGTGTAGACAAAGGCCCATGAAGGTGGTGATGCTGATGGTGATGGTGAGTGAATGAGTTCAAGTCAAACCAAGAAGTAGCATTAGTGGGCTCTGTTATCACACTGGATGTATTGGTGAACAGTTGGGAGATCAGGCACTACTGCTGGATGAGGGTAAGAAGTGTCAGGGATAAAGCAGTACCATGGGGTCCATCAGGGATAGAGCAGTACCATGGGGTCCATCATCACCCCAAGGACAAGTTCACAGAGAGCTAACTGCACTACGCTGTATTCCAAGACCATCTTTAGAGGCTCCTTGGTTTGTTTCCCAAATGGAAACGTGAAATTCTGCTAATTATAAGCACTAGCTGGGGAGGAGGGGAATGGCACTAGCTGGGGAGGGGGATGGCACTAGCTGGGGAGGGGAATGGCACTAGCTGGGGAGGGGGATGGCACTAGCTGGGGGAGGCAGGGGGCATGGCTCAAGTGGTGAAGCCTCTCTCAATTCAGCCTCCTGTTTTTTGTTTTGTTTTGTTTTACAATTTATTTATTTTATATGAGTACACTGTCACTGTCTTCAGACACACCAGAAGAGGACATCAGATCACATTACAGATGGTTGTATGCGACCATGTAGTTGCTGGGAATCAAACTCAGGACCTCTGGAAGATCAGTCAGTGCTCTCTCTTTTTTTTTTTTTTCTTATTAGATATTTTATTTACATTTCAAATGTTTACCCCTTTCCTATTTTCCTCTCCCACCTCACCCTGCTCCCTAACCCACCCACTCCTGCTTCCTGGCCCTGGCATTCCCCTGTACTGGGGCATAGAACCTTCACAAGATCAAGGGCTTCTCCTCCCATTGATGACTGACTAGGCCATCCTCTGCTACGTATGCAGCTAGAGACATGAGTCCCACCATGTGTTTTCTTTGCTCCAGCCCCCAGACTCCTGGTTTAAAATTCTTTGCATAGAATAGACCAGCTCATTGCCTGAAGGATCCCCTTATTCCTATTCTAATTATTAAAAATGTAGACTGAGCTAAAGGGGCTACACAGCATATCCACTGAGCCCCTCTCCACTGCCTTGGTTCTACATTAGGCCCCTGCCTTTGCACCTCTGTGTGGGAAAGGAGTCACCCCTGTTTCACCCTCATTCTCTGTAAAGTTAGAAAACATTCTTCCAAGGATGGAGATCTTTGATTTCCTCTCACATTTCTGGAAACTGAAACAACAAAATTCAGGCAAAGGCTTGACATGAATCTAGATTTTTTTTTTTCTAGAGGAAATAAAAATGTTAAATTTCTGTCCAACTCAATGTGAATTTATTTCCTATCATGCTGATAATACTTGTATGATATTCTTAGGGTATAAGGGTTGCATAGGATCCCTTTTAATGCACAGCATGTCAGTGCCTACAATTTAGGATTTCCAAGTGTGAACATCAGCCAAGTTTATTCATCTATCTAATTTTACAAAAATAAAGGCAGTTAAACCATCATGCTCAGAGAATCAATTGCACGGGCATTTTAAAACTTAACTTTTAAGTGGCCTCCCATTAAGACATAAAGTGAATATCCACTTAGAGGGTTACAAATTAAAATGTCCTACTTTCAATAGGGATTAAATAGATAGTGCCCTTAAAAAAGCCAAAACTGTCTTCTAGTTACGAGCCATTCCAAATGATGATTGAAGCAACAAGGAGCTGTTCCGTATACCATATCTTCAATGAGATAAGCTTCTGCCTGTCTATGTCAACAGATCTAATATAAACCATCCATTTTATATACCCCACGGAATCTTTTCTGAGAAGCACATTAGAATTTATAAGTAAACTCTACAGTGTTTGTTTTGGTTTATAAAGCTGATTAGCATAGATGAGCTTAGACCCATTTTTATTGAAATAAATGTTCTATAATTCCTGGTGTCCATCCATTCTCTGTGAGCATCAGTGGCTAGTCCTTTAAGGCACTGCCTGGAATATATCCCTAGACTTTCACATTCTCTCTGATCCAAGAAGAGCATAGCAAAATGGAGCCCAGAGACTGAGAGACTTGCGCGAGGTTACAAAGCCAACTTTAAGTGATGGTGTTGTCATGTCCTCACGTCCACCGTGCTTCAGGGCCCACTGTCAAGCAACATCTCTTTGTCTTTCTTTCCTTCTGCCTCCTTATACCATCCATTTCTAGGCGTTCGGGCCCCCTCAGTGTTCTAGGAAGACCTGTCTGACCTCCCATGAGTCATCTGGCCCAGGCACTTTCCTTCTGTTTACAACCCCTTTCTTCTCCAAGGCCGAGAGTAGGTTGAATAATCAGCAGCAGCACCACCAACAAAAATCTTATACACGTTTTCAGCATTTGTATATTTCTTCAAAGTATTGAATACACAATAATGTTAATCTGATTAGAACAATGCTGACTATTACAGAAAAATTAATAAACTCTGTGTTCCCAGCCATCAAATCAAAAGCCTTGTGACTCTCTAATCTGTCTCCTGAGTGTCTTATTTTAAAATGTTGTTCCAATTAAATAAATCTATAACCCTTCTGTTTCCTTTGTCATAGTTAAGATGATTCAGTCACTATTTCCAGACCTAAAATAATCACACTCTCTCTCTCTCTCTCTCTCTCTCTCTCTCTCTCTCTCTCACACACACACACACACACACACACACCCTAGACAGGTGGGGTCTCCCTCTTATTTCTAAAATACTGGCATGCCTGTGCCTGTATGGTGTCCACTGGAACCTTAAAATGAAGAAGGTGTGAATTTTCATTTATCGAACATTACACTCTGAGACAGAGGCAGGCTTCAGCCTGACTAGCCAGAGAATCTCCTTTCACTAGATTTTACACTGCCTTCAGTCTGTAAGCCCTTCGATGCTCTCTTACCAGGATGTGTTCATTCTCTCTCACTGACAGTAATTGTGTGTGTGCACCCTCTCTGCTGGCTCATCTAAAAGCTGTGGTTAACATCCTGTTCTTCCGCTCCTGTGATTGTTACACTTTTCTGTCATTTTCTCCGTTGTGTACAAGGTGACCTCATTCTCTCAGCACAAGTTGTTCTTCATTCTCTAATCCCATTTCTTCCTGCCCAAACAGGTCAATGCAGCCAAGTTAAAATATTCTCCCAACCTTATCTGTCCGCATTGTCTGATGACTCTAGAGCAGTGGCTTGAGACCTGTGGGTCATGACCCCTTGGGGTCAAATGACCTCTCTCCATATCAGATACCATGCATATCAAATGTTTAACTACAATTCATAACAGTAGCAAAATTACAGTTAGGATGTTGCATCAAAAATAATTTTACAGTTGGGGTACCACGCCATGAGGAGCAGTATGAAAGGGTCTCAGCATCAGGGAGGTTTACAGTTGGGGTACCAGGCCATGAGGAGCAGTATGAAAGGGTCTCAGCATCAGGGAGGTTTACAGTTGGGGTACCACGCCATGAGGAGCAATATGAAAGCGTCTCAGCATCAGGGAGGTTTACAGTTGGGGTACCAGGCCATGAGGAGCAGTATGAAAGGGTCTCAGCATCAGGGAGGTTTACAGTTGGGGTACCACGCCATGAGGAGCAGTATGAAAGGGTCTCAGCATCAGGGAGGTTTACATTTGGGGTACCAGGCCATGAGGAGCAGTATGAAAGGGTCTCAGCATCAGGGAGGTTTACAGTTGGGGTACCAGGCCATGAGGAGCAGTATGAAAGGGTCTCAGCATCAGGGAGGTTTACAGTTGGGGTACCAGGCCATGAGGAGCAGTATGAAAGGGTCTCAGCATCAGGGAGGTTTACATTTGGGGTACCAGGCCATGAGGAGCAGTATGAAAGGGTCTCAGCATCAGGGAGGTTTACAGTTGGGGTACCAGGCCATGAGGAGCAGTATGAAAGGGTCTCAGCATCAGGGAGGTTTACAGTTGGGGTACCAGGCCATGAGGAGCAGTATGAAAGGGTCTCAGCATCAGGGAGGTTTACAGTTGGGGTACCACGCCATGAGGAGCAGTATGAAAGGGTCTCAGCATCAGGGAGGTTTACAGTTGGGGTACCAGGCCATGAGGAGCAGTATGAAAGGGTCTCAGCATCAGGGAGGTTTACAGTTGGGGTACCAGGCCATGAGGAGCAGTATGAAAGGGTCTCAGCATCAGGGAGGTTTACAGTTGGGGTACCAGGCCATGAGGAGCAATATGAAAGGGTCTCAGCATCAGGGAGGTTTACAGTTGGGGTACCAGGCCATGAGGAGCAGTATGAAAGGGTCTCAGCATCAGGGAGGTTTACAGTTGGGGTACCAGGCCATGAGGAGCAGTATGAAAGGGTCTCAGCATCAGGGAGGTTTACAGTTGGGGTACCACGCCATGAGGAGCAGTATGAAAGGGTCTCAGCATCAGGGAGGTTTACAGTTGGGGTACCACGCCATGAGGAGCAGTATGAAAGGGTCTCAGCATCACGGAGGTTGAGAACCACTGCTCTAGAGTCTCCTCACTTGTATCTCATGACCAAATTTTTCTTTAAAAATGTTTAATTTCCTACAAATTCTATCCTGCTTAAATGAAAAAGTTATCATATTTATGAACCTCCTCAGACACATCTTTGAATAGGCATTTAAAAATGAAAAAAAGCAAGATATATATCTAAGTAGGTGCATACACAATCTGCCATGTAAAGTCTCACAGTAGAAATAACTTCATATGAGTAAGATTTAACCCTTTATAATAAAAATATTTATTTTAGAGGATTAAAGGAGATATCTTAGATGTTAAGCATGAGAAAAACTATGTTTAATCACTGGAAAACAGCAAGTCTTTTTTTTTCCTAGCTCTTTAAAAACATTTTAATTATGCAAAATCAACACAGTGTACTCTACCACAATACTAAACTATTCCCTAAGCTTGATTGACTTGTATTAATTTTCATGGTATAATAATTCTTAAACACAATAGCTGTTAAAAAATAACAATCCTAAAGAAAGTCTACATGAAAATAATAGAAAGTCTTCTATTTTAGAAACAATACACAATATTTAGCAACAGAAGCTATTGCACTTTCCACTTGCTTGGGATTAACTGTGCTAATGCAGTTATAGAATTATAAAGGAAGTATTCCATAGGAACATACAGACCCAGAAATTGGTTACAACTTCTACACATGGCAAGCGTGGAAAGCATTGGGTGGTTCACACTGCAGGAGAATACAGTGCAGAGGAAACTCCGTCACCCCTAGAGGATGGGAGCCAGGTAATGGGGAACACACACACCTTTATAAGAGCCCCACCCAGTTCCCTGAAATACCAGAGACCCAACAATTTCCAACTTAAAATAGTGCCTAGACATTTTTTTGTCCCCAAACCTCCTTAGACAGCAAAAAGAACGAACCAATGTCAATTAGGAAACAAACAAAAGTGCTTTAGAGAAGATAAAAAACTTAAGAAAGGATTTAAAATTGTTCTCACTCATGTATTGTTTTGTGGTTTCTTTACTTTCATGTATTTACTGTGTGTGTGTGTGTGTGTGTGTGTGTGCGCGCGCTCCTGTGCTTTGGAGTGTGTACCTTTGAGAGGCCTGTGGTGCACTTGGGAGAGTCAAAGGACAATTTGCAAAAGTCAGCTCTCTGCTTCCACCATGTGTCTTACAGGTAATCCAACAGGATGTCAGGCTTGGCAGCAAGCATCTTTACCCCCTGACCCTTCTCTCTGGCCCTCACTTTATTCTTAGTTGTGATGCCATACAATTACTATGCAGACAACTAGATAGTGCTGGAGACAGAAACTCCATCTGCCACCTATCACTGAGTCAGCTTAGTAACTCTGATTGTCTGCACATAAAAAAGGAATTCAGTTCAGTACTGATCATTTGATTAATTCCATTAGCGTAATGAAGGTGTCAATGTGGAAATCACAGTTCATGGAGAGTATTAATGGGTCTATTTCCACACCAATTGCTGATCACCTCAGCACAGAGCTCCCGGCTGGGCTGATCCTCACAACACACCCCACGGCGTCTCTCACCCTCTTGCTTCAAAGAACTCTGGTATTTGCAGGAACTTAGATTTCGCTGTGTCTTTGTTCACATAAAACCATAAGCCAATTGGCGTTGAAAATATTCAAGCCCAGTAGTTGAGCATTCCTTAGGCTAAAAGTGTCTTCTATACCTGGTTTCTCTAGATAATACAAGCTGCATAATTTTTTAGGTTTTCTTTTGAGACCATAATTATACCATTTCCCCCTTTGCTTTCCTACCTCCAAACCCTCCCAAGTGTCTACCTGACTCTTTGTTCTTCAATTTCATTACTTCTTTTCCCTTTATATATGTGTGTGTATGTGTATACACATACATATATGTTCCCAAATACATAGCTACAATCTTCTCAGCCCTGTGCATGAGTATGTCCTCAGTGCTGACCATATCAGATAATCAGCTGGGGTGCTCTTTTTTGGGGAAGACTGTCTCTTTCTCTCGTAGCATCCCTTAGCTGCCTCTAGTTCTCAAACTCTTTTATTAGATAGTTTCTTCATTCACATTTCAAATGCTATCCCCAAAGCCCCCTATACCCTCCCCCCGCCCTGCTCCCCAACTCACCCACTCCCGATTCCTGGCCCTGGCATTTCCCTGTACTGGGGCATATGATCTTCACAAGACCAAGGACATATCCTGCCATTGATGGCTGATCCTCTGCTACATATGCAACTAGAGATGCAGCTCGGGGGAGGGGGGGTTAGTTCATATTGTTGTTCCTCCTATAGGGTTGCAGACCCCTTTAGCTCCTTGGGTACTTTCTCTAGCTCCTTCATTAGGGGTCCTGTGTTCCATCCAAAAAATGACTGTGAGCATCCACTTCTGTATTTGCCAGGCATTGGCATAGCCTCACAAAAGAGAGCTATGTCAGGGTCCTGTCAGCAAAATCTTGCTGGCATATGCAATAGTGTCTGGGTTTGGTGGTTGTATATGGGATGGATCCCAGGTGGGGCAGTCTCTGGATGGTCCATCCTTCCATCTCAGCACTGAACTTTGTCTCTGTAACTCCTTCCATGGGTAATTTTCCCCCATTCTAAGAAGGAGCAAAGTATCCACACTTTGGTCTTCCTTATTCTTGAGTTTCATGTGTTTTACAAATTGTATCTTGGGTATTGTAAGTTTCTGGGCTAATATCTGCTTATCAGTGGGTGTATATCATGTGCGTTCTTTTGTGATTGGGTTACCTTACTCAGGATGATATCCTCCAGGTCTATCAAATTGCCTAAGAATTTCATGAATTCATTGTTTTTAATTGCTGATCATCATTTAAATTTTTTTTCACTATGGTGCTATGATTTGGAAAATATTTTAGAGCAATAAGTGGACATTAAGCTCCCTTTTGCACCCGCTTTACAAGAACATTTTTGTTGTTCTTGTTTTTAAAATATAAACATAACAGCTATTCTTGGTTGGCAACCAGACGACATCTGTAATTAACTAAAACCCAAGCAGCTGAGCACACCTGTGAGGGTTTTCTTTTCCTTCCTTCCTTCCTTCCTTCCTTTCTTTCTTTCTTTCTTTCTTTCTTTCTTTCTTTCTTTCTTTCTTTCTTTCTTTCTTTCTTAAAACAAACTTCTTGCAGTGGGAAGATAGATCTTTAATACAGATTTTTTTAAGGTGGGAAGTCACCTTTACTCTGGGTCCCCATCTTCTGCTGGCAGCCTACATAAAGGATATAGAAAAAGGAAGGTGGCTCTCTTGGCCTGCTTGCTTCTGCTTTTGCTGGCATGTCCATTCCTTCATTCCCATTACAGATTCCAGTGGATCCTGGAGACCAGATGAGAACCCGGCCTTGTGGACTGAACAGCTACTAGATTCCTCCATGTTCTGTTAGTAGACAACCACTGTTGGACAATCTGGACCACAGCTTGTAAGCTAGTCTGACAAATCCCTAAATATATAGAAAACATTATATTGCAAAGGTATATATATATTTTTTTCTCTAAGTTATATTTCTCCAGAGTCCTGCCTATAAAATATGGCATTTAAAAAAAATAGCCCAAAAGAAATTTGAAGAACCAATGTAAAGGGTGATTTTTCAGTATTTCCCAGGACAGGTATAAAGATAGAACTAATTTACATAGCAGATGTTCAATTGCTCATAAATTTCCGAACCACTATAAAATGATAGCAGATAAATTATAGTAGATATCCTGGGGAAAAGGACACCCATCGAAGTGACACCCATTAAGCATAGGGTCCAAGAAGGCCTATTATCCTGGGCATCAGCGATCACACCTTCATGATCCAGAGACAATTCTGAAGGTCCCACACACCCATGAAAGGAGCCTGCTCTGCCTTCAAGATGGTCACATGATTTTTAGCCATGCCTTCCTCTCTAAACCACTAGCAGCCAGCCACGGTTAGGGCCACACAAGTACATCAGAAGACTGTCCACATGAAAAATTTAATTCAAGGAAAATTATTTTCCACAAATAATGAAAACAATACATTTCACAAGAGAATTAGTAAAATTAGATGCCTTTGAATACTTTCTCTAATCTAGAGGGAAAGCAAGAATAAGCCTTTTTAAACGTATGGACTAAGAAGGTAATATGAAAGTTTTTCAAACTAATTTCCGATTCCTCCAAACAACTATGAGAATGAAGGCTTAAATAATTTCTCTAATAACAGTCCATTTTAAGTTTGTATCTAAATGCAAGAACAGAAAGCAAAACCATCATTATGACTTGTACTAACCAAAGGGTGTTTGACTGGGCCAGCGTGTAACAGAACGAAGAAACATAGAAACAATCTAGCACCAGTGACATTTTGTGCCTCTGAATTCTTTCAGCAAAGGTGACACATTGTTGAATATCCTTTAAGAATGGATGGACCTGGAGGGTATCATCCTGAGTGAGGTAACCCAATCACAAAAGAAGTCATTAGATATGTACTCACTGATAAGTGGATATTAGCCCAGAAACATAGAACACCCAAGATTCAATTTGCAAGACACAATAAAATCAAGAAGAGGGAAGACCAATGGGTGGATACTTCATTCCTCCTTAGAATAGGGAACAAAATACCCATGAAAGGAGTTACAGAGACAAAGTTTGGAGCTAAAATGAAAGGATGGACTATCCAGAGACTACCCCACCCGAGGACCCATCTCATAATCAGCCACCAAATCCAGACACTATTGCACAATGCCAGCAAGATTTTGCTGAAGGGACCTTGTTATAGCTGTCTCATATGAGGCTATGCCAGTGCCTGGCTCACAGGCATCTATAAGATGGAACACAGGGCTCCCAATGGAGAAGCTAGAGAAAGCACCCAAGGAGCTGAAGGGGCCTGCAACCCTATAGGTGGAACAATATGAACTAACCAGTACCCCCAGAGCTCGTATCTCTAGCTGCATATGTAGCAGAAGATGGCCTAGTTGGCCATCACAGGGAAGAGAGGCCCCTTGGTATTGCAAACTTTATATGCCCCAATACAGGGGAATGCTAGGGCCAAGAAGCAGGAGTGAGTGGGTAGGGGAGAATGGCGGAGGGAGGGTATAGGGAACTTTTGGAATAGCATTTGAAATGTATATAAAGGAAATATCTAATAAAAATAAATAAATAAATAAATAAATAAAAATAAATAAATAAAAGAATGGGTGCTTAGGGTTCCTCTTGGCAAGAGTTTACAATGGGATAGTAATGAGAACTTCTGAATGAAAACCATTTACGTTCATTAAGGCACATCTGAAACCTCTAGGCATTCATGTTATAACTGCAATGTTAATTTCAATAATGAGATTCCTAAATGTAGACTGTCCTGGAGTACAATCTGTTGGGTTGTGTTGGCTCCTCAGAACAGTGGGTGAGGTAGTATTCACTGTCAGCCTAGAGATATCCCACACAAACCTGTTCCTGCAATAAAGTCAATGCTTAAAGAGGTAAGTAAACAGGCATTGCTAGGCAACACTCACTCAACCATCTTCCTTTAATCCTACTCCTGCCTTGAGTGATTCTAGCATGTCACATTTCATCCTAGCACATACTCATGCACTCGCGTGCCCACAGTGAAAGGAAAAGGAAAATATTCTAAAAACAACTACTCCCCAAACCTCCTGTAACAAGGAATCTTACGCCAAATAGTCACTAAAGACCTGTGCATGTAATTATAACTAAGATGTTTTAAATGATCTTCTTGTGTTACAAAACACAGATTTTAGAGGAGCCTGGAGAATAGTTTCACATTTTCTTGACTAAATATATTACAAACTTTGACCTTAAAACAACTATCCAAATATTCTTTGCTCATTTAACCACTTAAAAAAATTGGCATGTAGGTTTATTTATCAAAATGATTTTTCTAAGGACTACCTCGGTGTATGTTTTTTCCTTCTCACCCCAACCTACCTTCATTCCTAGTAAATTATTAAAATCAGGAGGGCGTGGTACAATGCACCATGGCTATGACAGGTTTTTATTACACATTCATTTATTTATATACGTAACATCAAAAACCAAGTCTTAAAACTTTCTTAGTAACTCCTGAGTTGTAGGTCTTCATTCCTTAAAACTATAAATTATAATTTCAAAACCTAAAAACAAAATAAAACTATACAATTTAATTTTAGAACTGACAATAAGCCTCGATTTAGAGAAAGCAGATATTATTTTTTTCAAGTCATGATCATTTAAAATTTCCTATGAGAATGATCTGGAAAACACAGAACAATACAATAATCTTAATGTCAGAAACATCTCCACCATACAGAAATATAGAACTATTTATCACTTTATAGTATTTCAAAATATCTTCACATATATTTTCTCCTCTGAAATATGAAAGCAAAAAAAATATTAGAACTGCACCAAGCTAATCAAGCAATATAGCATCTATTTGTTGTGAAATGTAATTTTATCGACAGTTGATACTTTGTATCCTTGACGCTTTGGGTACAACAAAGACCACATGAGAACACCTGTGGATGCTCAGCAATGCATCTAACTACTTGGCCATGCCGCACAGCATCTCCTAGAACAGCTTCTCAATTACTGTAAGCATATGGTGGTTGGAGAAACACAAAACAGCTAAGTCAAATTTGGACCACTGCTTGGTAGCGAACACACACATAAAACACATCATCTATAGATCTGATGTTAAAAAACTATTAAATGTACAAAGTGCCCTTAATAGAAAAAATTCGAGATGCTCAATTTTTATCAGCATGAGGAATGACTTACTTCAACTTGTTCTTCACTATTTTCTCTGCTATTTACAGATTAAATGTAGGAAACGTTGTCATGTTATGAGGATGCAGTTTAAATAACTGCTGCAAGAAAAAGGCCACTATTTTGGATGAAAGCCAGGGTGTACTCCTCTAGAGACTAAGTATTCTCAAATTAAGTAGCATAACCTAACAAAACCACTAATAAGGAATAATACTCTAGAATCTAAATTGGTAAGTGTTTTTATTTCTAAGGGTTCTGGCATACTGTAACTTCTAAGTAATTTGTATTCTATTAACTTTAGTATCTGGTAGCTTGGTTTTTAAGAAAAATATTTTTAGTATCTGACTCCATGTCTATTTTAAAAAGTTATTTCTGTGTATGTATGCGCTTGAGTGTATGTATGTGCACCACATGCATGCAGGTCCCACTGCCCCCAGAAGCCAGAACAAGGAGCCAGATCCCCTGGTAGTAGGGGCTATTGTGATCTCTCCAGTATAGGCACAGAGTGTTGAACCCTGGTCCTCTGGAAGAGCAACAAGAGCTCTTTATCACCGAGTCATCTCTCTAGTCTCCGGGTCCCATGTTTTTATACTAAATACCTTTAAAGTGGTCTGAATGCTTCATTGTGTGTTCAAAAGTAATATATTATTTAATTGCTCATATCCCTACAACTCATCCCGAGTTGGCAATCCTCTCTCATTCCTGAACCCTGTATAAATGTCTACTAAGATCTTTAGACTGTTGCTACAAACACCACATAAGAGAGCCCATGAACTCCTTGCATTAAACTGAATTTAAACCAAGATTACTACCTCAAAATCTTAACACCTCACACATTGGTACAAGCTAAAGCTGGTGTATTATGTACCTAGAATGACAAAGTGTTTCTTGTCTTACTTACAGGGATATGATTCACAAATAAGTATGTATCATATTTGTGCCACTATGGTGCACAAATAAAGTAGGGATAAATATCTGGGCTGTGTATATCGAACAATAAACAATAAAATCTTATTTCTAAAAACCTAACCTAAGACTAGTGGGAGTATTTTGTAGGAAACACCACTGAAAGTTGTGGGCTGAAGAAGCCAAGAAAACGATTATATGTACTACGAAAAGGAAATAGGAAATGTTCCCTGGGCTGTGCGGGTGGGTGGGGTGGGTGAAAACATATGGGGCTTTTCTGAAAAGCTGAAGAGAGATTTTTAAGTCAGTTCTTTGCTCAGTAAAAAAAAAAAAAAAAAAGTAAAAATATTTTCTGTTCATCATTTTGTCTGTATGAATATTCTGAAGTTCCTATCACAGTGTTTCTGATTGTCTTCTCATTTGTACTAATAATTAGCAATAACACTGTAGAAAATAAAACTTTCAACCAATTCTATGCAAATCTAATATTTACTTAAAGTCGGTATATATAACTTCAAACTGTTCTCAATTTCAAATGGCAAATGAAAGATGAATGTACACACACAATACTTGAAGATAAACAATATATACACACAATACAGGAAGATGAACATAGACACAGTACATGAAGATAAACATACACACACAATACATGAAGATAAACATATACACACAATACATGAAGATAAACATACACACACAATACATGAAGATAAACAACATATACACACAATACAGGAAGATGAACATAGACACAGTGCATGAAGACAAACATACACACACAATACAGGAAGATGAACATAGACAGAGTGCATGAAGATGAGATGAACATACACATGATACATGAAGATGCATAGACATGTATAGACACCCTGGACTGGTGACATCAGCATAGGCCTCAGGGCATCACTACACTAATGGGTTAAAGGACAATTTGCTTGCTGACAATATAAAGAGTCATCTTTTCAAAATGACTAATTTTTTGTGATTTTTATAATATTCCTCAGTGATTTGCATCCATAATCAACTATCAATTTTGTATAGAACAGCCACAAAAAAACAAGTCTATTTTTGTTCCTTTTTTCACATACACACAAAAAATCCTTTCTAAACACTTAATATTGAGAATATTTTTATTATTATGAACATAAAAAAAAATCCTGAAATTAGACTAGTAAAAATCCCGTCTGTTATACCGGACACTGGTACAGGAAAGGATCCTAACGTGTACTAGAACACTCATGTGGAGGCTGAGAGAGATGATGATGCCCAGGCAAGCAGAGCTGGGAAGACGAGGACAGCAGACCAATGGGAAGGAAGGACCAGCCACAGCAGCCACCAAAGCTAAGAGCACAGAGGCGCTGTAATCAGGGAATCCAGACTAGTTTCTGGAAACATTTGGGCACACCTCACGCAGCATCCTTCACTAGGCTAAAAACCAGGTGCTGCCGCATCACCAGAGGGTCTTGATGTCTGCAGGAATCTCTCAAGAGAACGTGTTGAATACCAAATGCTATGGAACTGCATCTAGATAACTTGAAACTATTTTTAAAGTGACTGTTATATACAGAATTTGAAAACACATCCTAAATGTATTCTTTTATTGGATCTGGTCTTAAAACTTCTTATTAAATGTCCAATTCATTGTGATCCAAAATAAAAACAAGAACAAAGGGCTTACAGCAAAAGTCACAGGTGGCTATCATTTTAAATGTGACCTCATTTCTGTTCTTCAGGACACATTAGAAAGCAGTTTTTTTTTTTGTTTGTTTGTTTGTTTTGTTTTGTTTTTACTTCTTTAACCAGAACTGGTTTGTGGGTTTGTGACATTTTGCTGTGTCACTACCTCAGCATGACAACCGGCATTTTCAGGATTTTCAGAGTCTTGGCTCTGCTCTTCCCCTTCTCCATCTTTTTCAGAAGAAGTTGGACATTCCCCTTTTCCTGCGGTATCAGTAACTGTTTGCTCGGGTGGAGAATCAGATTGGTCAGCAGCACTGTCTTTCTCTGTGTTTCTTGGCTTGGGATCTCCACTGTCAGGCTCTGGGCTCGGCTTGTCCGCCTCCTCCCCAGGCTCTCTTGATGCCCCCTTTTTTTCTTCCACTGATTTGCTGTTTACGTGACTAGCTCCTGAGGAAATTTTGGAGTCCTTGGATTTCTTGTGTGTAGACGTTTGGCCATTGGAGCCCGACGCGGGCTGAGTCGGGGTTTTCTGGGCTTTGCTTCGCTCTGGCTGTTCTTTCTTAGGTGGCCCCCAGATGAAATTCTCTGACGGTGTGTAATGTTTCTGGGCAAATCGCAGGAGCTTTCTCCTCTCTCTCCTGTCTCTAATTGTATAAACAAAGTACTCCAGAGCACTCTGCTTGATATTGGGAATAGTATTCTCCACTAGAGCCTCGTGAAGAATGAACTTTACCAGAGGAGATTTAAAACTCTCGTATCCAAGCTCGCCAAGGCTTTTAAGAATTCGAGTAATTCTTAAATAGTTGTGCTGAGACCTGAAAGAGAGCATTGAATAAAATGAGAGAAAAGAATCAGGAGAAGAAAAGTAGAAAAACCCTAACTATTGAGAGGGTGTTTACAGAAATGCAAAGTAAGAAAATAAGTCTTATAGTGACTCTAACGAAATAAAAAAATAGAATGCATTTTGTTTAATGGATGTGAAACCTTGCAGTGTAATCTAGCAAGTGTGAAACTCAAATGTAAAAACCAACTCTCCTCTTTAAGAGACGCATCAACATAAAGAACCACTAAGATTGACTTTGTCCTTGCTGGGGCCAATTTATTGTCACTGAAGATTAGTATTCTAAAAGAGCAGCTTCGCACATACAGCCAAGCATCAGGTTAGTCGATGCGGCCATAAGAAAAGAAACGACCATGGTAGAAGATGAGAGAGTGAAGGAGCCATGAACGTAGCCTTTATTATGGTAATGTTATTAAAGCTCTGCTTCGTTATTAGTTATTGTTGTCTCCTACTACGCCTAACTTAAAAACCTCATCGTGGAACAAAACAGAGGATGTGGAGGACTCTGTACATACGACTTCTGCCATCTACGGTGAACTTCAGAACTTGAGACATCAAAGAAGTATGCTTCTGGTCACAGGTAACCAGGGCTAAACAGAGATGCACTAGCTAACAAACAGAGATGCACTAGCTAACAGAGATGCACTAGCTAAAAGCTGAACGGTATCATTAACAGCACCAAATGACCAGCAAAATCCAGAAAGCAGTGCTTCGTCCTCTGTCTACCTAGAAGAATTCTGACAAAGAAAACAAAACTACTTGACAGAGCTTGCCTTACCCTAGCGTTATTACTTGTGGCACTTTGAATAGGAGTGGTCCCCATAGATTCAAGTGTTTGAATGTCTGGCCATAGGGAGTGGCACTGCTAGGAGGTGTGGCCTTGTTGGAGGAAGTGTGTCACCTTGGGGGTTGGCTCTGGGGCTTTAAAGCCAAAGCTGGGCTCAAATGTTGCTCTCTTTCTGCTGCCTGCTGATCCCGAGGTAGAACTCTCAGTGACCATTCTAGCACCGCGTCTGCCTAAATGCGGCCATGCTTCCCTCCATGATGATTGATAACGGACTAAATCTCTGGACCTAAGAGAGTTCCTTAACTGCAATGAAAAAGTATGATGCCCATCTAAGCCTCAGTGTCTGCACCTGTAAAATGGGGGGAAAAAGAACTCTCACTCTCACTGCCCCCGTTGCAAAACTCCAACGAGAGGAAACAAATGGAGGGCGAGAACAAACTCAGTGAATAGGGACGTTATTTAGAACTCTTCTGTGGGTGCCTGTGTTCACGTATGCAGTGTGGCTGCAAGCGTACCACCTGGGATTATGAGCACGTGTCAGCTATCACCCTCAGGTGTTAGCACCCCAGTTGTTACTCCTAGTATCATCTACAACAACAGGATTTAGGACTGAGTAACAGCACACCTGAATTCAATTTAACCTATTCTCTCCATCTTTACCAGCCTTGCCTTATTAAAAGGCTTCAGATCTTACTTAGAACAACCTTGATTCTAAACACACACTTCCCCCACATGACACTTATACCTTTCTCTTTCAAAACCGAGGCCATGCTTGGACTAGCGTTTTCCAAACTTTGTTACAATTCATAACTCATCTCCCTAGCCTTGTTCAGCTGAACATACACACACATTTGGCTGAGCCCTTAGGGCCCTCTCCTCCATCACAGACCCACGCCTGAGGTCAGCAGGTCGGGCATGTATTTACCCAGGATTGCTACAACAACAGAATCAGCACTTGCTTCTAACTTGCTAACTTCTGTTTTAGAGCAGACATTGAATTTTCTTGAAAGCACTGTATATATCTGCCTCGGCTTCCAAAAGTGCTTGAGTTTTTTATTAGAAGTAATTACTAAATCACCTGGGAATGTTGGAAAAATATGTCAAATTACTAGAGATATATAAGTACATAGTTTCCGGTCTTATATTTTAAAAACAAATACAGACAAAATAAAAATTGGTGTTATTTGAGCTAAGCAACTACTGGAATAAAAGAAAACTTGTTATCTACATCCTTTTGGATATCTGCCCCAAAAGTATTATTTTAAAATCTAATTTGTAATCCAAAGGGTAAAACCCAGCACATATGTCTCAGTTTTATGAATCTGTAATATTTGAACTTTTAAAAACTTATTTATGTGTGTACCTGTTTAGTGTATATGTGTCATGCGTGTGCAAGAGCCAAAGAAGGTCAGAAGAGGGTGCCTGACCCACAGGAACTGGCCCTCTGGGGAAGCAGTAACTGCTCCTGACTGTTTGAAGACCACCTGACTCGGGTAATGTGAAGCCACTATCCCACTAACAACAGTGATTTAGCTGTCACATGCATGTAGGGCTCTTATATTGAAAGAACGTTGTATCACAACTGACTTCATAAGAACAAGGAGTGGAGAAGACAGGGAGACTACTTAAAAGAAAAGGTGCACTACAGGATGCAGCAGATACCAGATCTGCAGCCAGAACCCCTCTAAGAGGAACAGGAAACTTGGCATTTGCATATACATTCATTGGTATTTACATATTCACAAGTTAAAGCATTTATGCAACCGAGGAAAAAAAGAAGTTAAAAAACCTGAGCAGCTGAGAAAAATAATGATTAGGATTCTAGAAAAAAATTATCTATAAAACAAAGCAATTGGTTGTTTCAGGACAGCTTGAAATAAACGTCGAAATGAAAGGCAAAATGGAGGCTAGAGAAGTTAAATATGGCTGGAGCTGTACACAGCCCTGGCTTCCACACCAAGGAATGGAGGAAGGGGCTGCTATGGTGACAAAGGGGCGGTGCTAATTTTATCAGAAGATCAGATAGGTCAAAAGAAGGCACAGCAGGGACATAAAACCCAAAACTAGACTCAGTGAGGCTCAGGAATCCTACCTCATCACAAATGTGACCTGGCCAGCATCTTAGCAGGAGATTTGTGCATCTGTACTTTAATAGCTGAACACATTTCACCACTTTTATCCAGGTCACTTACTCATTCAATTTCACTTCAGTTTACTCTGATTAAACAGTTTTCCTCCACTGAGCTATACACACAACCAAGTCCTGGCCAGCCTACTGTAAAAAGCTCAAGATGCCTCCCAGCTTTAATCACAGATGAGCAATGACATTACGAATGGATCACAAAAGAATCCAAATGAAAATAGAGGAGATACGTCCATATCACTCCTTATCCTCTGCCCAAACCTAATCAATAAAAACTTTCGGTGATGAAAAAAATCATACCATGTGTCTGCAATCCCAGAATTTGGAAGATGGTGCCAAAAATGGTGGCAAATTTGGAGTTAACCTAGACTCAGAGATCTGGTCTCAAAGATAAATAAACAGGAAAGCCTTACAGAGAAGCCAGGTTTGGCTCCTAGCACCCACATTAGGCAGTTCACAACTACCTGGGGACTCCAGTTCCAGGGGATCTGACGCCCTCTTCTGACCTCTAGAGGCACACCTGTACATACGTGTGGCACACCCACAGACAAGCAGGCATCACATACGTGTGGCACACCCACAGACAAGCAGGCATCACATACGTGTGGCACACCCACAGACAAGCAGGCATCACATATGTGTGGCACACCCACAGACAAGCAGGCATCACATACGTGTGGCACACCCACAGACAAGCAGGCATCTACATGTAATTTTTTTCCCCCCTAGGAGAGTTCACCCAGAGCTGGGAAAGCAGAAAGCTATTGGATGAGAGGGAGAGGGCTTGCTAGTTTGGGACTGAGTGGGAAGGCTGGGAGTTCAGGCCATTCTTCATCAGAGGCTAAGAGATGACCTAATTAAATAAAGCCTCCAGAAAGGGCTCTGGTTTGGGCTATAAACAAAAAGACCTAACAATGATACCCTAGGGAAGCTTTAAGCCTTTGCTCACATTCTCTTCATGACTTATTACTTCAACAACAACGTACCAAACAAGAATGTCGTTCCAAGCAAAAATAACAAAAGGAGAGAGGTGGGCACCCAAAGGGTGAGGTGTGACCACTGTTTGCCAAAGCCTTACTTGCAGATAGCTTTCTTCAACAGTATGACAGAGAAACCATCCAGATATGGTTATCGGCATTAGGTGGGCAGAGGCATGTCTTGCACCTACATTAGCTTACGTATCAAACTTTCACCTGGTATAAGCCAGTGAGTCTCCAGTCAGGACCTAACGAGTTTCAAAGCTTCGGCTGAACCTCCTAATTTAACAGTGTTACTTACAACAAAGGAAATGGGGGCCTCAACACTAATATTTTACTCCTTTTACCAAAGTGAGGAGAATTCTGGAAAAAATTTAAAGAGCTGATGCCAAAACTCTGATTGTTTTTGCCAAAGAGAAATTGCTTGCGTTAGTTTTTTTTTTTTTTTCCTTAATTCTTGCCCAGTTCAGCTAATTATAAGGTACTAAAAAAAGTTTCTTAAAATTGTTAGTTTTATAGTCCAGTACTCATAAGTCACTCTATAATTAAAAAGGAAAAAAATCAGTGTGCATATGGAGAAAATATTTTTAAAACTAAACTTTGGTTATAAGTATTAATCACCATTACACATATCCAAACAAAAAGGTACAGCCAAACTCATCTAAGAAAGCTGCTAAATTTTCCTTTATAGATTTTGGAATTAATCAGAAGTAGGTTTTGTCCTTTCCCTAATTCATGAAGACAAATGTGCTTTTTCCTCTATGTTAGGTAGAAGTATGGCCACGTCAAATGAACCCAGTTTTATACATCACAGAATGCATTTATGAATGGAACCAAAGAAGCTTGCATGCATGAAGATATTACAAATGATGTGTACTCCTATAGCCTAGGAGAGGGAACATATGAAAAACTATAAACTCCTTGAAATGTGGAATATATAAGGAGAGAAGCCACGTTGGGCTGGAGGCCGAGGACTCAAGAGGAAACCACTCTGGAGTAGAACTGTCAGCTCTCTGTAGAATTTGTTCATTCTCATTCCTACGCTTTGTTTTAGAATGCACGGGATGGAATAAACACATTTCTGACTAGATTTTGATCCCTATTCCTAATGACTAGGCAGTCCTACGGCAAAAAAAACAAAAAACAAAAAACAAAAAACGCTAATCCTATGCCCAACATCTAGCCAGTCCTATGCCCAATATCTGGTAATGTCAATTCATTTTTGTTTCCTCAATATTTACAATTGGACAATGTCAAGTTGCTAGGCCCAATACCTAGAGCTTGTCCTGTGCCCTATGACTAGCTATTTCAATGCCCAACAGCTATGTATTCCTGTGTTCAAATGCTAGCTGTTCTTATGTCCAGTCCTATGCCCAATAGCTAGCCTATCCAGCACCCAATGACTAGCTATTTCCATGCCCAACAGCTAGACAGACCTATGCCAATGGCTAGCTATTGCTACTTTCCAATGGCTAGCTATTGCTACTTTCCAATGGCTAGCTATTGCTACTTTCCAGAGAACGCAGCTACAGGAAGAGACCAATGGCGTACCACTTAGGCTTCACTTACTCATTAAGATGTTGAAATCTTTCTTGCCAGTTTCCAGCCCGGGCAACATTTCCAGTCTTATCAATCAGCTTTATTCCAAAAAACTCTAGCATCATTTTATAAGCCAAGAGGAATCTTCTGATTGCTTCCTTTGTTTTCTTGAATTCCTAATATAAAAGGAGGGGAAAAGTCAATTGAAATGACTCGGTTGCTATCAGGACAATAAAATGATGATATTATGTGGCTACCTTCTGGAAAGGGAATTGAGATTGCATTACCTCAATTTCATATGTGGTTAATTCTTTAGCATAAAAGTTCAAGCCTTGTTCTCTCAGGGGGAAAAGCCTTGATTGTTAAAAAAAAAAAGAAAGAACAATTTTCAATTAACATTGTCTTGAAAACCTAAGATTAAACAGGACAGGGCTCAAGGCGGCGAATGTGTTACTGACCATTGGATGTAAGTGTGGTTGTGCTCCAGCTTTTCGTAGTCCCCTTTCCACTTATTTAGAACCTCTTCAATGTAAACACCTATGTGGCAAATATTGAGAAAAATGGAACCATTCATTAAAAACATGGGGATGGCATTAAAACATGTGAGTCACACAAGTCTTAAAGTGTTCAGTTTAAAAGCAACACGCAAGAATGATCCTAAAAGTGGAATATCCTATGCCATACACCCAGTAATGTTAAAAGCCCAATTAAAATAAAGACAGCAGCACCTCGGATTACAGAAGTGCATACTGGGTGATGCACAGAGGGTGGCAAATGATGGCCTAACAAGCGTTTTGTAAATAACACAAGACAACGTTTTGTGATAATATTCACAAGCACACATTTTTATACTGCTCACACCTGCAGGCTTGAGTATTTCAATGGACTATTTTCCAAAGCCTAACATATTTGCTATCTGCCTCTGTGCAGGGAAACTGCTTCAAACAACATTACCATCTCCACATGACTAACAGGAAAACACTGCTCTTATGTGGAATATTTGCTCAGAGTCTCACATTAGTAAATTAATAACAGCACAATTTGTTCAATGTCACACACTAGTTACAAAGTCGGGTGGGAGTGGAACACAAGTCTTCATGCCTGCAGAAAGCAGGCCCTTTGACAATGGCTCATGCTCGCCAGTAAGAACTTAAGGAAATCCTTGTGATCCTCAAGTCTGCCACAGTCCTCAGCCTGGGCCAGTTAGCTAATCTTACAGAAAGCAAACAAAATCAACAACAACAAAACAAAAAACAAAAACAAAACCACACCCACAACTCATCTCCTTGTTTCCTCAAAGACCAGCAGCCTGACCCCAAGGCCCCTCCCAGAAATCTGTGTAACACCACACCATTTTTCCTTCAGTATTATTAACATGCTGGAGTCATTTTCCCGTGGTTTTATCTTTTTTCTTTTTTAAATCACGGTAAATACACTGTGCATTATACCCTCCAAACTTCTGAATACCAAAAAGTTCAAGTTACCTGGATTTGCCCACTTCAGCAACACTCCTCAGGACAAAATGTCCGGATTCCCCCCTTCTAAACACCACCTCCAAACTTTGAACTCTCTTCCAGCATCCCCACGACTCTCTCCTTCCCATGGTTGTGGCATTCTGAAATGTTTGTGTCTTAGGGGTTCCTACTGCTTTGACAGAGCCATGACCAAAAGCAACACTGGGAGGAAGGGACTTATTTCTCTCACATTTTCACATCACATTCCATCACTAAAAGGAAGGACGGCCAGAAACTCAGCGCAGGGAATGAAGCAAAGGCCATAGAGGAATACTGTTTACCAGCTTGCTCTGTCTACTATTTCATACCATCCAGGCCCACCAGCCCAGGGACGGCACTGCCCGTGGTGAGGTAACCCCCGCGTACACGCACACACGCACACACATGTTAGTCATCACTCCAGAAAATGCCCCACAGGCCAATCTGGCAGGCATACTTTCTCAGCTCAGACTCCCTCTTCCCGACCGACTCCAGCTTGTGTTGGTTGATATAAAGCTAGCCAGCACAGCTCACAATCTAGGACTTTCACCAGCTGACTCATGGCTCTGAATGTCACTCAGCTTTCACTGAGAGCAAATGACAAGAATCAGGGCAATCGGGCCACCCCACATTGAACTCCTCAGGAGTGTATCTGGCTTCTGTTTGCCTGCACACAATTCAGATACCCACTGTGAGGCACACTGGGCTGCCCCAGTGTTTGGCTTATCTGTGAGTTTGTAATCTGCGAGTTTTCACTATGGGCTTGGGAAGGCTCCTATTCTATGAGGGAGGCCGTACGATTGTGAACGAGGCACATTTATTTGGCCCAGTTTGAACTGGGATTGCTGTAGTTCCCCAATCCTTGATTCTGAAAAGTGACAGAGGAAATTCTAAAGACAAACACTATATTTGTTCATCTTCTAAGTAATTTTTTTAGGTATGGCATAGCAAAAAGAACTGCGGACCCTGGAACAACTTAGGTCCACTCTAAAATCAATTCTGTGGCCCAGCAAGTCAGCCATTCAGGTTTCAAATCCCAGTAACCACATCTTCAAGATGAAAAAGCTGAATCTGACCCCCTCCAAGGTCTAATCACTTAAAATCCGATAGCTCTACAAATCTTTCCTCTTTTCTGCTCATAAAAGAAGACTAAAACTCCCTAAATGAAAGAAACTAAACTAAACCAGCAAACAGAAACCTGCCCCTCCTAACTTGTCAATAACCACCAAGACACACAGATAGTGAGAAGGTGCAACTAACCAATATCTATTTCTCCACAGCTCACTAAATGGATGGAAGCAGCCCTACCCGCCAGGGCTCCGGGGACACATCAGCCGGCACGGCAAGCCAAAACCAAGGTAATCATCCAGCAAATGCAGCAAGAATGCATGAAGCCCAGAAGAAGGAACGCACGCCCAGGTACATGTTATTGTTTAAAACCTGCATGTTAGCAAGGTGGCTTACTCACCATCTGGCTTAAATGGAATTTTGTTCTTATAAAAGCGAAGGTTGCTCAAGTCATTTTGATATCGGATATCTTTGAAGTTCTGCTAGAGGAAAAGATAAATTAATCTCTGGTGTATGGAAACACACACACACACACACACACACACACACACACACGGCACAAGGACCCTTCTGACATGTTTGTTTACTGGAAGAGTAAAATCAGAGAAACAGAAAGACGACAAGAGTAGACACTGCAAAAGCCCCGCCCTCTCTTACTGGGTACTGATGCCGGTACTTGTACAGATCCCTCGCGGCATAGAAGCTTCTCTTTGGTTTGGCATTTCCTTCCGTGGACTCGCCGCCCTAGGACACAAAGTGGAACTCCACTTACACAGAGAACAGTACTGAGAAACTGCTGCAACAAACTTAAAAGAGTCAACCTCCATAAAGACCCCTGAGCACTTCCAACCTGCCAAGATGAAGGAAACGATTCTGTCTCTTCCATGATGCTTTCGGGCTGTGCTTGCTGGCATCAACCTGCCTTATTTGCACTAAAAACTTCTGTCCTAAGGTATATCACTAAATAAAAAGACTTTATTGTTCAGTGCCCGTGGAGGGCAAATGCTAAGGATCAGTATCGATGCAGAACAGTGCTCAGAACGAATTGAAAACATGTTCCACCAGGTGTTATACAATGGAGCCTGTGACAAAGCGTATTTCCTAGGGTGCCATGAAAGGGTTAAGTTGGTAAATCAATTCTATGCAGAAGATTCTCATTAAATTTTCATCTCCTGGCTGCGCCTGAAAGTCAAGCAATATTTATGAAAGAAAAGGAGGGCTTTAAACTAAATTAGCTTTCTAAACTACTTCAAAGCACCATAACAAACATACAAGGCATGAGTAATCATCTGCCCATTCAATGATCAGTGGGCTAGAAATCAGCAAACTTGACATAAATACACAGAGCAAGAAGACAGAGCTCTCGGGTGGAATGAACACTGAAGTACTTTCTACGTGATGCCTCGCTCATGCTGTTTACAAAGTGCCAGCAATGTGATGTCATTTTAAACGGAGAAGATGCAGGTCTAATAACCTCTAATTATCCAGACCATATGTTGTATGGCAAAACGCACTTGTCCAGTGACACTCAGGACTGTATAACGGAACATGATGAAGAAGACCGCGGTGCTGAGATATGAATATTCAAGAAGTCTGCCCCCAACCCTTTGTCTCAACCCTTCCCACCCTGTCTGTCTGTGCTGACAGACTGGCATCTTCTAAGCAGCTTTCACGCATTTCTGAAGTGGTGTGATTTCTCACTCTTACTACAAGTACAGAGATACTTTAACACCAAGTCCTCCGCTGTTTAACAGTAGTTACACTGTCATGTTACATAAGCAAGGAAAAGCTCAAATTCTGGTTCTTGCCACACTTTTCAAAATAGCTCTGCCTAGCAAGGTTCAGAATCTATTTAGCCTGAGCTACAACCACAAGCACTTGCAGAGAGCACGTTCCCATTTACCAAACACATCCGTGCAAACACACCTGACTGACAGTTATTAGTGCCGGCATCTTGGGAACAAAGCTGCTGGAACTTAAGAGGAAGCGAACAAGGCTCAGAGCCCAGCAACAGTGTAAGAAGTCGCTGCTTCCATGTCTTACTAATTGGGTCAGAACCAGTTTTGTCCCTGCTAGAAGTGATGGATATTTGAAAAAATCCTGTCATGAAGATCAACGACCCAAGTCTCTGGATGCAGGAGAGTAAGGTGAGGCTTGGTCCTGCTCTTTAATATTTGTGAGGCCTTAAGCAAATCATTTAGCTGAATCTTAGTTTTATCATCTGTGAAACGAAGCTAACGACTCACGTCCTGCCTGTTCCCCAAGACTACCATGTAAATGATGACATCCTTCAGCCCGCCAGAGTCTGCCCCGTTCACTGCTGTACCCTGGCCGCTTTTACCTCCTCAGCAAGGATTCTGCTCCTTAACACTCCCCTTCCCTAGATCATCAAAACTTGGCTCTTCCAAACCATTCCATGCAGCCACCAAGCACACTGTCTTCTCTCCAATCCTAACCATAACGCCTCCCTTGACCTGGGTCTATCCTACTTGCAAGCTGTGTCTCTGCTTTCTTCTGAAGTGAATCATCACCAAGGAACTGTGCATACTCTCTTTTCCTCTACAGCCCACGGCCTAAGTAACACTCTGTCCACAGCATTGCTTGAAAATGGGACTATTAGGAACTTTCCAAACAAATCCCCATCTACTCAAATCATGTCTCAGTGGTCATCCCAGGGACTTCCCAGCAGCTCTGGACCCTGTAAGGCCCTGAAGCAGTGTTAACACGTGGCTGTCAGAATACCACACTCTCCTGACTTGCTTCCTGTACCATTGCTCCCTTTTATTTTAGCTCCTCTTAATCACAACCCGTATAGACAGCCTTATTCTCACCCCTCATGACTCTTTGATGACCTCTTATCTTGCATTGATTTTATTTTTTGAGTACAACTTATCCTAAATGCATGCCTATAGCTCCAGCCTAGACAGTATCTATGTATAGATACTAAATGCAAGCCTATAGCTCCAGCCTAGACGGAGCATCAGTGTATAGATACTAAACGCATGCCTATAGCTCCAGCCTAGATGGAGCATCTATTTATAGAGACCATTAACTACTCGACCATCCACTTGGGTGTCTAATAGGACGTAAAACTTAGCATAAGCCTTGACTTAACCTCTGAAACATCTTTCACCCCAGGTTTCCTCACTTCAGTTAGTGGTACCATCTTTTGTCTAATGTTTACAGAGATGGATGAGAGCAAAGACAGTGAGCGGGAGAAGCCAGTCTGCAACCTACTTTAAAGGGGGAACTGACCGGTCCGCATAGTGGGCAAATAGGGTAAGGAAGGAATCAAAACAACGTCACAACGATTATTTAAGAAGTCTGGTAGAACTTCCAGGAACAAACATTAACAGTTAAAGGATGCTCTATTCTTACTCAGGTTGCAGAGTATTTGTTGAAATGGTATGTTGTTTTACAATTGACCTAGTCAATTGTATTAACAAGTTTTGTTTTGTTTTTGTTTCTTTAATTCCAAACTTCTCAGTGGCTATCTGCTATTTACTTGGAAGACAAATGGGAGGATAAGACACTGAAATGTGGCATGCAATATCGTTTTGGGGTTGAGCACATAACACTAAGTGCAAAATACAAACGGGAACACAAGGCAAGGGTGGCCACGATCTCATTAGCAGGGCCTTGACAGACATACTTTCTCTTCTTGTATGCTCTGGACAAGATTTCCTTTAAGGCTCACAGTTCTCCAAAATGGGGAATTAAAACGGACCGCACACCTGGAAATTGCATTCCATTCAATAACACGCTCAATTAACCTGGATGGGAAGGCTCGGACTTCCTGGAAGGGTGATGCTTCCCCTAAAGTCACATTGGATTTGGGCTCCATTTTCCTTCAAGTTGTAAAAGGGAGGCCTAATATAGAACCACCAACCTTAAACGGTGCAGACTTCTTTAAAAATATACAGTTCCTCCTTTTAAAAGTTTCTGAAGCCACAAGAGGTTAAGGGACGCCATCTATCTCTCTTCTAACCTATCTACCTAACTGTATTGGTCAACTGACTTAAGCTTGGTTGGATCAACAAGTCTTCTGGGTGAACGTAAATGTTAAAGGAATACTCAAGTCGTTGCAAGGTCTCTCTTGGGGAAATGAACGGTGTTATTTTAAGTTTGCTCAGGAACCTTCTGTGATACTTTTAATGCCCGTTGGACCCTCGCTGGGAGGGGGGAGGCTGCGGGCCGCTTCGCAACTGCAGTTCAGTTGTCTTGCTCTGAATAACATTTTAAATCTTTTTTTTAAAAAATGAAAATTAAAAAAAAAAAATCAATAACAGGCACTGGCCGGGTCCTCCTCACAATCTTCTATTTTTAGTTTAGTTCCTCCCACCCCACCTTCGCATCACCCAGCTGCGCTGCAGAGGCAAAGAACACCGAGTGGATTCGGGGTCTGCCTTGGGGGGACTTCCCTGCAAGGTTCACAACAAGGCCCCCGGGGCGGGCAATCCTGGGCACCGCAGCCTCCCTTAGGTCGGGTGCCCGGGCCAAGCACGCCGAGCATCCCGCCCTGCATCCCCGGGGGGCAGTCCCCTCCCGGGCGCCGGGAGCACGACCTCTCCGGGCCCACCGTGGGTCCCGGGGCCGCGTACCTGCTCCGCGCCCGCCGCCTCGGCGTGGTCCTCGGGCACGGGGCTGGCGCGGGGCCGCCCTCCGGCTCTCTCGGGAGGTTGCTTGGGCTGCTCTGGCTCGTCGTGCTGCTGGCCCTCGCCACCGCCTGCCGGCCCCGGCTGCTCGGGCTCGGGCTCCGAATCGGTCTGCCAGGTGGAGTCGCAGTCCTCCACGGTGGTGGGCTCGCGGAAGCTGACCCCGCCGAGCAGGTTGCCCATTGAAGAGGCGGCGGCGGGCGCGGGCTGCGGCAGCGCGCTAGGGCCCGGGCATGGCCGCGCTCCGCTCGCTCGGGGCGCAGGCGGCTGCTCGCCCGGCCCGCGCCGCACAGCTCAGCGCGGCCGCCGGCGCTCCGGCGCACAGGCGGGGAGGAGCCGGGTCCCCCGGAGCCGCCGCCGCACGCGTCCCAGCCCGCCCATCCCGCCGCCGCCCCGCCCTGCCCCGCCCCGCCCCAGCGAGGCCAACCCACTCCCGAGCGCGCGGCACCAGCTCCACCGAGACGCGCCCCCCTCCACGGTCCCCGGGAGTGGCCAGGGGTCAGCTGCCCCGCCCCTGTGGACCGGGATCCGCCCCCTTGGGGCTCCTCCCAGCCAAGCGATATGCCTGATCCCGCCCAGGTCAGAGAGTGGAAGGAGGTGTCTCCATCAGCAGGCCGGTCCTGCCCACACCCCGCCTCCACTGGCTGCTCCAAGAGGAAGACAAATTAGCCACAGCAGAAGACAAAAGCTAATCTTGACAGTGCACCCTCTAAACAGGAAATCCAAGCTTCGGGAACAGTACTTAAGGCCACCTAGAGTCCCTGCAGTCTATAAAATAAAAGTCAGAGCTCTCTGTCCCCTCATCTTAAAAGCAAACTTCTCTCGAAACAAAGGAGCACGAAGAATTAGGCCAGCACATTTATTTCATCGGTGAGTAGTCCACATTTGTGCTCTGGGCAGAAGAACGTCGGAATTTATACAACGAACAGGCTGGTTCTAAGTGGAGTGCTGAAGACTATGGTTCTAAGGACCAGAGGCGAACCTGCTGTAAGAATACTTCTAGGCAAAATAACAACCAAAGAATCTGATAATGGCAGAGCGTGAAACAAACTCCAGGAGCTAGTGGCCCGATACCTGCACCTGAGTCTTGATAGGATTTTTTTCTGCCGTGGGACTTTGCCTGGGATCATGGGTTAGTTTTATTAGATGCATCAATTGTACTCAGAACTAGTAATTAAATAAATTGCAAATACAGGTAGATGGGTATTGCATAAGGAAGATTCGGCTAGCAGATGCCTCTCCACAGATAAATCAGTGGTTGCTTCTTTCCAAACGTCACAGTAGGGTGTGCCTCTACTAGTAGTTTCTGGCTTTGGACAGGTCATGTAGCTTCTTGAGACCCCAGTAGTTTCCTCATCTTCAAAATGAAGCCAGGTTTTTCTCTCTGGAGTGGCATCTAGCTTCACCTTTAATGACCTTATGACTATCAGGGGCTCAAAAACTAATAATGGACCCCTAATCCACACAAAGAGAACGTTCTGGTCAGATATCCATTCATAAAAACTGGTGATATTAAGATGAAGTCCTTGTCAGATCCAAACAAAATTAGAACTCGACAGTATTATTGGGGGAGGGGTGTTCATACCTGTCCGAGGTAGGGAGTTTCTTGGCTGATAAGATGTTTGTTTTAATAGGCCAGCTTGCTTTGCACACCTCTCCCACAACAGGGGGGCGGGAAGGGGATAGGATTATCTGTAACATTAAGACTGCAGCAGTCCATACGAATGATCACGCAGAGAGTTTGCCTAGCAATCCTACAAACTATACAAGGAAACCCACCTCAAGGCCTTCTTCCTCCCTCCTCCAAAACCCAAAGTCTTGATATTCAAGGTGCTTTTGTAAGTTTATCTCTTTTTAAATTTAGAGTTGTATCCTTCCTCAAACCCTCTTGACTATATCTGTGGTTAATTCTTGTTTGTCTTCTCTCTCTCAGGACTCTGCTCATCCCAAATAATGTCACTGCAGAGAACCTTTGATCATGGTTTATGTTGACAATGACTTGGTGAGAAAGAAAAAAAAAAAAAGTATGTGGCAGCTGTAGAACAAATCAATCTGACACTGCTAAAATTCAGGGATTCCATGTGTCTTCCATCAGCACTGGACTGCAAAGTGAACATTTAGTCCAAGATCGAGGCTGAAAGCCTAGTGGTAATGTGCCCAGGTGCGCTACCTGCTTCCCACCTGTATTGTAGAATAAGTCCATTGCAATGTCTTTGCTGTCCTGTAATTAGGAGTCTATTTCCTCTGCTCCCAGAATGTCTTCGTTGCATGGAGTTCTTTGTCTAGGGTTGAGGCCCCATGAGACTTCCCCCTTTTCGTGTTAGCATGTCTATTGGTGCCATCCCTGTTCAGGGCATGTTCATGAGTCTTCCCAGGTGTAGCTTCCCTGACATGTCTAGAAGAGGAAATCGCAAAGCAAACTCCTGTTTCTCTGGCTCTATCAGGCTTTCCCCTACCTCTTCCACTATATGCAACAATAATTTTTTTTAAAAAACATAGTTTGTGAACTTGATTTTTAAAAATAAATAGAAGGGAGTAGAGGTGCATGGGAAGGGTTGGAGGGAGGAAAGGGAAGGATAAAAATAATATAATCATATTTTAATTTCAAAAAATAAAAAAAAGAGAGAGAAAGATAGAGTTTTAACCCTCATTCTTGAATTGGTTCTAATCTACCTTAAAAAATCGAACCTGGAATAAGATATATTTTAAGATTTTTCAAAGTTAAGCCAAAGGGAACTTTGCATTTTTCAGTATATTAGTTTGGGTTATTCCCTCTGATAGCTCTGGGCTGACATGTAAATTCAACTCCTATGATACTGCCTCGCCGAAAAGGCCACTGGATGTGGACCCTGACCAGGTCTACCAACTAATCCCTGCCTCTCAGGATCTCCTATTAAATGTGAATTGCTTCATGTTGACTTCATTCACCAGATAAACTTCATTCAGTAAGATTCATTGATCCTACTTGGAACAAAATAAACACTCAATAGAGCACTGCTCAAATTTCTGAGTCGTGAAATTTGATAAAATGACTACTGTTTTTAGGTCACTAAATTCTGAAGTGCTCTGTTATACAGTGGGGAGCAGGCATGCAAGCATACATATATTTACATATATAAACATAAGTAACTGCTACAGTTAAGCTCCTACATTTTCTTATACCTTTTGATCTTTTTATTAGTTTTTTAATAGGGTTATAGATCATCTGCCAAGGTGTGAAGTGTGTTTATTGGTGAATGTAGTTTTAGATGAGAAATTATAAAAGCATAGTATAGAAAAACTCTTAGAGTAAGTATAAAGCAATAATTTGCCTACATTGTATTCAACATATGTTTTTAATAGTTAATTCTGAATATCTCTTAGGCCCTGTAATAAAGGAATTACCCTTAATAAAGAATGTTTTAAAAACCTCCTCCTTTTGAGAGCATACAACATTCTTGAATTAACAGTTGAGTGTGTTTCTAGAAATGCATCCTTTTGCTGGATATGGTATCATACCCCTGTCCTAATAAGGGTTAGTACTGTTGTAAGGACACACTGTGACCAAAAAGGCAACTCAGGGAGGAAAGGGTTCACTTCATCTTTCAAATGTCAGGTCATGTTCCTCCTCTTAGGGAAGTCAGAGCAGGAATGGCAACACAGCAGGAATAGAGGCAGGGAGGAATGCTGCTTACTGGCTTGCTCCCTATGGCTTGCTCAGCCTGCTTTCTTATAGTACCAGGGCCATCAGCCCAGGGGTGTCCCCAACTACAATGTGAAGGGCCATCCCACATCAATCACTAATTAAGAAAATGCCCTAGGTTTACCTTCGAGAAGGATTTTCATTGAAGCTCTTTCCTCTCAGATGACTTTCGATTGTATCTAGTTGATATAAAACTAGTCAACATAGCCCCTGGGGTGCTGGCACTCAGAAGTGTCAGCAGGAGGGTTAATTTAGCCCTGGAGTTCAAAATTAACCCAAGAAACAGAGGGAAATTGACTGAAAACAAAATAAATTTCAACACTTAACCCATAACCAGGAATCACTGTAAGTGTATGTTAGTTCTAGTCATTATTCATCTAAAACATCTTTCAAGAGTATCAAATTGAACACTGTCCTGGTTCGAGTGGGTTTGGCCACATAGACTGGTATTTGAATGCTTGGCCCACTATTAGGAAGTGTGTCCTTGTTGGAGTAGGCATGGCCTCGTTGGAGGAACTGTATCACTGTGGGGGTGGCTCCACCAAGGGTGGAAGCCAAACTTCTGGCTGACTTAGGATCAGGATGTAGAACTCCTTCTTCAGCACCATGACTGCCTGGATGCTTCCATGTTTCCCATTGTGATGATACTGTGTGACTGAACCTCTGGAAACCCAAACTAAGACAAGCACTACTGCAATTTGTATGAGGAATGAAGAGAAAAGTACCCTCCGAATAAATAATAATGAAACATGGTTCCTGCCTCCCTGCATTCAGATTCTTCCCAATTCACACAAGTACTACTGCACCTACCCAGGGTAATTCTGCTTTCAATTTTGTTTGGGGAGCATTGAAATGTCTTAAAGAGTAATGGACATTTCAGAAACTAAACCTTTTGGGTAGATTCCCAAATACATCAGATATAACTTGATTTTTATGGTGAGTTGTGTTTTAAGAATATTAACAAAGAAGCTCTATTATTGAATATGTCCTTTGGGAATCTTCCAAATAAAATCAGAGGTCAGCTAAGGCCCAGTTTACCTAACCCCACAGCAACAGCCCGTAGAATCCTAGAGGTGGAAAGAAAAAAGATGCCTCAAAGAGGCAGTTGAGTGCTGTACCAGTCCCTTCACAGTAGAAGTCTCTGCTAATGCTTGCAGGGCCATCGTACCCTTGGGAAGGGAAGAAGATGCTCTTTGCCCCATGGGACCAGAGTCTAAGTCCAGACTCCAGGACAGACCTTCACCAAGGACGCAACTTATACAACCTCTCCTGGAGTCTTTGGCCAAACCGGAGCTCACTGGAGATTTTCATCGATCTCCGCTTTCTAAATAAGGGATTTGTAAATGTGTTTTATTTTATGAAGATAAAATTCGGGGTTGCTTTGTACTAGCACCCACTACTAGCTCTCCTACATGGGCCACACCACTATTACCACCACAATACCTCCTTCAGAATCTGCTCTCTACTGAATGCTGCACTTGGAAAGACTTCATCCTGCCTGTTGTTATTATCCTTATAGGATTTCATTTCCAGTGTATTTTCTATCCATTAACTCTTTCTTAATATTCTTCTTACCTCTGCCCCCAGTCTCCAATTCAAGCAATTTTCTAGAACAGAGCCAAAGCTCTCAACATTGTTTTAAAATGAGATTTAAAAAAACCATATATCTTTTTTCAACTTAAATCGAGTTTTATATAATGAAGAGATTTCTGTATTTTTAATAATTAACAGACAATGCCAAATATTGTGCTATCAAATCTTGGTAACAAAATGAATTAAATTCTCTCACTGGCAGTCAAACTGCTGCCAAGACTAAAATCCATCCCTGGGGGACTTTAAATATTACCACATCCAATCTATCAAAATGACAAAATATGATAACTGTATGATTCTAGTTTGTTTTCATTGGTTTGCAACAATTAATTTGTTTAACCAGCTTTCACCAGGGGAGGGATGGCCATTGTGCAAGCCAGGGCGACAGACTTCCCGTTTTAGAGAACATTAGGGAAGATAGCAATTGAATAAACCTGATAATAGCCACGCAAAGTTCAAGTACAATAGAGACAAGACAAGGTGACAGGAGTGTGGTGTTAGGAGGTCTCTCTGAGGGAGGTGACATGCAAGAGAAGAAATGAAGGCTCAGAGGAGTAAAACCAGAACAAGGAGCAATGAGAAGAGACTTTCTGGCCAAGATGTTGGTGTGAACAAAGACAGCAAATGCAAGACTGGTTCCAGCACAGACAAACTTGAGCTGGCCAGAGCCGGCCAGAGCTAGCCAGAGCCGGCCAGAGCTAGCCAGAGCCGGCCAGAGCAGCTGCATTCTGAGCAACCAGCTTAAAGATGTTCTTTTCCTTCTTTCAAAAACTACTAGGTAGCCTCTTTCACCAATAACGACCCTATTTTGATGACTTCTGTAAGGCTTATGTTGTTTATTACACTGAGATAAAGTACTAGTGTGAGGAGCGACCTTCCATCGGCAAGTTGTTTAGGACACTTGCAGTACAGACAGATGCAGCAGAGCCTAACTTAACTGTTTGGTAGAATCTGAGAAACCCTGATTCTAGCATGCATCTTGCTTCCCTTAAATACGAAAAACTGTATATCTGAAAATTTCTACTGCCATGCTCTCTGGTCGAGTCAGCTTGACAGGCTGAGGCTTGGAAGCTACTCATGAGGCAAAAGAGTTTCACAGAAACTCGCTCCTGGAGTCTGGCGTTCTCTCTAACCCATATATTAATTTTTCATTCCCAAGTTAGTCTAGTGTATGGATCTACGTGCTCTCTTTTATTATTATCCTATTATAAGTGTCTTTTAAGATTGAATTTTGACATAGCTAAAGCCAGTGTTCCAACAGTCCTAGAACATCCTTGAGCAAGACCATGGGCTTGAAATTCAGTAAGAATGTTGCTATTCACTGACATTTAGAATAGCCTCTGGTACTACACTATTACTTTGAATAAAAGCTAAGTCACTCCCTTACACAAGAATTTACCATCAGTAAGGAAGAAGGAAGTTTCAGACCAAGAGAAAAACCAGAATAGATACTTAAAACTATAGCTGAGTTACACCCATACACACGTATTTACAATGGCCTAAGGGGAAAGTGGACTATACAATAGACTAAAATAGGAACTATGGCAAGGGCACGAAGCCCTTGACCCTGGTTTCTAAGATTAAGTGAATCTTAGGTGGAGCCTTTGTTGATCCCAGTTGTTAACAATTAATTCTATCCCAGGTGGTTCCCATTAGACCTTCTCTGTTTGCATTCCTCTGTTTTATGAAAGAGTCCAGTAACCTCTTTGTACCTTGCTGGTGTGTCACTCAACTTCCTTATTGTCTTCTGTATAAAAAGTTTGATGCTCGATTTGAAAAATTACATTCAGATTCTACACAACCTCTCCTGTGTGTATCTGTCTGTCAATTCATCCGACGCTTTGCCCACCCGAGACTAGAAATCGGTTCCACGCAGACAAAGGGGCCCAGAGGGTCTGCCGCATTCCACAATGAGGTAGATGTCTAAGAGGGAAAACTTAGCACTGCTAAAATACAGGTTTATTTACAAGAACTGTTTTTCAATTCAAAGGCTAAGTCCACAGTCACATTAGACAATGAGTATTTTCACAGCACAAAGTCCTTTGTATCTACCAATCACACCAAAGTTCTCAAAAAGGCCAATATTAAAGGTGCGTAGTGTGTATGTGTTGCACTGGGGCATCGTAAGTTACTGGACATATTGATAGTAAAAGTAAGCAGAAACTAATATAGAACCAGGTAAGAAATTGTCATTTGCATAACAAAGGAAGTCAGCCTGTGAACGATAAGCAGACCAGCCTTCAGAGTTAAAAATAACACTTGTTCAAAACTATAGTTTATAGTTCTCCTTTGCATCATTCAGCTGCATATTGTTGTTTTAAAATGAACACCATAAATCTTATGAAACAAGAATGCTTGATTTCAAAGTTGATTTCATGAATTAAGAGGATATGTATCATATAATCTTTTCAAAAATTATTCCACTATTTTCCCTTACATAATTCTTGGTCCTTTAAATTTTTCTAATCACCTAAAAGTGTAGCAGTAACTGAACCAAATATATATACATGTAAACACATCCTGGAATTTTCCCCAGATCCAAGGGACATTTGCTATAAAAATCAATTGCGTGCAGGGATAATCTCTTGTGCAACCGTGTAAAAGCATCACCTGTCAATAAAAGGCTGAGTGACAGAGCTGAGTGACTTACAGCAAGGCAGCAGAGAAGGTGAGACTTCCAGGAGGAGACAGGATCTGAAGGATTCTCCACCGACTGGCAGAGGACATCAGGCATGTGAAACTGAGAGGTAACTAGTCATGTGTCAGCCATAGACTAGTATAAACAGGTTAACCGAGTTACTGAGTTGCAAGCTAGACGGGGGGGGGGGGGGGGGGGGGTGATGAGCCTAGCTTTAAGGCCTAGGCATTAATTCATGAATTACCAGCCTCTGTGGCTTTCCTCAGAGAAGCCTAACTGCTTAGAGCCAAGGAGCATGTGGTGTGTTGTGTGATGCTGTGTTGTGTGGGTGTGCTGCAGGCAGGCTTCCTGGGAGTCCCTGCCCTCCTCCTGGTCTTTTGAAATGGTTGTTTTTTTAAGATTTATTTATTTATTTATTATATGTAAGTACACTGTAGCTGTCTTCAGACACTCCAGAAGAGGGCGCCAGATCTCGTTACGGACGGTTGTGAGCCACCATGTGGTTGCTGGGATTTGAACTCTGGACCTTCGGAAGAGCAGTCGGGTGCTCTTACCCACTGAGCCATCTCACCAGCCCTTTTGAAATGGTTGTAAAGCAGTGTGTTCCCTCCAGGCAACTCTGAGTCCAGATGCTGCTCTGAGAACACATCAGAAGCAATAGTTCTGCTGTCTTAGAGCCCTGAGACCCGGCCCAGGGATCCAGTGAGGCCAAAGGACAAGTACGAATGAGTTTATCTGGACTTGGTGGCGGCTCCACTACACTCACATTTCTGCCTAAGGAACAGCCCAACTAGCTTAATGTTAAACCGACCCAAACAAACTCTTGCCTGGCCTTCATTGGGATGGGTGTGGCTGTTTGGGGACCTAAAGAGTAACTCATGCACAGGTGGCCAGCCACTGAATCAAGATGGAACTGAGCTGTGGGAACCTGAGAGACAAGAAGTACAACTCACTCTTGGATGACAATGTGTTTGCGTATTTATTTGTTTGTTTGTTTGTTTGTTTGTTTGGGGGGATTGGGACTGAATGCTTACCTTCCTAATACTGCATGTCTGAGCTTTGTCCAGGTTCAAAACTGTTTCCCCTAAGGCTAAACTCTCTGTGCCCTGTTTTCTAGTAAGCTCTAATGTCCTCACTCCTGACATTCAATATCTTGCCACACTAACTGGGAGCTCTGTATGATCAATAAAGCATGGTGGGACCGTGACATATGGCATAGGAGACAAGGTTCTAAAGGCATTGTGGATTCCACCCCGGTGTCCTGAGCTGCTCACTCTAAGGGACATTAGATACCCTGCTTTGAGAACATTCAGGCAAGCCTGTGGAGAGAGATAGAGGCACCAGGCCAAAGGGATGTAGTTTCCTTGGAAATCAATTCTCTAACCCAAGGCAAAGCTTGAGATTTCACCACTTCAGTTGACACCTCAACGCCTTTATCCTCATACAAGGCCCATGAGCACTTCAAGAGAAAAGTGACAGAAAGAACTGGAGTTAGCACAAGACTCACCAAGACCAAGTTCTCAGCACAAAGGGAATGGGGTAAGGGATATTTGCTCTGGAGGGACGAAGAACCACCTCTGGATAGAGAGGAGGCAGATGTGTCCCATAAGCAAATAGCAGTTTATAAAAAGGTAAAAGGGGAAACCCTATGTTAGGATGAGGTATTTCATTTTAACTGCACATATTAGTTAAGTAAGCCAAAGGGGGCTTTGGATTGCAGGACTTCAGTACTTTGATAGCTAGAAACTGTTTGTCAGCCTGGGGAGGGGGACGTGAGCAAATAAGGGGAAAGACCTTGGTGACTAGGACAAGGCCTGTCACCACCATGTTGCCGTGCTAGGACCTGCTAGAGCCCCTTCAATGGCCAGCTTAGCCCTTCCTCAACTCTTAAACAGCAGGACATGGGAAAGTGAATATAAGTGATCTTTATCTGAAGCTGCTGTGCTTGAGGAGTGATGCGTCACAAAGTCTGCAGAGTAACAAGGACATCATGGAGTCAATGTCACCAAGGTCAATCACTGGTCACACTTCTACTGATCACCTGTGACAGGAGCCACATCCCCTCTTCCCATTTGCCATCCCCACTTTTGTGGGAACATCCACGAGTCAATGCAGACAAAATTAAATACGATTCTTTGGAAAAAGATTGTCGAAGCACAAGAACAAGAGAAAGCTTTTCTTTATTAATGAAAAAAGGTTATTGGCTCTCGCAGTAAGACTGTATTTCATATTTCCTAGGAAGTAGTCATTGTGCTGTGTGACAAATGCTGGTCAAAACCACAAAGAACAGGATAGATTTCCACCTATCCTGAAACGGGAAGGAGATAACACGGTGGAGGGAAGTTAAAACGAGGCCATCAGATCTGGCATACTGTGACCTTAGACCAGTTTCTGTAGAATGGTAAAAATAGATAATAAAGTAGAATAGGAAGAGGGTAGGGGGACTACCGGGGTTAGAATACACACACACATATTTTCAAGAATGGTAGCGGTCAGGAGAAAAGAGAAGGTCAAGCACTTGCTTCCTTTCCCTTCTCTCTGCCAGTTTCATCTCTGGCAGTCTGCTTCCCATCTCCTCAGGCCTAGATCCAGGCAGTACAGCAAAGCCGACTGGTGGCAGGGTCAGGGTTCCAGTGGACCCCAAAGGGTGAACATTTCCTAAAAACCATTGCTCTAGGAAGCTTGTCACTTCTTTTTGACATTAAAGTGAATTTTATAAAAGAATGGAATGGCTGTCACAAATGCGACAGTGGTGCATGGAATGGCTGTCACAAATGCGACAGTGCGGTTCAGTGCGGTTCATCGGTGTAGAAAATGAGGGTTGCCAGTAACTGCAACGGTGTTACTGCTTTTTAGGCATCAGTCTATGTAAGCATAGAAGAGTTTCTTGAAAGCCCAGCTGGTTTCTTCTACTGATCACTGTGGCACTCCCCAAGGCAAGCTCACTGACATCAACTGCACAGGCTCAGAACCTTCAAGGACCAGTGTGTGGAGTTTACGTGGCCTGAGCATACTCAATCATCTTACCAGTCCATCAGGGAAGCCCTCAAGAGACCAGCCCATGAAACCACATTCCACTTCTTCATTTACCATGAGAACCCTGACAAGCCTGCTGCCCCAACTCAGGGTCTACCCCACTCAACTTGGTGAGCATAGAATCAGAAAAGGGATGGGGGGTGGGGGTGGGGCGGGCACTATGGGATTTATGTCTTCAAAGTCTTCAGCTCTCCAAATCTACAACCTTCTTTTGTAAAGTTTTGGGAGAACTGCATGTACCTTCCCCAACCCCTCCACCCCCCTGGAAATGTTCTGATGTAACATACCACACATACAAACATACTTTGAACTCTAGCTTTTCTGCCCGTCAGTGACTTGACTGCTTGAATGGATTGTCATGGGTTCCAGCCAAGTAGCATAGCAGTAGGAAAATCCACTGCTGGAGACGCCCTGCTCTGCCTCCTGCTGAATTATGGGATGTTTGCTACAGGGTAGTTGGAAGGAAGAGAGAGAACAGGGGTGTTGTTGAAACTGTGTTAGAAACTTTGACTCCAGTCTTTGTTGCAACTTGTGCTTTCAATCTGAATCCATTCAATGATGAATCAAAACTTGGTATTCAGAGAAACCTGGATTCCCCAGCTTTTAAATGTGTAATATGGTTGTTCCAAGTACTGCTTCTAATAAACATTAACAAATGACAATGGAATTTATATTTTCCTCCCCAGAGCTACTTAGCATGGGTGCCCTCACCCGACACACTCTAACCCACTGCTTCTCAACCTTCGTAATGCTGAGACCCTTTAATACACTTCTTCATGTTGTGGTGACCCCCAACTCTTCTGTCACTACTTCATAACTGTAATTTTGCTACTGTTAGGAATTGTAAATATCTGATATGCAGGATGCTTGATATACCACCCCAGGAGGCCCCTCACAAGTCAAAATCCATTGCTTAACCTATCAGTGCCTGCTCTGAGCAGACTTGTCCCCCTGAAGACACTGCATGTTAGGCACAGATCTTTCAGTATGAAACAAGAAGCACAATCCATAAAATTTTTGCAAAGTCATAATATTTCATGAAAACGTAAAACTTTTTTTCCATAAGCAACACAATTGAGAAAAAACGAAAGAGAAGGCTACACTTCAGGAGAAAATATTTTAAAAATCATATATTCAAAGGGGCTTATATCTGGAATACTTGAAAATTTTCTAAAACTCAACAATAAACAGCATCTTAAAATTAAAATGACAAATGATTTTAATAGGGACTCCACTAGAAAAAAAATACATTCACAATTAAAGGGCAAGTCAAGTAAGAACAAAAAAAGATGCTTTACATAGTTATTTGTGGAAATGAAAATCACACCTATAGTGACATAGCAGTATATACCTGTGAAAATGGGGTCAAAAACCAGGCAATGTCAGGTGCTCACATTGCTAGGGAGATCTAAAATGGTTAATACATTCTTAAACCTAGGTATAGGCTCATAAAGCCGGCATCTATTACTTCCACCAAACCTTGCTGCTGAATAGTGTGACTACAAAGACAGCTCACTGAGTGCTTATCGCTGTCGGCCTTTCAATTCACTGAATAATCCATTTGAGAACAAACTTGTCTCCATTTTTCTTTTATATTGTGTAAAAATAGAGGTTCACAGACCTTAACAACAGCACAATTACCAATTTTACAGCATTGCATCTTTGGCTTTTTTTTTCTTTTTTGCAATTGTAAAATGTGCAAAGGGGTAGTTTTGTTTTGCATTTTAAAAGTGCAACAAAATTTAATACTTCCGTAAGGGACAATGACGCAAGCTTTGTGTTGGGCCATTTTCTGAAGAAGGCTAAAAATATAGATAATAAATTAGAAGAGAAAGCGGAGACTGCTGATGTTAAACAGACACCCACTTTTAAAGAATATTAGTAAGAAGAAAAACCAAAAAGCCAGGAGCTTGCTTCCCTTCCTTGTTTCCTACCAGGTCTCATCACCCTTGTACTAATTCTCCCCTTCCCTTGAGTTGGTATATCAGTAGTGTGATGGTTTGTATATTCTTGGGCCAGGGAGTGGCACCATTTGGAGGTGTGACCTGGTTGGAGTAGGTGTGTCACTGTGGGTGTGGGCATAAGATCCTCATCCTAATTGCCTGGAAGTCAGTCTTCTACTAGCAGCTTTTGGATGAAAATGTAGAACTCTCACCTCTGCTTGTGCCATGCCTGCCTGGATACTGCCATGCTCCCACCTTGATGATAATGGACTAAACCTCTGAAACCTGTAAGCCAGCCTCAATTAAATATTGTTTTAATAAGACTTACCTTGGTCATGGTGTCTGTTCACAGCAGTAAAACCCTAACTAGGACAATTAGGAAGCACAAAGTGTAACAGACATGGCTCAATCTGATCATAGATACATCAGCCACATCTGCCAAATAAAGTCAATGTATTGTTTTTATTTTAGAATAAATAGGAAAATACCCTGTCATTTTCTCTTTCTTCCCAGAAATTGCATGAATTCCAAGTTATGGCCAGCCTTTCCATTCACAGAATCTACATTTGTGAATAATTTTTCTCCATATTTTGGTATTTATATAAAAATTAAAAATTTTTAATTGTAGTAATCTAAATAAAATAATTCTCAATAAAGTATTTTCAAGGTTCTATTTTAATAAGTAAAAATGTCACTTGCAGCTGTTTAGAGTAGAGACCAATCAGTCTTCAGTGTCTATGTTGCAAATACAGAGGAAAGTTTCATGAGTATCTGCTCATGATTAACATGAAAGTTCTCAGGTTGGAAACAAACCCGAATTAATTCATTAGAAAAAGTTGTTCCAAACATATTGACAATACTTGTGAAAACATTTGTATCCCAGACTACGTAGCCATCTTTGGGAAGATATAAATGCTCTGGCTGTTACTCTGGGTTGGACAGAGGCAGAAACAAAAACAACTGGTTTGCAAGGTCCTATATATAGTTCCTTTTCAGGGAAGTCCTCAAGCTCTTGTCTCGGCACCCACCACGGCACCCACCACTCTTTTGCACTGCCAATTTATCCTTTATTATGATTATACTCTTGGATGAGATAGAGACAGAGGGAGACAGTGTGACCCTCAGACCAAGTTTTGAAAGCAGTTCACTGGGCCAGAAGCTCCTATTGCCACTGCACTATTTTTAACTTCCACTTACCCCAAGCTACAAATGACAGGTGCTCTGTGTGCTTCCTCTTCATTACGCGTTTCCTCCAGTGCTGTCTGAATTCCACTTCTCTATCCCCCTCCTGAAACTGCTCCAAGTCATTGAACGAGCTTCAGCATTTCTATAACATGTCAGTCTTCTTGCTAAATATACCACTTCCATGACTGAATTTGCCTTTGTGCCTGTTGCCCACCACTTTCAGGAAGTTACACGGTCATCTCCCCAATCCCCCAACTCCCTTAAGGGGTTCATCTTATTGTGGTATCAATTTGAAATACCAGATCTCGTCCATGATGGCTGTCATTTGGTACCTTCATCCTCTAAGGAGGTTCTACAATTAACAAGAACATCTGGAGATGGATCTTTTTATTTTCATACTTCAGAAGATGTGCTACATTCAGTACTTTCTCTAGTAAATCAAAGACAGGTGTTTCAAGTGAAAATTAGGGCTGTAACTCTTCTGAGAAAATGCACAGCACTGGTGTGGTATGGTGGTGTGGTATGGTAGTGGTATGGTGGTGGTGGTGGTGGTGGTGTGTGTGTGTATGTGTGTGCATGTGCTGTGCATGCATGCACTTGCACTGTATGTACAGGCTTTCATGGTGACATTTCACTTGCACAGGCTTCGTTAGTGCTTTGCAGTGGATACACACTGCCAATTGAGACAATAGTCACATTGCACATAGTATACATCATCACTGAATGCATTCTAACGTGACACCCATAGTCCACTTATTAAGTACATGTGTTTGCGTTTCTGACTTTAAGACCACCTTACTTCCTATACCTTTCTTCTCCAATGTCCCTGCTATCTCAGAGTCTCAGTATGAGCTTTTGTTTTTGTTTTTGTTTTTTTTTTTTTTAATGTATGTTGGCCCTCAGGTGAAGTGCTAAGAGCTGAGATCCCTGATGCCTGGACCATAATTTGGTCAAACTGGCTATCTTAGGCTACCCATGATCTTTCTCCCTACTGAAGTTATGGACACCCTCAACCTCCTTCTCATTCTCTTAGTTCTTTTCTTTAAAACCTTGTAACTGCCCTAAATGAGTTCTAATTTGTTCCTTATAGAGAAAAATCTTCAGGGCTGGGTTTCATTTAAGGAAGGAGTACTTTTCCTGTGTACTTTATGTGAAATGTCACACGCTACTTTATAGCTTTGACATACAAAATTCAGTTACTCACTTCCTGGGCTTTCCTAGTAGTACTTCCATGGTCTCTCAGGTTTCCCATATGGTTCAGCCCACTCGATTTTTTCTTGTCTTTATCAGATAACACAGTCAGCTCATTCCTTAATACATATCAATGTAAAATATTTTCTTATTTCCTACCCAACGCTTGCATTGTTTCCATTTTAAAATGGGAGCTTGGTTTTGCTGACATGCCTTTATCACTCACTCTGACCTTTCAACACCTGGGAATGCTAAGTGCTTGCATTGCTCGGAAAAATCTAAATCTAAAGTACATCCTGGAACCAGTGGTTAGTTTATTAGTAAGTTAGACATGCACTTTAAAATGTCTCAGCAGTTGTATTTAACCTTTTTATGTTGGAGATATGAAATGCCCCCCTCTAAAAGTTTGTGAATTACAAGCTGGTATCTCTCTTGAGGTGCAAATGGATCATGAGGGTGCTAATTGCATTAATAGGGACCCCGAAACTTTCCCTCCTTGAAAGTTCTTTCTCTCAGGTGTTTGGTAATGGTGACGAAAAGCTGACAACCGGAAAGGCAGAGAAATAAAATCATAATACGTGTCAGTGAACAGGGCAGCTTCCTTTGCACTTTCCAATCCTCAAAGTCCACCAATAGAAGAGACTAAGTAAGACACTCACCCAACCAATACTGCTCAGGAATAAAGGAGAGCATACTACTGCCACTGTAAGAACAAGGGTGGGACTCAAAAGCAGTGTACTGACTGAAGGAGGTCAGTCGTAGAACGCCTCCACTGCACCTACATCCTCTTCCAGGAAAGGAAAGTGAAAGCCAGAGAGAACAGAGCACATTCAGGGCTTAGGAAAGGTAGGGGAGGGTAACCAGCAAGAAACCATGCTACTAAGGCAGGCCTGGTGGGAATGAAACTCATGTATCCTGGTTATAACAGTGCTTACATGAATCTGTGGATTTTATACAAAAAGGGTACATTATGTTAACTCAAGAAAAATATGGTGTGTGTGTGGTTTTTTTTTTTTTTTTTGTCTGTTTGTTTCATTTTTTTTTTAAAGACAGGGTCTTTCTATGTAGCCCAAGCTGTCCCTGAACCTGCAGTTATTCTGCCTTGGTGTACCTAGACCTGATATCAGAGGCATGAGCCACCATGCCTAGCTGAAAAAAATATGAATAGAGAGAAAAACAATAGAGATCAGAATTAAGTTGTTACACCAAGTTCTTCCAGAGACATCTTTATAGTTAGATTGCTTATACTGTTTTGGTAACCAAAGCAACCATGAAATTAGTATATGTGAACATATTTAATAAAAAGTTATACAAGTTATGGGCAGTGGTGGCACATACCTTTAATCCTAGCACTTGGGAGGCAGAGGCAAGTGGAGCTGTGAGTTTGAGGCCATCCTGGTTAACAGAGTGAGTTCCAGGACAACTAGTGCTACACAGAAAAATCCTGTCTTGGAAAAAACAAAAGCAAGCAAGCAACCAACCTGTTGGTATCAGGAAGTAGACCCTGATGGTGAAAGTCAGCTACACCCCCAAATTGGTGACACCCTAACAGCAGGAAGCCGTTTAAGAGACAAGATACCTCTATTCCCTTTTCACCATTGGCTTCCCCCTCCCCACTTTTTTCCTCCTCTTTATGATAAGAAAAAAGGGAGGTATGCTGGTATCAGCAACATCACTCACAATGGACAGGGACCCAAGCATGTGTTGCCAAGGCAATCAATCACCATACATTCCCAGAATCCACTTGGTTCACCTCCCACCTTCACCTGCGAATGGTTACATCAATAAAAGGCATACCCTTCTCACCTCTACTCTCTCTCTGTTTCCCTTTGTTTTTGTCACCACCTCTGCCCTCTTCCCCACAATAAACTTCCCACGTGGTAATTTATTGGCCTGGTGTTGTCTGTCCAGAAATGAGTCATGATTCTAACACAACATAACCAACTAAATAAACAAATTAAAGGTGATATTGTCTACTTTTTAAAGAGAATTTTCTTTGCAAAAATAACATATGACTGGGTGTTTGGTAAGCTATACAAAGCTCAGTATAGTTAGATAAACATTTTTGAGTGTCTACTAATAAACAACAAATTATATTTATAATATGAGTCAAAGAAAATTTTAGGTAATAAAACAATGCTATTTACCATGGCTGTATTATAATATCTATAAGTTAATGACCAATAATGACATTTATCACATTAATTGGATTAAAATACAATGCTAATGATACCTGAGGACATATCATGGTGGAGAAAGGTCAGCAGAGGGTTTCCATGGATCTGCTAGCAAGACTTCAAACACTGATATTTGAATGCATTGCAAATACTCAGGCACTAACTTCTAATACACCCTGAGTCTCAAACTATTAGATATTGGTACTTTCCATGAAAAATCAATATACCTCTTATATTTATATGTCCAAATTGCCTTGTTCTCTATAGGGTTTTTATTTTATTGAATGAATCTACTGTAACAAAACCAAACTTATGCACAATTGCTTGGATCTGTAACTTATCTTGTAGACGTCCACAGCAAAGGTTTTGTGGCCAGCTGAATGACTGTTAGAAAGGGATTGAATAATGAGGCCTCTGACCTAATCAATAGATTAATCTTTCCCAGGACTTATAATACCATTAAGACTTAATGTCAATATAGTGGCCAACATGCTTTAAGCCAATGAAACGTCACACAATATTCCTGTACTAAATGAGAAAGAAACCTGTTTCTTCAGGATAGCCCTTAAACCTACAACCAACTCTGTCTGCTATATCTAACTTGGACAGTCAGCTATTAAAAGCTCATGAGGATGTCAAAATACGGCAGGGGTGAGCTGAATGTGTGTGTGTGTGTGTGTGTGTGTGTGTGTGTGTGTGTGTGTGTGTGATTAAATTATTTTATTACTACAAAACAACAAAATTCTAATGAGATTTTGAGAGAATATCGACATTTGCCAAATCTATAAATTAAGGAGTGAGAGGCACCTACAGCAAAAGAAAGATGAACTTAGCCAGACACAGCCCTGATAGAAAGGACTTGGGTAGAAGAGTCAATGGATTCCTAGAAGTTGAATGTGGGATGACTGGCAAACACATAGCCCTTGGAAACTTAAGGTATGGGGAAGTGCACAGGAGTGGGCGGGCACAGAAAGAACTCAGTAGCCACCTCTACCAAAGGGAAATCCTAAACCAGGACCTTTCTTCTACATCTATCATTTGGAACAAAAACCTACATCTATATGGGTGTCTCAGGCTTTCATCACTGTGAACAGACACCATGATCAAGGCAACTCTTATAAAGGGCAACATTTAACTGGGGCATGCTTATAGTTTCATAGGTGTAGTGCATTATCATCATGGCAGAAAGCATAGCAGTATGCAGGAAGATAAATAATAAATAAGTAAGTAAGTAAATAAATTAATTAATTAAATTAAAAAAGATTGAACACCAGTCAATGATAATTAACCAAACTGAAAAACAAAGAGGAGAAAAGATTGAAACCTTTCTAGGTGTTTTTACCCAAAAGATCTCAGACCATGCTGATAGAAAATCCTACACCTGAATGTATATCCTATCTCTATTCAGCAAACAGCCCAGGTGTTTTTCAGTTGAGAGCAGATAAAACCCCAGTATAGTCAACCAATCGAATACTAGGTACCATTAAAAAAATGAGTGAGTGCTACTTGCAACTGCACTAGTGAATTCCAAATATACTTTGCCGAATGATTGCACCCAGACTCAAAGGCAATGGTATTGTTCTATTTATACAAAGTTGAAAAGAAGCAGGCAACTGTTTAGACATATGGGAGTGGCTCTCTGCAAAAGTGCAAAACACAAAGTACATTGAGATGACAGGACCATTCTGTGCCATGACTGTGATGGTAGGTACAGAACTCTAAGCTTTTGTCAAATCCTGAAGAATGAAAGACTATGAAGGGTTCCGGTCTGTGCCAGCCCCACACCACCTTGGGCACAAACTGACAGTCCCACGGTCCCCAGAGGGCTCTCCACTCAGTAGGCACCCTAGCACACCCAGGATCTTAGGATCACTGAGGAGAGTCAGCCTCCAGAGAGGGCTCTGACCCCGGGATTCAGGTGAGAGCACCATCTTGTACCCTGGGTCTCTCAGAGACCAGTCCACGCAGGAGAGCACGTGGGCCACAGAAGCAACAGAGTTTCTTGGTCAGGGTCCCTTCCAGCTTTCATCTTCAGACAGGAGGCAGATCTGAGCTCCAGACCTCTGTGCACCTTCCCTGCAACAGGAGAGCTTGCCTGCAGAGAGTGTTCTGACCACTGGAACTCAGGAGAGAGTTGGTCTCCCAGGAGTGCTGACACAGGCTAACAGAATCACAGGAGGAACAAGCTCCAGCCAGAGAAAGCTAGAACATCTAACACCAGAGATTACCATATGGCAAAAGGCAAACATAAGAATCTTACTAACAGAAACCAAGACCACTCATCAGCATCAGAACCCAGTATGCCCACTACAGTGAGTCCTGGATACCCCAACACAGCTGAAAAACAAGATTCTGAATTAAAATCATATCTCCTGATGCTGGTAGAGGATTTTAAGAAGGGCATTAATAAATCACTTAAAGAAATACAAGAGAACATTGTTAAAAAGGCAGAAGACATTAAAGAGGAAGCACAAAAATTCCTTAAAGAATTGCAGGAAAACTCAAGCAAACATGTGATGGAATTGAACAAAACCATCCAAGATCTAAAACTGGAAGTAGAAACAATAAAGAAAACCCAAAGGGAGACAACTCTGGAGATAGAAACCTAGTAAAGAAATCAGGAAACAGATGCGAGCATCAGCAACAAGAGATGGAAGAGAGAATCACAGGTGCAGAAGATTCCATAGAAAACATGGACACAACAATCAAAAAAAATGCAAAATGCAAAAAAGATCCTAACTCAACATCCAGGAAATCCAGGACACAATGAGAAGACCAAACCTAAGGATAATGGGTATAGATGAGAATGAAGATTTTCAACTTAAAGGGCCAGTAAATATCTTCAACAAAATTATAGAAGAAAACTTCCCTAACCAAAAGAAAGTCATGCCCATGAACATACAATAAACCTACAGAACTCCAAATAGACTGGACCAGAAAAAAAAATTCCTCCCGACACATAATAATCAAAACAGTTAAGTGCACTAAATAAAGATAGAATATTAAAAGCATTAAGGAAAAAAGGTCAAGTAACATATAAAGGCAGACCTATTAGAATTACACCAGACTTCTCACCAGAGACTATGAAAGCCAGAAGATCCTGGACAGATGTTATACAGACCCTAAGAGAACACAAATGCCAGCCAGGCTACTATACCCAGCAAAACTCTCAATTACCATAGATGGAGGAACCAAAGTATTCCATGACAAAACCAAATTCACACAATATCTTTCCATGAATCCAGCCCTTCAAAGGATAATAAAGAGTAAATTCCAACACAAGGAGGAAAACTAAGCTTGAGAAAAAGCAAGAAAGTAATCCTTCAACAAACCTAAAAGAAGACAGCCACAAGAACAGAATTCCAACTCTAACAACAAAAATAATAGGAAGCAACAATGACTTTTCCTTAATATCTATTAATATCAATGGACTCAATTCCCCAATAAAAATACATAGGCTAACAGACTGGCTACACAAACAGGACCCAACATTTTGCTACATATAGGAAACCCACCTCAGGGACAAAGACAGACACTAGCTCAGATAAAAGGCTGGAAAACAATTTTCCAAGCAAATGGCCCGAAGAAACAAGCTGGAGTAGCCATTCTAATATCGAATAAAATCACCTTCCAACCCAAAGATATCAAAAAAGTCGAGGGGCACTGCATACTCATCAAAGGTAAAATCCTCCAAGATGAACTCTCAATTCTGAATATCTATGCTCCAAATGCAAGTGCAGCCACATTCATTAAAGAAACTACAGTAAAGCTCAAAGCACACATTGCACCTCACACAATAATAGTGGGAAACTTCAACACACCACTTCCATCAATGGACATATCCTGGAAACAGAAACTAAACAGAGACACAGTGAAACTAACAGAAGTTATGAACCAAATGGATTTAACAGATATCTACAGAACATTTTATCCTAAAACAAAAGGATATAGCTTCTTCTCAGCAACCCATGGTACCTTCTCCAAAATTGACCATATAATTGGTCACAAAACAGGCAGCCACAGACACAAAAATATTGAAATTGTCCTATGCATTGTATCTGATCACCATGGACTAAGGCTGATCTTCAATAACAACATAGATAATAGAAAGTCAACATTCATATGGAAGCTGAACAACACTCTACTCAATGATAACTTGGTCAAGGAAGAAATAAAGAGATGAAAGACTTTTTAGAGATTAATGAAAATGAAGCTAAACATTCCTAAGAGGAAAACTCATAGCTCTGAGTGCCTCCAAAAGGAAACTAGAGAGAGCATATACTAGCTGCTTGACAGCACACGTAAAAGCTCTAGAACAAAAGGAAGCAAATTCACCTAAGAGGAGTAGAGGGCAGGAAATAATCAAATTTAGGGCTGAAATCAACCAAGTGGAAACAAAAGTAACTTTACAAAGAATCAACCAAACCAGGAGTTGGTTCTTTGAGAAAATCAAAGAAAAACAAGATAGATAAACCCCTAGCCAGACTAAGTAGAGGGCACAGGGACAGTATCCTAATTAACAAAATCAGAAATGAAAAAGGAGACATGACAACAGCACCTGAGAAAATCCAAAACATCATCAGATCCTGCTACAAAAGCCTATACTCAATAAAATTGGAAAATCTGGTTGAAATGGACAATTTCCTATACAGATACCAGGTACAAAGTTAAATCAGAATCAGATTAACAATCTAAACAGTCCCATTTTCCCTAAAGAAATAGAAGCAGTCATTAATAGTCTCCCAACCAAAAAAAGCCCAGGACCAGATGGGTTTAGTGCAGAGTTCTATTAGACCTACAAAGAAGACCTAATTCCAACTCTCATCAAACTATTCCACAAAATAGAAACAGAAGGTACTCTACCCAATTCATCCTGTGAAGCAACAATTACTCTGATACCCAAACCACATAAAGACCCAACAAAGAAAGAGAACTTCAGATCAATTTTCACTATGAATATTGATTCAAAAATACTCAATAAAATTCTCACTAACCAAATCCAAGAACACATCAAAATGATCATTCATCATGATCAAGTAGGCTTCATCCCAGGGATGCAGGGATGGTTGAATATACAGAAATCCACCAACATAACCCACTATATAAACAAACTCAAAGGCAAAAACCACATGATCATCATCTTGTTAGATGCTGAGAAAGCATTTGACAAAATCCAACACCCATTCATGATAAAAGTCTTGAAATGATCAGGAAATCAAGGCCCATACCTAAACATAATAAAAGCAATATACAGCTAACCAGTAGCCAACATCAAAGTAAGTGGAGAGAAACTTGAAGTAATCCCACTAAAATCAGGGACTAGACAAGGCTGCACACTTTCTCCCTACCTAATCACTATAGTACTTGAAGCCCTATCCAGAGCAATTAGACAGCAAAAGGAGACCAAGGAGATGACAAATTGGAAAGGAAGAAGTAAAAATATCACTTTTTGCAGATGATATGATAGTATATTATGTGACCCTAAAAATTCCACCAGAGAACTCCTAAACCTGATAAACAGCTTCAGTGAAGTAGCTGGATATAAAACTAACTCAAACAAATCAATGGCCTTTCTCTACACAAAGGATGAACATGCTGAGAAAAATTTGGGAAACAACACCCTTCACAATAAGCACAAGTAATATAAAATACCTTGGTGTGATTCTAAGGAAATGAAAGATCTGTATGATAAGAACTTCAACTCTCTGAAGAAAGAAATTGAAGAAGATCTCAGAAAATGGAAAGATCTCCCATGCTCATGGATTGGCAGGATTAATATAGTAAAAATGGCTATCCTGCCAAAAGCAATCTACAGATTCAATGCAATTCTCATTAAAATTCCAACTCAATTCTTCAACGAATTAGAAAGAACAATCTGCAAATTCATCTGGAATAATAAAAAACCTAGGATAGCCAAAACTATTCTCAACAATAAAAGAACCTCTGGTGGAATCACCATGCCTGACCTCAAGCTGTATTACTGAGCAATTGTGATAAAAAAACAAAACAAAACAAAACAAAACAAAAAACTGCATGGTATTGGTACAGGGACAGACAGGTAGATCAAAGGAATAGAACTGAAGACCCAGAAATGAATCCACATACCTACGGTCACTTGACCTTTGACAAGGGAGCTAAAACCATCCAGTGGAAAAATGACAGCATTTTCAACAAATGATGCTGGCGAAACTGGCTGTTATCATGTAGAAGAATGTGAATTGGTCCATTCTTATCTTTTTGTACAAAGCTCAAGTCTCAGTGGATCAAAGACCTCCACATAAAACCAGAGACACTGAAATTAACAGAGGAGAGTGTGGGGAAAAGCCTCGACAATATGGGCACAGTGGTAAAATTTATAAACAGAACAGCAATGGCTTGTGCTGTAAGATCAAGAATTGACAAATGGGACCTCATAAAATTGCAAAGTTTCTGTAAGGCAAAAGACACTGTCAATAAGACAAAAAGGCCACCAACAGATTGGGAAAGGGTTTTTACCAATTATAAATCTGATAGGGGACTAATATCCAGTATATACAAAGAGCTCAAGAAGCTGGACTCCAGAAATTCAAATAACCCCATTAAAAGTGGGGTACAGAGCTAAACAAAGAATTCTCAACTGAGGAATACCGAATGACTGAGAAGCATCTGAAAAAATGTTCAACATCCTTAATCATCAGGGAAATGCAAATCAAAACAACCCTGAGATTCCACCACACACTAGTCAGAATGGCTAAGATAAAAAATTCAGGTGACAACAGATGCTGGCTAGGATGTGGTGAAAGAGGAACACTCCTCCATTGCTGGTGGGATTGCAAACTGGTACAACCACTCTGGAAATCAGTCTGGCAGTTCCTCAGAAATTGGACATAGTACTACTGGAGCATCTAGCAATACCACTCCTGGTCATATACCCAGAAAATGTTCCCAGTTGTAGTAAGGATATATCCTCCACTATGTTCATAGCAGCCTTATTTATAATAGCCAGAAGCTGAAAAGAACCCAGATGTCTCTCAACAGAGGATACAGAAAATGTGGTACATTTACATAATGGAGTACTACTCAGCTATTAAAAACAATAAATTTATGAAAGTCTTAGGCAAATAGATGGATCTGGAGGATATCATCCTGAGTGATGTAACCCAAGCACAAAGGAACTCACATAATATGCACTCACTGATAAGTGGTCTTTAGCCCAGAAACTTAGAATGCCCAAGATACAATTTGCAAAACACAAGAAAATTAAGAAGAAGGAAGACCAAAGTGTGGATACTTCATTCCTCCTTAGAATGGGGAACAAAATACCATGGAGGGAGTTAGAGAGACAAAGTTTAGAGCTGAGACAGAAGGAAGGACCATCCAGAGACTGCCCCAACCAGGGATCCATCCCATAAACAGCCACCAAACTCAGACACTATTACATATGCCAGCAAGATTTTGCTGACAGGACATTGATATAGCTGTCTCTTGTGGGGCTATGCCAGTGCCTGGCAAATACAGAAGTGGATGCTCACAGTCACCTATTGGATGGAACACTGGGTCCCCAATGGAGGAGCTAGAGAAAGTACCCAAGGAGCTGAAGGGGTCTACAACCCTATAGGAGGAACAACAATATGATCTAACCAGTACCCCCCAGAGCTCCTGTCTCTAGCTGCATATGTAGCAGAGGATGGCCTAGTCAGCCATCATTGGGAGGAGAGGCTCTTGGTCTTGGGAAGATTATATGCCCTAGTACAGGGGAATGCCCGGGCCAGGAAGAGGCAGCAGGATGGTTGGGGGAGCAGGGCGGGGGGAGGGTATAAGGGACTTTTGGGATAGCATTTCAAATGTAAATGCAGAAAATATCTAATAAAAAAAATAGAAAGACTACGAGGAGTGGGTTTTACTCCTCGTCAACTAAATGAAAGCACACAAGTGGCGGCACTGCCGAGGAGACTACAAACTAGGACAAATGTTACCTACCTTACCTCTGAATGATTACTGCACCAAAACAGGGACAGGACGGAAATAAGTAAGAATCAGTGTTTTGATAGGCTACTATTACAAACAAATTATTTATTATAACTATTTACTACACATTACTTAATTATACAGATATATTCTAAGCTGTGTGTTTCCTACAGAACTATGAGTTATCAATTCTGAACTTTCTTGGGTACAGTAGGATTGTACAAATGAAGAAATATCTTGTAATCCATTAGGGCCAAGGTTTTAGTTGTCAAAGAACAAATCAATCAGTATTGAAATGGAATTATATTGTAACTCTGAACTCAGAGAATAATATAGAGACTAATATAGATAGAAAAGCAAATATATGTGTGTCTGGGGCTAATATACATGCATATTTAGATATGGGATTTTAAAAAAAATCTATTCACCCCCAATGCCAACTCAATGTCATACCCTTGTTGATACCTCAGACCCTGAGATCCCCTTTTGACTTATAATTCTTTCCTAACATAGTCAGGTCTGTGTCAGAGACCTTCCAGATAGAAGATCCTTTAAAGTATTGTATGCCTTACATCTTTGACAACACCCTTCATGAACTCTTATGTGAATGAGAAACTGAATAATCATCCTGAGAAGAATTTAATGTTAAGAACACAACACATGAACACGCAGGAATCAACGTACCTGTGAGGCTGTCAATTCTCTGTATAGCAGACTCCAGGAGCTCTTACAGGATCTAAGCTAGTCTTTAAGACTTAGTCCTGGATCTTCAACGTTTTTCCTTCTCTGTCTTATTCAGTGTTGTATAGTCGCTGTTGCTATGAAAACTTATTAATATGATCTCTATATGTATTGGGTTTTTCTCAGAGAAATCTGGGCATCTTCCTGAGTGATTGTTCCATTTCTCCAAATCAGTCTCTCATATATCAGCTAGGCACGGGCCAACTCATTCAGTTCTCCCTACTTAACTTACACCTGCCCATCACTCCTGCACGCACCCACACCCACATCCTCTCTGCAAGCTTCTGAATGGTTCTGACAGCATCAACCTGTTTTACACTTCTTATTTCACCATCCAGTAGGAACTCAATGATTGTTCCAAAGATGTATCCTGTGTCAGTTTGAGCTATTTAAAATTCTGCAGTGGATTCCACTTTTTGGGCTGTGACCCAAACTTTTCCTCAAAGTTCTGCACATAACACATAGCTACACTCCCACTCATGAACATACTGTCTGTTCCTCAAACTCAACAGCCTCTTTCTCGGTGGTTTTTGCAACCATGGTTTACTAAGAACCTTTCAAACTATGCGTGGTGAATGATTTTGTTCTTGTGAATCTTTCATGTATTTACACCTTTGTAAAAGGCAGCACCCCTCCAAAACTATTAAAAAAGAGATTCAAGATATTTAGCTTCATGTTTAACAGATATAAAATGTGGTCTTATGGAGTTGCTTTATAGGTTACTAATGTTTACTCTCGAGGGAAGTAATTAAGATCCAGGAGCAGTTTGCTAATAGAGTCTGATTCACAGACTGCTGAGGACTCTGCGCATAGTTGATGCCATCTGCTTGGTTAGGAGTCAATCTTCCTCAAAGGGTATGTCCTGACCATGTTTCCTCATTAGGGTGCTCAATTAAACTCTATCACTTTACTCTCTTTTAGTGAACCCACCCAAACATACCTATACACAAACACACACATACACAAACACAAACATACACACAAACACACACATAAACACATTCACACAAACACACATATAAACACACAAACACACATGCTTATATACATACAAAGACATACACACAAACACACAAAAAACAGATACAAAACACACAGACACACACAAACAAAACTACATACGCACACAAACACACATACACACAAACACACAAATGTATACACACACACACACACACACACACACTTTATTCTGTCTCTACAACCTAAACTCCAGGTATCAGAAACCACGGTCACTGTGTTCACTACAACATACAGCTGCACAGTCAAATACACTTTGGAATGGCTGCATTTTGGGTCTTTACATGCTAACCTAAAGTGTGAAATTCCCAGGAGGATGTGTAAAGTGTACAGTTCCCACAACTTGTTGGTCCTTGGACCTGATTTTCAGATGTGTGCTATGGAAAATAGAATAGAAAATCCTGATTTAAAGAAGGATCCAGAAAATTCAAAGCTGGAAAACTATCTTTGCCAGGTTATAAGTGATAAGGGACATTGATGTCTGACTTTAACAGTCATTTCCAGGATAGATGGGAAAAGATGGGGAATTGGAATTGAGTCAGAGCTTTAGCTGACTGTGCATATGCGACACTCACTTGTCTCCACTCTTCTCCCCACCCCGCCCCCACACACACTCCCCACCTCCAGCTCAGCTTTCTTTCTGTCCTTTCATGCTCTAGGGCTGAAACACAGAATACCGAAGTCCCCATATTCCCAGCCAAATGACTTCTGAGTAAGAAATCTTCCACAAAGAGGCAACCATGGGATACTGGAAAGATAGAAATCGAGAGACCTTGTCCTTTTTTGCTTTTTAAAATTCTAAGTCTGACAGCAGTGAGTAGCCCCAGGATTAAGGCACTACCTGTGTTTGTGACACAGTTGAAAGTCCCATCAATAGGTCAGTCACCCGCACCCTCCCGGCCTTCACTGTCTTCCTCAGGTAGGCAATGTTTTGCAATGCTGGAGACTAAGCCCAGGGCTTTGTCCATCCTAGGCTAGTGTTCAATCACCAGTGTATACTTCCAACCCTCAAGGCCTTCACTGTTGCAACAACTCTGCCAACAAAATTGGCAGTGGTGCAGTTTCTGCCTATAGTGTCCCTGGGTGAGTGACTTCCTAGGTCTCTACTGTGTGCATCCAGCAAGGGCCTAGGAGGGACTTCCTGTAGTTGGTTCTACTTTCCATGCCTTGTGCTCCTTTAGGCTTTCCAACACTTCCATGTTTATTGATTGGATGATTGTGTGTGCACATCTACCATGACATGCTTGTGACCATCTGAGGTGCAATAGCCAGAGATGATTCTCTTTTCCCACCACATAGGTTCCAAGATGGAACTCAAGACCTCAGACTTGGCAATGGGTACCTATGTCCATTGATTTATCTTGTTGGTTTTATAACACTTTAAAAAAGTCAATACTTTGTGTGCAAATCCCTCAGTGTGAGGTTCCTGGTGTGGTTTCTATTTTCTGATTTATATGGAACCAAGATAGAAAAGGGTAGTTTATTCAAATAAAGAAAGTCTTGCCTATGTGATACAAATAGTAAATATTAAGAGAAATTCTCAGAGTCTAGTGGAATAAATGACTCATATAGATGAGAACATGAGCCCAAGAGTCAGTTTTCTGTCACCTATGACAGGACTCTGTGTGCCACTTCATCATTCCAAGCCTGGCCATCTTCACTTCCTTTCTCTCATGATTGCTTCCAGTCCAAAAGGAGCACAAAACTCTGCATGGACTATAGGACAAAGTCTTTTATGATTCCTCTCAACTCACGCAAAGCTATCCCAAACATCATGTAAGTAAAGGGCTGTGTTTTCTCTGAAATGCACTTTCAGGATTGTGATGCTTTGTATATGTTTAGCCCAGGGAGTGGCACTCTTAGAAGGTGTGGCCCTGGTGGAATATGTGTGGCCTTGCTGAAGTAGGTATGTCACAGTAAGTTTGACTTTAAGACCCTCATCCTAGCTGCCTGGAAGCCAATATTCTGCTAGCAGCCTCCAGATAAAGATGTAGAATTCTCAGCTCCTCCTGTACCATGTCTGCCTGGCTGCTGACATGTTCCTACCTTGATGATAATGAGCTGAACCTCTGAACCTGTAAGCTGGACCCAATTAAACGTTGTCCTTAGAAGAGTTGTCTTGGTCATAGTATCTGTTCACATCAGTGAAACCCTAACTGAGACAAGGATGTACTCCCTAGTTGCTGACAGGATTGTCGCCACAGATCTGTCTATAGAAAACTCCAGTTAGCCATTACTCTACATTCAGTTTCTGGCTATCACAAATAAGGCCACCAAAACAACCCAGACATCCCATGACAGAAGAATAGATACAAAAAATGTGGTTCATTTACACAAGGGGATACTACTCAGCTACTAAGAATGAGGATATCCTGAGTTTTGCAGGTAAATGGATGGAACTAGAAAATATTATCCTGAGTGAGGTAACTCAGATCCAAAAGGTCATGCATAGTATGTACTCACTAATAAGTGGATATTAGCCATAGATAGATAGATAGATAGATAGATAGATAGATAGATAGATAGATAGTACAGAATACCCAAGATACAGTCCACAGAACTCAAAATGGTCAACAAGCTGAAGTACCCAAGTGAGGATGCCTCAGTCCTACTTGGGAGGGAGAAAAAAGCAATCACAAGTGGGGAGGGAGGGAGGGACCTGGGAAGGAAAGTGGATGGTAGTTGGAGGGGAGAGGGGAACCTGATCTGGTATTGGGAGAGGGAAACCTGATCTGGTATTGGGACTGAAACCCTGAGGGCTAGCACAAAGAATGGAAACAGGCAACCTTGGGAGATAGGAGGTTGGGGGGACCTGAGATGAGAGACTCTCAGGACTCAAAGGGAGGGACATTAGATGAAATGCCTGACAGTAGAGAGAGGGAACTTATAGAGCCCACCTCCAGCAGGAAGTTAGGGCATCAAATGGAGGGGTGGGTCCCATAGTCACAACTCTGACCCATAATTTTTCCTGTCTGGAAGATTTCAGGGATGGAAATGGAGAGGAGACTGAGGAAAAGAAGGTACAGTGACGGACCTAAAGTGGGATCCAGGTCAAGGGGATGTCCCAAGGCCTGATACTATACTGACACTATAGAGCACTCACAAAAAGGAACCTAGCATGACCGCACTTCGGAAGACCCATCAAGCAGTTGAAAGAGTCAGAGGCAGATAATTGCACCCAACCAATGGACAGAAGCAGCTGACCCCTGTTGTTGAACTAGGGAACACTTAAAGAAGCTAAGGAGAAGGGTGATCCTATAGGAGAACCAGCAGTCTCAATCTGAATCCCCAAGATCTCTCAGACACTGGACCACTGTCTTAGTTAGGGTTTTACTGCTGTGAACAGACACCATGACCAAGGCAAGTCTTATAAAAATCAACATTTAATTGGGGCTGGCTTACAGGTTCAGAGGTTCAGTCCATTATCATCAAGGTGGGAGCATGGCAGTATCCAGGCAGGCATGGCACAGGAGGAGCTGAGAGTTCTATGTCTTCCACTAGCAGCTTTTGGATGAAGACATAGAACTCTCAGCTCCTCCTGTGCCATGCCTGCCTGGATACTGCCATGCTCCCACCTTGATGATAATGGACTGAACCTCTGAACCTGTAAGCCAGCCCCAATTAAATGTTGATTTTTATAAGACTTGCCTTGGTCATGGTGTCTGTTCACAGCAGTAAAACCCTAACTAAGACAGAAGTTGGTACCGGGAGTGGGGTATTGCTGTGATAGGCCTGACCATGCTTTTATTTGAAAGAATGTGGATTTTGGGATTTTGGATTTGGAAAGCAGTGGAATGCTTTAAATGGGGCTTAATGGGTCATCCTAGTAGGAATATGGAAGATTTTGTTGCTGGGAGTAATTTGAACTGTGTTGACCTGACCCAAGAGATTTCAAAGGAGAAGAATTTCAGAATGTGGCATAAAGACTGGTTTTGTGGTATTTTGGTGAAGAATGTGGCTACTTTTTGCCCTTGTCTGAAAAGTTTGCCTGAGGCTAAGGTGAAGAGACTTGGATTAATTGCACTGACAAAAGAAGTTTCAAAAAAGCCCAGCAGAGACTTTGTTCTCTGGGTAAGTCTTATGAAGAGAAGTTTGAACAAGCATAGCAAGCTTAGAAAGGAAAAATATAAAATATATGGTTTGAGTATTAAAGGAGTACCAGGAAGCGAAATGGAGCAAAATCTTGTGTTCTAGGAGATAAAGATTAAGGGAGAAGGACCTTGGGGCAAGATCCTACCCAGCTAAATTAGATCCAGGCATGGTGGTACACACCTTTAATCCCATGAGACAAGCATGCTGATCTCTACATTCAGGGTCAATCTACAGAGCAAGAACCAGGATAGCCAAGCTTAGGCAATGAAGGATTTAGAAAACATAAAGCTAGTGATAATGTAATAATACAAGGGGATCATGTTCTAATTCCTGTAAGCAGCAGAACTCGGCAGCTTCCGCCATTGTGCCTCTGGCTCTAGAGTTAAGAATGGAAGGAACTACTGGGAAAATTGATGCTGGTTAGCTGGAGCTAAGGAATTAGCGGTGATTAAGAAGAGACCAGCATCGTTGAGGTGAAATCTTCTGGAAATTGTTTTCTGGGAGCACAAAGAAGCTGTGTTCCAGAGATAGATAAGGTTGTAGCTCATGCTGTGGCTGGACTTGGTAATGTGTAAGAGTCACTCAGGTGGTACTGCTTGTGAAGGAATGAAGGGATCATGGAGAGAAGCTGAGGCTTAGCACTGTGAGAGGCCAGGGAAGCCCATTGGAGAAGGTGAAGCCTCAGCTGTAGTTGATGGCCCAGGATTGAAGGGGTCATGCAAAGGATTTGAGGCTTGGCACCCTGAAGAGAGCCTATGAGAGGCTATTGGTAAAGCCTAGGGGAGTGGAACACCCCAGTGTATTGGAGATGTCAGTACCATGGGATGATCACCAAGAACAGCAGCCGTAATGGAGTGGATCAACCTGAGCATAGAGTGCTACAGAGGACAGAGATGGAGAAGTGATGCCAGTCCTTAGGAGGAGTCCAAAAGATCAAGTGGAATCCCAGACACTGAAAGAAGAAGCTGTAACATTGAAATTGCCTTGGAGACTCAAAGATGTTAAAGATGCCAGAGCCATGGGATACATGCTAAGGAAAGCTGCTAACAGGGAGTGGAACCAGCCCAGGAGGAAGCAGTTTGTTGCAGTCAAAAAAGATGAAAAAGGAGTGGAGATCTGAAGACCACTTTGACATCAGCCATGGAGATGCAGAGTTTGGAGTTTGCCCAGCTGGTTTCCTGCCTTGCTTTGGGGATTACAGTTAATTAAGTTGAATGAATCTCAGAAGAGACCTTGAACTTTGGACTTTTAACATTGTTGCAACTGCTATAGACTATGAGGACTTTGAAAGTTGCACTAAATGCATTTTGCATTATGCTATGTTTAAGTATGGCCCCCATAGACTCATGTTTTTGAACAAGTCTATGGGGACCAGGGAGTGGAATGTGATGGTTTGTATATCCTTGGACCAGGGAGTGGCACCATCTGAAGGTGTGGCCTTGTTGGAATAGGTGTGACCTAGTTGGAATGGGTGTGTCACTGTGGGTGTGGGTATAAGATCCTCACCCTAGTTGCCTGGAAGTCAGTCTTCCACTAGCAGCCTTTGGATGAAGACATAGAACTCTCAGCTCCTCCTGTGCCATGCCTGCCTGGATATTGCCATGCTCCCACCTTGATGATAATGGACTGAACCTCTGAACCTGTAAGCCAGCCCCAATTAAATGTTTTTTTATAAGACTTGCCTTGGTCATAGTGTCTGTTCACAGCAGTAAAACCCTAACTAATACAACCACCAAACAGGCAGCATACACCAGCTGATATGAGGTCCCAACACACATACAGCAGAGGACTGCCAGGTCTGTGCTCATTCAGAGATGATGCACCTAAACCTCAAGAGACTGGAGGCCCCAGGGAGTTTAGAGGTCAGGCGGTGTGGAGGTGGGGCGGGGGGGGGGCGACATCAATGTGGAGACAGGGTGGTGGAGGGGAAATATTGGATGTGGAGCAGTAGGAAGGTGGATGGAGGCAGAGTGAAGGAGAAATATGGAGTGTAGAATAAATAAATTAATTAATTAAAAAAAAGTGATTGCTTTTGTGAGTCACCAGGCAGGGGGAAAACAAGCTCACCCGATGATGTGTGGGAGACAGTGATATACAAATAAGAGAATGTCTTTGAGTAAAGCAAATGCTCTCATAGAGGTATAAATTAAAGTAACAAGGAAGCAATTCTCTGAGGACTTCACAAACAAGCAAGGTGCCCAGGGAAACATGGGAAGCACAGAGCTGAGTGGGACCTCCAGGAGTCTCATCAGCATTATGTGCTAACAGTGAGACAAAAGAATATCTTACAATAAGAAACAAATGTATTTCAAAACTTAAAACCTATAGATATGGAATATAGTCATGGAGGAAGAAAACACTGCACATTTTGTATAATGGGCATACAATATCTATTACATACTTACACCCACACAATGCACACACACACACACACACACACACACACACACACACACACACACACACGATATCAGGGTTGGAGACATATCTCAGTGGGTAAAGCCCTTGTCAAGAAGCCTGACATCCTGAGTTTGATCCCTGAGAAGCACATGGTGGAGAAGAGAGTCGACTCTGTAAAGCCTCTGTCCTCCGCATGCATTCCACCCACACAAATAAATACATGTAAATAAAAGATAAAAAAAATCAAGATTGCAAGAAGATTCTCAAGTTTCAAGTCAGAATCAAAAGGAATAGTCTCATTAAACTGTCATAATAATGACATTGTGAGCGCAACTAAAACGCTATTGAAAAGAAGGCATTCTGTTGAAAGATTAAAAGTGATGTTTGAAGAAACAATCTGGACTGAATATACTATCTTTTACATTTCTAGATATTCCCCATTTGAAAGAATATTGAGAAATAATGATAGTTTATGGATGTAAATAAAATGGGATGTGGTTCAATATTGCATAATAAATAAAATGCAGGAATGTATTCTAAACTCATTTAATTTCTACTTGTTTCCTGATTATTGATAAAATAGAAATGGCATAGAGATTTTTGGATATTGTATGTGGAATAATTTATGAATTTTCAAGGTGTACCAATAAATTCTGCACATTTAAGCCATGAATTCTAACCAGTATCAAGAAAGTTTATAGGCATTCAAACAATCTTTAGATAAGTTGTACCTGAAACATCCCATTTTCTTTGATTAGCACTATATAAAAATATAACGACGAATTGGATAAAGAACTAAGAAAATCAGCTTCACATTAAGAAATGTGATTCATGAGAAGTATTACAGGTATAAAATATGTGTGGACTTGTGAAAAGAGAAGGGGGATGATGGTAGGCTACACATATTTGAAAAGTACAAGCATCTACCAGGAGGAGGGGCATAAGCACACTCGAAAGATCCATAGCTACAGTGTGTGGGAAGAAGCTAGACAATCCAGTTGAAAGCATCTAAAGCTTCCTTCCCTTGGATAGTGGAGACCTAATTTACATACCATGGCAAATGGTTATCCTTGAAGAGACACATAAGAATAATATTATACCTACCAGGAAGGTTGTACTTACGTATTAAAAGATATAAAAGTACACATACACACACATGCATGTATGTGTAACAACACTTAATGAAGAGTCCATGAATTTGAAAGAGAGAACAGAGAGATATAAGGGCGGATTGGAGGAAGAAAAGGATAGAATTGCATTATAATCTCAAAATATAAAACAGTTTTTCAAAAGATAAACAAAGGCATCTTTGGAGTTCCTCAATCAATGCTACACCTCCTTTTCTTTATTTAGATCTTTAAAAAATACATTTTTTTTTCGTTTTTTTGAGACAGGGTTTCTCTGTGTAGCTCTGGCTGTCCTGAAACTCACTCTGTAGACCACACTGGCCTCAAACTCAGAAATCTGCCTCTGCCTCCCAAGTGCTGGGATTAAAGGCGTGTGTCACCACTGCCTGGCTAAAATACAATATTTTAATGAAGAAAAATGAATACTGATCTCTTCTTCGATATGAGTTGACTTTCTTATTCTAAGAATCCTGGGGGCTTGTTCTATTATTTGTCACAAAAAGACAAACAAAATTCACAAGTACTCTAACTCACCATTCATCTTTCCACCAGCCCTCACTTACTAGCAGTGAACAAAATCCATTAATTGGAATTGTGCCCAGACATTACTAGAAGATCGTAACTCATTGATTAAGAGTAATGAGAATTAGGTACCTAATTGAGATAAAGACTAATGTGGGCTGCTTTACACTGAAAAGAGCCAGATTTCATTTGCACTTGACACTAATTACTGCCTCTTTCTTGAATTACTTCCTCCACTATAAGAGATCTGAATTTCTAGCTGGTATAACAACCGTCTTGATTGAGTTCCTGTTCTGTATCTCAGACTTTGATGCTTTCTCAAACTCGATGGACTCCAAGTCAAATTCGTTTGACATAAGTAAATAAGTAAGTAAGTGAGTAAACAAACAAACAAATAAGATTTGTTGGACTGGAAAGATGGCTCAGTGGTTAAGAACACGGACTGCTCTTCCAGAGATCAGGAGTTCAAGTCCCAGCAACCACATGGTGGCTCACTACCATCTGTAATGAGATTGGATGCCCTCTTCTGGGGTGTCTGAAGGCAGTTACAGTATATATGTGTGTGTGTGTGTGTGTATAATTTTTTTAAAAGATTTTTTGTCTATTATTTTGTAAATGCCAGGCATGAAGCTGAGGAGCTAGAGATGAAACTGTGGTCTTCAAGGTGATGCTAAAGAAATGAGCTCCCAGACCCTGTCTCCCTACCACTAGTCCATTTCTTTCCTTTTAAACTACCTAATCTGTCATACCTGTATCTAAGGTATGGGTTTCCAACAGTGTGGTTTATTGAGACAGTGCTGCACAAGAGTCACTGAGACACTATTCTCAGAATAAAAGGGCCAAGGTCAACAAGGCAGGGGATGGAACTAGGGCCTGGGTCCTTGTTGAAGCCCACCTGCAGCACAGTCTCAAGGCAGGCCTGAAGCATAAATGATTCCTTTTAGTTTTTCCTAGGCGGACACAGGAAGGAGCAACTTCTCTAGCTCCATGCCAACTAACCATGCATAGATGGCCGCATCCCTGCAAAGTGCTATTGTAAAGTACTCACATTTCTACTGTCCTGTCTTTCCATAGATGAAAAGAGGGCCTCCGTGATCTACTATCAGCCTACTTACAAAGCAGCTCAAGAAACTGCACACCAGCTGATAAGGACGTGGTCGGCAAAACATCATCACTATCTTGAGGGTCAGAATGACTATGTGTTAAGCCAGGCCTGACTTTTCATTCAGCCTTGTTTGTCTTTTTATGTGGGAACCTCATTGGAGCAACACTGTTACCCCAGGCTGGCCTTGAACATTCAATCCTTCTGCCTCAGCTTCCTGAATGCTGAGAGGACAGGCCTGTGTCACCATGCCCACCCTGCTTTGCTATTTTTTTCCTTGTATTTTCCTTAGTCTTTTGCTTCTCCTTTAATCCCAACTGCCATATAGCATAGCTTAAGTGTTACTAGAATTGACTGACATTTACCCCACAATTCCATTCTCATAACCAGCCTGAGAGCTTCCATATGCAAGCAATAGTCCCTCCAATGGTCAAAGGCACTGTTGGTAACTGATACATTACCATTGTTTTGATGTGTTCTCCAGAGACCCATGTGGAACTTGACACCCTACCAGTGTTGCCAATGAAAAATGATGAAACCTTCAAAAGACTGGGTTTAATGGGGGAGGGGGTGTTTCTGGATACTTAGCATATGCCCTTAAAGAGGAGAGTGGGAGCCTGGCTCTTTCATGACTTTCTATCTGCTTACTAGCTTTAATAAAATAAGCAGTTTGCTTTAGGATTTGACAGCCTGGACAAAGGCCAAAAGCCATGAGGCCAACCCACCTCGGACTGAAACTTCCAAAACCACAAGGAAAGCCCACTTTCTCCCTTTGTGAGTCAAATTATCTCACACATTTATGATGGTGGTGGAAAGCTAACACAAACACACTGGAAAAGCCTTCTTGGCCTAAAAGAGACAATCTCTAATTGGGCTCCCAAAGCTGCAGATGTTCTAATAGCATAAAAGAAGACAGACTTCCAAGTCTGTGTGGGACTTATAAATTTTGTATGTGGTGAATGACGCTGCTTTTTTTTTTTTTTTTTAAAGTTCTCTCTGAGGGACTATAAAAAACATATTTTTATATCAAATATACTCACCACAGCCACTTCAGAAAGGTCTGGCCAAAAAGAAATGGCATTTAAATAAAAACTTTGGTTAAAAGTGAAAATAATAATACTAATAAATCAGATGCAGTTAAGGTACATTGAAGTTTAGAGATAAAGGAAATAGGCTCTACTGTATTAGGTTTATCACCTCTAATATTTATATCAAAGTTCAGGGCACAAACAATGCTAAGCAGTACTCCAATTAACAAAAAAGGAAACAAAAGTGTGTAGATATATCTCTCACTATAGTTCAGAATGCAAGGGAGCAAAGACAGTCAACACCCAGGCCATGATCCCAGGAACCATGGAGCCCAGAGTGGAAGCTGCCATGGAGACCTCTGAGACCTGTGTCAGCCAGCATCAGGCATGGTCTCCTTCTTCTCTCAGTTCCTCTTTTAGCACAAAACACTAGTGCAAATGCATTGGTAGATAGTGTTTCTGCAATTGCTCTAAGCAGTAGCAGGAAACCAAGAGGCCTGTGTAGTCAATTTGACTACATCTAGAATTAACTAAAACATAAATAGCTGGGCTCACCTGTTAAGGTTTTTTTTTTTTTCCCATAATTAAATCACTTGAACTGGGAAGAACCACTTGTACTTGGAATCCTTTGAGGTGGGCAGATCCACCTTTAATAGGGAACATACTTTCTGATTACAGTCTCTATGAAGGACATGGAAGAAGGAAGCTTGCTGTCTCTGCCTGATGCTCTCACTAGCAAGCCCCTTCCTTCACTGGCATTAGAGTCTACTTCTTCAGGATTCCAGTGTATACTGAAGGCAAGCTGAGACTTTGACACTCATGAATTGAACAACTACTGGATTCTTGGTATCTTCCATTGGCAGAGAGCCATGGTTGGATTAGCAGGACTATAACCTATAAGACATTCTAGTAAATCCCTTTTCTGTGCAATCATTCTATATATGTTCAGTTCCTCTAAAGAATCAATACAAGGCCAGAATTGGTCTCTGGCAGCAAAGAGACTTTGATTCAGTCTACTCATGGATGGTAGAAAAATGCCAAACTCTTTCAGGGGTACCCCGTATCACCCAAACACACCATAAGGATAACTCTTACATTTCATGTCACAAAATTCAAGACCACCAGGTTGAAGCAGCTCTTGGTCTTATTGCAAACTGAGCAGTTTGGACCATAACTCACCATCACCTGACAAGATTCTTTCCAAGTTTGAGCCTTCATTCAAATTCCACCCAGGATTGTGAAAAGGACCAGCACTTCCAAATGCCAGTCCATGAAATTTTAGAAAAACAGAACCTAGTTCTTATGGTGTCCCATGGCCTGCTTCCAAGAGTCTCATGCCTTCTCCAGAATAGTCCATGTTCTCATGACTCTTTCATCTTCATGGAGCTGTCCCAAAGCACTTTGGAAATGTTTATGGATCTGGCTAACCAAGAGGACTGTGTACCAACGAGGCTCTTTTGTTTAGTCTTTGTCTAGTCTTCAATGAGTTTGGATAGGAACATGCTGAAGTTTGAGCCTCAGCTTTATCAGACAGAATGGGGAGCTCAACTCTAGCCTGAGTTGATAAAGCACTGTGCAAATATAATTTATGGTGTGCTAGTTATTTGGATTGCACTACATAACACTCCTTTCCCCTGCTGCTTTGCATTTGAAAGAATTGCTCATTACATAATTGAAATACTTTTTTTTTACCATTTGCAAAATTGACTTTTGATTAATACACCCTTTGCTAATTGACCTTCCATTTTGTTCTTTCCTTTGGGTTTCTAGAATATGCCTGTCCCTTGCCTTTCTTGCCTACCTGGCCAAAATCCAATCATGGATTAATCCTGTCTGATTTCTTTCTTGCCAGTGTACTGGTTAATACCTGGGAATGTGCAGGGGTGGACAGGATTCAACCAATAAACACAGCTCTAGTCCATGTACTTGGTCTGTTTCAGAGGAACTGCTTCTTTCACAGAGGAATCAGCTTTGAGATATGAACTTTTCCAATTCCAGACAGGGGTTCATCGAATTCAGTGGTTCTCAACCTCCCTGATGCTGTGACCCTTTAATACAGTTCCTCATGTTGTAGTGACCTCTAACCATACAATTATTTTCATTGCTACTTTCATAACTCTAATCTTGCTACTGTTATGAATTGTAATGTAAATATCTGTGTTTTCCAATAGTCTAGGTGAACCCTGTGAAAGGGTTGTTTGACCCCCAAATGAGTCACCACTTACAAGTTGATAACCGCTGATTTAGCTCATCATCCAGGCTTGGTGCAGCTAGTGTGTTCTCTCCTTGTCCTTTCCTAAGCTGACCTGTGTATTTTGTTCCATCTTTCCTGTGCCTTCTTTGTGTCCTTACGACCTTCCTGTCCTCTTAAAGCCCATTGTGACTCTGCCCCAAGTACCCCCTCTTTCCTGTGCATTGGGTTCTAGGCCGAAGGCATTCTATCAGTTTCTATGGTTTAATTTACCTTCTAGAGCCTGGCGGCTTTTAAAATAACTTTATGTTTAAGTTTGTAAATGTGAGACATGTACAGCAAATAAATTAGAGTCCTGAAATTTATGAAAAACCTTCTGTGCTCTACCAGCCAACTCTTTCCTAGCCAGAGCCTCACACACTGGAGGCACCTTTTTAACTACCACAGTTTTTGTGCTGCTAGGCTCTGTGATCTTTGTTTCTACTCTGGCTTCAGTGAGTCTCGTGCTTCAGAGGATGCCCACAGCCTTCTCAGTGCCACCCCTCCCCTCCTGCATTTTCCAGGATTTACCATTGGTATTATGCCTACATAAGCTAGGTAACAAAAACTAACCTCTAATTTTTCCCCCCAAATTTGAAAGTGGTTTCTTAACTGCCCACTTCTTAGGCTAAGGCTGTGAGCCTTCTGTAATCTTTCTTTCCTACCTACTTTTCCCCATTACATTCAGACATCACCGTTACTGTTAGCATCTTTCCAGAATGTATCACATTCACACTGAAGGAAAGCAACAGATGGTAATATTATTATTATTGCTATTATTCTTATTAAATACCAATAATATTTTTCTGTTGGGCTAAGTAGTGGACAGAAATACCCCTTCCTCTTTGAACTTCATGAGCCCTGTGGTGCCATTGGACAATTCCCAACATCGAAGTCAAGTGGATGTCCCTCTGTTTTGTTTAGTCTTTTTTGTTTGTTTGTTTGATTTTGTTTCATTCTGTTTTGTTTGAGATGATCTCTCTCTTTGTTGTCCAGGCTGACCCGAAAGACATTCCTGGTTGGTTTGAAATGGTGATATCCTGCCTCTACCTCGCAAGTTCTGGGGTCATGTTATCTTCTGTTTTCGTGTTATTGTACACATCATTTAAAATTATACAGCATTATCATCTCATGCTCTTTAAATAATGGCATTTTTGTGTATGTTTTGCCAAGGGTTTCTAGGAATATCCAAACTTTTCCTCCTTTGGCTCATTCCTATATTTTCTTTTTTTATTAATTATTTTATTCGTTTACATTTCAAATGTTATTCCCCTTCCCAGTTACCCCTCCACAACCTCCTCATCCCCTTTGCCTCTACGAAGGTGCTCCTCCACCCACTCCCGCCTCACCACTCTAGCATTCCCCTACACTGGAGCACTGAGCCTCCACAGGACCAAGGGGCTCCCCTCCCATTGATGTCAGATAAGGCCATCCTCTGCTCCATGTAAATCTGGAGCCATGGATCCCTCCCTCTTTGGTTGGCTTTACTAGTTAGTAACCAAGAAACCCTTGCGGAGTTCAGAGGCATCTCTGTTCCTGGCTGCCCTTCATTCTGCTCATCTCCTGTTCAGCTCTGCATCTCCTCTTCTGCATGCCTTTGTCTTACAGCTTCCCTTCCTTGTCCTTCCAGCTCTCTCTCTCTCTCTCTCTCTCTCTCTCTCTCTCTCTCTCTCTTTCTTTCTTTCTTTCTTTCTTTCTTTCTTTCTTATAAATTTTGCTTTAGAGCCAGTGGCATCCATTTTCTACTAGTAACTTGAAAGTATGAAAATGATGTCCCATTTGATAGTCTGAGACTGAATGGTTAATATGGAGGCAGTAACCGCAGGTCAAAGGTTTTTGTATCAAAGGTTCCTGCCAAACAAAGACCTGGTCTTTCTTCAGAATAGGCCTAACTCTGGTACAGCTTTGACTCAGCTGAGAACAGTCAAAGGGCCCTAGAACCAGAAGGAGTGCCTGGCGCATCAATGTTGCTGGGGGGTGACCACTCATGGAGTCTGAAGTACAGAGCGGATCTGTCTCCACTTCACCAGGGAGAAACGGGGACTCAACTCCTCCTGGGTTTGGCACTATCTGATAAGTTATCTCTTTGCTGATGAAATGAACTAATTCAACCAAGATCAGATTATATTAAATGTATGTTTATTGGGAAACTTCTCTCAGGCAAGTTCATTGGCTGTAAGAACTGAAGCCAGGGAAGTCATCAGTGGGGGGCGGGGGGGGGAAGAGAGAGAAAGGACAAAGGGCACATGAACAGAGAGAGAAGAGAAGGAGGAGGAGGAGGAGGAGTAGTAGGAGGAGGAGGAGGAGACCAAAATATCTGGGTTATATAGCAGTGAATTAATTAACCTGCTTTGATTCTGAGCTGGTCACATGCTTCCTGCATCTGCTCAAGAACTCTCTGGATTTGCGAATGAAAGACATATACATGGCAGCTAATTTTGATATGTCTTGACTAGTTCAGTGGCTGGGCACTTCTAACCCTCCCTGAGGTTTAGTATACTAGGGGAAGTACACACTTCTCTCTGGTATTCCTAGCTTAACATCTTCATTTTTAATATTTTTATTGGATATTTTCTTTATTTACATTTTAAATGTTATCCCCTTTCCTGCCCTACCCCAGAAACCCCCTATCCCATCCCCTCCCCTTGCACATATAAGGGTGTTCCCTTACCCACCCACCCACCTACTCCTTCCTCCCTGCCCTGAGATTCCCTTACTTGGGGCATTGAGCCTTCACAGGACCAAGGGGCTCTTCTGCCATTGATGCTTGACAAAGCCATCCTCTGCTATATATGTGGCTAGAGCCCTGGGTCCCACCATGTGTACTCCTTATTTGGTGGTTTAATCCCTGGGAGCTCTGGGGGGTGTGGTTGATTGATATTGTTATTCTTCCTATGGGGTTGCAAACCCCTTCAGCCCCTTCAGTCCTTTATCTAACTCCTCCATTGGGGACCCCGTGCGGAGTCCAATGGTTGGATGCAAGCATCCACCTCAGTATTTGTCAGGCTCTGGCAGGGCCTCTTAGGAGACAGCTATACCAGGCCCCCGTCAGCAAGAACTTCTTGACATCCACAATAGTGTTTGGGTTTGGTGACTGTGTATGGGATGGATCACCAGATGGGGCAGTCTCTGTATGGCCTTTCCTTCAGTCTCTGCTCCACACTTTGTCTCTGTATTTCCTCTCATGAGTATTTTCCCCCTTCTAAGAAGGACTGAAGCATCCATACTTTGGTCTTCCCTTTTTTTTTTTTTTTTTTTTGAGCTTCATGTAGTCTGTGAATTGTATCTTGGGTATTCCAAGCTTCTGTGCTAACATCCACATATCAGTGAGTGCATACCATGTGTACTCTTTTGTGACTGGGTTACCTCACTCAGGATGATATTTTCTGTTCCATCCATTTGCCTAAGAATTTTGTGAAGTTTAATAGCTGACTAGTACTCCATTGTGTAAATGTACCAATGTACCAATATTACCAAATGTACACATATACCAATAGTAATCTCAAATTTTGTATAAATATAAGAAATTTATATCAGTGAAAACCTTAAATCTGTTTCAATCTATAAATTCTGCACCAATGTAAAATTATAGCTTCAATCTGTATCAATTATGAAGATTTCTACTGCCTCCCCATCCCCCTGACTCCACGTGGATGGCCCTATCCTCCACTCCACCTGACCTCTAAACTCCCTGGGGCCTCCAGTCTCTTGAGGGTTAGGTGCATCATCTCTGAATGAACACAGAGCTGAAAGTCCTCTACTGTATGTATGTTGGGGGCCTCATATCAGCTGGTGTGTGCTGTGTGATTGGTGGTTCAGTGTTTGAGAGATCTGATAGATCCAGATTAAAATGGAGAGTAGGTTTGGGGAATAAAACATGGAGTGTAAATAAATAAATAAATAAATAAATAAATAAATAAATAAATAAAATTTCTACCAATGTAAGATTGTGGTTATATGTTTTGTTTAAGAATAAATTTAACATTTGAGTAGAGGAAGGCTGACTTGAGTTAATCCAGGCACTTTGCTGAAGTTGTTTATCATCTGTAGAAGTTCTAGTGTGCATTTTTTGGGTCACTTATGTATACTATCACATCATCCCCAAACAGTGATATCTTGACTTCCTCCTTTCCAATTTGTATCCCTTTGACCTCCTTTTGCTGTCTAATTGCTCTAGATAGAATGTCAAGTACTGTATTGAATAGGTAGGGAGAGAGTGGGCAGACTTGTCTTGTCCCTGACTTTAGTGGGAGCACTTCAAGTTTTTCTTCATTAAGTTTGATGTTGGCTATTGGCTGCTGTATTTTGCTTGTACTATATTTATGTATGTATACAGGCATGGACGTTGAATTCCTGACCTCTCCAATACTTTTAGCATGAAGGGGTGTTATATTTTGTCAAAGGCTTTTTCAGCATCCAATGAGAGGACCATTTGGTTTTTTTCTTTGAATTTGTTTATATAGTGGAATACATTGATGGATTTCCTTATATTGAACCATCCCTGCATCCCTGGAATGAAGCCTACTTGATCATGGTGAATGATCATTTTGATGTGTTCTTAGATTCGATTTGTGAGAATTTTATTGAGTATTTTTGCATCAATATTCATGAGGAAACTCATCTGAAGTTCTCTTTCTTTGTTGTGTCTTTGTGTGGTTTAGGTATCAGTGTAACTGTGGCTTCATAGAATGAATTAGGTAGTGTTCCTTCTGTTTCTATTTTATGAAATAATTTGAGAAGTATTGGTATTATGTCTTCTTTGAAGGTCTGATAGAATTCTGCACTAAAGCCATCTAGTTCTTGTTGCATCTGCTCTCGACCAGCAAGAATGACACGACACCGTTGGATTCTTCTCAACAGCCTTTATTGCAGGAATGCCTCGATGCTTCTACGGGGACCCCGGGTGCCCAGGGAGCCCTGCTTATATGCACCCCAGCACAGGAGAAGGCTCTGTGGCCCCCTGGGATTGGTCAGTCTGCCGGCACCCAATTTGCATGCACCCGCTCGGGAGGGGTTGGCGCCAAATTCGAATTGACGCCTGCGCAGTGGTGTTGTTTATGACAACGGCAACCGGAAACCAGCGCCATCTTGGAGTTGGCTTCCCACAAGTCCTGGGCTTTGTTGTTGTTGGGAGACTTTTAACAACTGCTTCTATTTCCTTAGGGGCTATGTGACTGTTTAAATGGTTTATCTGATTCTGATTTAACTTTGGTACCTCGTATCTGTCTGGAAAATCATCCATTTCATCTAGATTTTCCAGTTTTGTTGAGTATAGGCTTTTGTAGTAGGATCTGATTATTTTTTTTTAATTTCCTCTGTTTTTGTTGTTATGTCTCCCTTTCATTTCTTATTTTGTTAATTTGGATACTGTTTCTGTGCCCTCTGGTTAGTCTGGCTTAAGATTTATCTATCTTGTTGATTTTCTCAAAGAGCCAGCTTCTGGTTTGGTTGACTTTTTGTATAGTTCCCTTTGTTTCTACTTGGATGATTTCAGCCCTGAGTTTGATTACTTCCTCCTGTCTATTCCTCTTGGGTGAATTTGCTTCTTTTTGCCCTAGAGCTTTCAGGTATGCTGTCAAGCTGCTGGTGTATGACCTCTTCAATTTCTCTTAGCACTGCTTTCATTGTGTCCCATACGTTTGGGAATGTTATGCCTTCATTCTCATTACATTCTAAAAAATTTTCAATTTCTTTCTGTATTTCCTCCCTGACCAAGTTATCATTGAGTAGATAATTGTTCAGCTTCCATGTGTACATGGGCTTTCTCTTGTTCTTGTTGTTATTGAAGGCCAGCCTTAGTCCATGGTAATTTGGTAGGGTGGATGGGAAAATTTCAATCTTTTCATATTAGTTGAGGCTTGTTTTGTGTCAGATTATATGGTCAATTTTGGAGAAAGTACCATGAGGTTCTGAGACGAAGGTGTATTCTTTTGTTTTAGGGTGAAATGTTCTGTAGATATCTGTAAAGCCCATTTGGTTCATAACTTCCATTAGTTTCACTGTGTCTCTGTTTAGTTTCTATTTCCAGGTCTGCTTTGGTGTGTAAAATATGCACCTCAGTCCCTTGTCTTAGGGATCAAAAACTGAAACCAATACTTCATTCTTTCCATCCTCCCTCCTTTCTTTTCTTTTCTTCTCTTCTCTTTTCTTTCCTTTTCTTTCCTTTCCTTTCTTTTCCTTTCCTTTCCTTTCCTTTTCTTTTTTCATTCCTTTCTTTCTTTCTTTCTTTCTTTCTTTCTTTCTTTCTTTCTTTCTTTCTTTCTTTCTTTCTTCCTGCCTTCCTTCCTTTCTCTTCCTTCCTTCCTTTCTTTCTTTCTTTCTTTCTTTCTTTCTTTCTTTCTTTCTTTCTTTCTTTCTTTCTTTCTTCCTGCCTTCTTTCCTTTCTCTCTCTCTCTCTCTTTCTTTCTTTCTTTCTTTCTTTCTTTCTTTCTTTCTCCTCTTCCTTTCTTTCTTTCCTTCTTTCTTTTCATCTTTTCTTTCTATCTTTTGTTTCCTTTTCATTCCTCCTTTCCTTCTTCCTTATTGTCCACTCCTTTCCCTTCTATTTAGTAAAACAGAAATTAATTTGCATAGACTTTTCCTCTTTCCTCTAGGGTCAGAAACTGTATGCACTGATTAAATTTCCTCTCACAGGCATATCTTTCTGTTGCTTTCTCATTTTGTAAGGAGTTTCAGAGATTATAAACACCCAAAACCCTAGACATCCTTTTTTTTTTTTCTCCTAGAAGGAATTTTTTATATCTGTAATTCCCTTTCTGGTAACCTGTTCACTCCACCTCTTTATGTTCTTTATGTTTCTAGGTGACCAAAGGCTGTGTGCCACATTTTCTCTGCACTGTACTCTTGGATAAGTGTTTACTCATCTTCATTAAGCTTTTTCTATCTTTTCCTCACTTAAAAGTGCTCATTGCATCGAGAAAAAAAAATAGCCCTTCTACAGAGGAAGAGGACATTTGAGATGGAGCAGCACTTGGCCAGACTTTTTGCCAAAGCAGCTGCTGAACTATTAGCATTTCAAGGTTCATGAAACAATTGATGTACCAGGGCTTCCTCAAGTTGTGGCTCTATTACGTATTGAACAGAGTCAGTGCTGGAAGGAAAAAGAATCTCCAAGGTAAGGTTATGTGGTTTTCCACATAAGGTAGTGTGTGCAACTGTGCCAGTTTCTACAAGCACATTAGTGAACACTGCGAGAGAAAGACATTTGCCATACTGGGATTACCTCTCATAACCTAAAAGAGCCTGAGGATATTCTTCTACTCCTGAGGCTGAAGATGTGGGAAGTGCCGGCTGGCAGTATTAAACTGGAAAAAACCCTTGTGAAAAGACAAAGGGTACAGCTGACATAATGGACTCAAATGGAAATTTGCTTTGTGTGTGTGCTAAATGTTGTACACAAGTATTCCTGGAAAATAGCTATCTCTGCAGAGAGCATTTGACTGATTAAGACTGAAGTGATGTGTTCAGGTTGGAATGTTTCAGGTCTAGAGGTAATGTCTAATCTCCAGGCAAGCTTTAGGCACCTATACAGCCATTCTTTGCCCACCTCTGTTTTGGAACTACCACCCTGTGACTAATAAAATAAAATGGAATCTATTAATTTATCAGATCTTGGCTTCTACCAATCCCAATGCTAAGAATGTTGTCAGATAGTGTCTGAGACCTATAGAAAAGCTTCATGTATTTTGCTGGAACCACCTGGCAAATATGCACCATTTATGCATTTTAAACTTGACTTGATTTATGACTTTCTTTGTTCTGTAAAATGATACAACTTCATGAAGCTGTTACCATGTTGGAACATAAAATTTGGAGTAACATAAATCTGTGTTCTCAGACCATGTTCACCGGAATTTGGCTCCAGAATAAATTATCTTTTAATCTTTTGAAGGTGAGAACTGTGGGTTGTCTATTTGTTTAGTCTGTGTTTATATGTGTGTGCATGTGTTTTGTTTTTCTATCAACAATTGTAATAGTTCTTAGGGAATCTTTTGATTTTTGTTGAAAAGGACAATAATTTTTTAAATTGTTTTCTCCCTGAGATAACAGTCTATATTTGGCCACCTGCTGATTGTGAAACTGGAAAGAGAAAAATGAGGAACAAGAGAAGAAATGTTCTCAAAGCAACATTGCTTCTAGCCAAAAAATACGTAAGAACTTCCTGTCCCAGCATTTGGAGAGCTCACAAGCTCTGCATGTTTCTCAATGGAAATCAGGTTTCACAACCTCGCCGGACATCACTGACTCCTTCCTCTTCACTTGAATGTAGACTTCCCTTGTAGAGTTAAACCAAGTTAGTTTCCTTCAGACCATTTTATAATCAAGAATATCTACTAAAGTTTCCCATACAGATCACTGAGTAAGAAGTCAGGATGATTAGATTTGAAGTCCAACTTTCCTTGTTATTGTCTGACTTCAGAAACCAGTGTTTATTTAAGTTCCCATTTCCCAAAGAACAGGTGTTCCTAGAGGGCAGAAAGAGTATTTCCTGTCCTTGAAGGTATTCTTCTGGACACTTGCAAACTACTTCTTAAGACTCCTATGGAGGGGCTAAAGAGATGGCTCAATAGTCAGAAGACTGCTGACTGCTCTTCCAGAGGACCCAGGTTCAATTTCTAGTAGCCATATGACAGTTCATCACTGTCTATAACTCCCATATCTGACACCCTCAAATAGACATACATGTAGGCAAAGCACCAGTGCTCTTAAAATAAACATACATAAATTAAAAATAAAATAACTATCAAATTAAAAAGAAAAGACTCTTGTGGAATTTTTGTATAATGAACTTGGTGACTCCTAAAAAGCTCTCCAAACCTGAAACACAAAGTCTTCTCTGTTTTAGTTTAGTTTCATTGTTGTTTATTATTTTGGTTTGTTTGTTTTTTAGAGGAAGGGAAAACAAAGAGTGAAAGAAGAACCTAAAATATTTATCCAATCTTATCTGGTTTTCAGCTCCTGGCTCTGCAAATTGCTCTGAGCTTCCTAAATTTGTGCTTCTCCTATCTTGACTGGTACCCAATCAGATGTTAGCATTCTGTCTAAGCTGCACCCCACAGTTACCTGGCAACAGCTAGGTATGTCTGACTCACTATAAAAGGGGCTGCTTGCCCCCTCCTTGCTCTCTCACTCTCTTGCTCTCTTGCTTTCTCTTGCTCTTGTTTTCCCTTTCTCCCTCTCTCCCTATTCCCTTCCCCCTCTCTCTCCACATGCTCATTGCTGACCTCTACTCCTCTACACTCTCTTTCTCTTTCTCTTTCTCTCTCTCTCTCTCTCTCTCTCTCTCTCTCTCTCTCTCTCTCTCTGTGTGTGTGTGTGTGTGTGTGTGTGTCTGTCTCTCTCTCTCTCTCTCCTATCCTGTCTTGATAGATGATGATTTTTTTTCTACTGCGATTGAGTTATGGTGTGCTCTATTTAGATATAACCAATTGATATAGCCCTTAATCTTGTCAGAAGTCTGATAATTATTAATACATTTAAGTTTATGACAGACAAAGTCTCCTGAAGCCTTTAACAGTTCACTCCCACAAGGTCTCAGATGATATGGACACAATTGCAAGAAGCTGCCTAGGTTGTGGTATGGTAACCACTGAAAAACACAGTGGACAAAACTGGATACCCTGAGCCTTATCTAAATCAAGGAAAATCACTTCTCATGTCACATGTATCTATTCCACAGGGGGAAAAAAAGGATTTGTCTTCTGGGCTTAGAAGCCAGATTGACTCTGCCCAAGTTGCCATGAAGACCACCGAGACCACAGGGAATTATTGGCTAGTGGACTCTGTCATTTTTTTAATTGATATATGACTGCTATATTATAGTTTATTCTTTCTTAGATTTCTGATTACATTGACAGCTAAGGTAATTGTAGCTTGACAGCTAGAAAAAGCTTTCCCAGGCGTAATCAGTTACTTTCTCACCTAAACTTGGTTTCCATTGATTAAATGCTTAATATTTCCTCTTCTTGCTATGCCACTGTCCTAACATTATTCAAGTTCTTATAAATTTGTCTACCCCTAATTAACATTCCACTATACATACAATCCAACTATATAATCACAAATTCTTGTTCCTTCTGACCCACAAAGGCTCATCTAAAAGACTGTTCATATTTTTAATTCATGTTGTTATCTCTTTTGTAAGCTTATAAGCTACAGAAAACGCACATCTACCTCTCATGGACAAAATAGACTCTATCCAGATAAGTACATCTGCCCAAAGTTCCCACTTAATACCTATTCCTGAGGGTGGGATTCCTCTGGGTTTCAAATATACATCCAAGAAAAAAATTTATTTCTCCCAAATGTACTTAATTTTATTCTCTAACTATAATATAAATATATGTGTGTGTGTGTGTGTTTCAGCATCTTGTCAAGTTCAGGCACTTATTACATCCAGGACAGCTCCAGAGAAGCAACCTACAGATGCTCCAATCTCCTCTCATAGACACAGATGCTTCTACTGGACTTGGTTCTTCTGGTCTATCCTCAGATGGTTCCACAGATCCTGGACAGCAAGGAAACTGCCTTGACTGGACAAACATCTCCATACCCATTCTTCTGTAAGATTTGTGGTAGCTCAAAATGACCATGGTTGTAAAAAGTTAAGTAAATGTGTTCTTTTCCTAGAATTTGCTTCACTGCAAGGTGTGCTAAGAGATAGTCCTCTGATTGTTTAGAAAAGCCCACACAACAAGTCCCTTCTGGTCGGCGGCAGTACCGGGTTACCTTGGGTGTGGAGTCGGCGGACACCCCCAAGGTCCCTAGAGGACTCTCTACAAGATCTTAGGACCACTGACCGGACAGCTCCATGCTCCTCAAAGGAGACACCACTTCCAGGCACTGTAACACACCCAGGATCTTTGACAGCAGGAACCCAGGATAAAAGGAGCTTGGTCACATCAGTATTTCAGGGTCTCAGAGGAACTTGACTTCCAAGAACTCTGATACACACAGAATCTCAGGTTGACAGGAGCCCACAAGCAAAGGATCACAGAGAAAGCTGGACTCTGAGGAGCCCTGAATCAACTGGGATTATAGGAGGAGAGGCTCCAATCAGATATATTGAGGTCAGCAAATACTTGAGATAATAAGATGGCATGAGGCAAGCATAAGAACAGAAACAACAGAAACCAAGGTTACTTGGCACCATCAGAACGAAACTCTCCTACTATAACAAGTCTTGGATACACCATCACACCAGAAAAGCAACCCATGGATCTAAAGTCACTTCTTATGATGATGATGGAGAACCTTAAGAAGGAAATACAGGAAAACATAGGTAAATAGCTAGAAGCCTTTTAAGAGGAAACACAAAAATAACTTAGAGAGTTACAGAAAAACAGTACCAAACAGGACATGGAAGTGAAAAAGCCATGCAGGATCTAAAACGGGAAATAAAAACAATACAGACACCCAAAGGGAGACAACTCTGGAGATAGAAACCCTAGGAAAGAAATCAGAAACCATAAATGCAAGCATCAGCAACAGAATACAAGAGACGGAAAAGAGAATCTCATGTGCAGAAGATTCCATAGGGAACATGGACACAACTCTCAAAGAAAATGCAAAATGCAAATGGATCCTAACTCAAAACATCCAGGAAATCCAGGACACAATGAGAAGACCAAACCTACCAGTAATAGGAGTAGATGAGAATGAATATATTCAACATAAAAGGCCAGCAAATATCTTCAACAAAATTTTAGAAAAAAACTTCCCAAACCTAAAGAAAGAGATGCCCATGAACATGCAAGAAGCCTACAGAACTCCAAATAGACTGGACCAGAAAAGAAATTCCTCCCGACACATAATAATCAGAACAACAAATGCACTAAATAAAGATAGAATATTAAAAGTAGAAAAGGAAAAGGGTCAAGTAACATATAAAGGCAGGCCTATCAGAATTACACCAGACTTTTCACCAGAGACAATGAAAGCCAGAAGATCCTGGACAGATGTTATACAGACACTAAGAGAACACAAATGCCAGCCAAGGCTTCTATACCCAGCCAAACTTTCAATTACCATAGATGGAGAAACCAAAGTATTCCATGACAAAACCAAATTCACACATTATCTTTCCACGAATCCAGCCCTTCAAAGGATAATAACAGAAAAAAAAAAAAAAAAACAATACAAGGACTAAAAGTATGCTCCAGAAAAAGCAAGAAAGTAATCCTTCAACAAACCTAAAAGAAGACAGCCACAAGAACAGAATGCCAGCTCTAACAACAAAAATAAAAGGAAGCAACAATTACTTTTCCTTATTATCTCTTAATATCAATGGACTCAATTCCCTAATAAAAAGACATAGACTAACAGACTGGCTACACAAACAGGACCCAACATTGTGCTGCTTAAAGGAAACTCATCTCAGGGAAAAAGACAGACACTACCTCAGAGTGAAAGGCTGGAAAACAATTTTCCAAGCAAATGGTCTGAAGAAACAAGCTGGAGTAGCCATTCTAATATCGAATAAAATCGACTTCCAACCCAAAGTTATCAAAAAAGACAAGGAGGAGCACTTCATACTCATCAAAGGTAAAATCTTCCAAGAGGAACTCTCAATTCTGAATATATATGCTCCCAATGCAAGGGCAGCCACATTCATTAAAGAAACTTTAGTAAGGCTCAAAGCACACACTGAATCTCACACAATAATAGTGGGAGACTTCAACACCACACTTTCATCAATGGACAAATCATAGAAACAGAAACTAAACAGAGACACAGTGAAACTAACAGAAGTTATGAACCAAATGGATTTAACAGATATCTACAGAACATTTTATCCTAAAACAAAAGGATATACCTTCTTCTCAGCACCTCATCTTACCTTCTCCAAAATTGACCATATTGAAATTGTCCCATGCATCCTATCAGATCACCATGGACTAAGGCTGATCTTCAATAACAACATAAATAATAGAAAGCCAACATTCATGTGGAATCTGAACAACACTCTCCACAATGATACCTTGGTCAAGGAAGGAATAAAGAAAGAAATTAAAGACTTTTTAGAGTTTAATGAAAATGAAGCCACAACATAACCAAACTTAAGGGACACCATGAAAGCATTTCTAAGAGGAAAACTCATAGCTATGAGTGCCTCCAAAAAGAAACTAGAGAGAGCACACACTAGCAGCTTGATCACACATCTAAAAGCTCTAGAACAAGAGGAAGCAAATTCACCCAAGAAGAGTAGATGGCAGTAAATAATCAAACTCAGGAGTGAAATCAACCAAGTGGAAACAAGAAGAACTATTCAAAGAATCAACCAAACCAGGGGCTGTTTCTTTGAGAAAATCAACAAGATAGATAAACCCTTAGCCAGACTCACTAGAGGACACAGGGACAGCATCCTAATTAACAAAATCAGAAATGAAAAGGGAGACATAACAACAGATCCTGAAGAAATCCAAAACACCATCAGATCCTTCTACAAAAGGCTATACTCAACAAAAGTGGAAAACCTCGATGAAATGGACAATTATCTAGACATATACCATGTACTAAAGTTAAATCATGATCAAATTAATGACATAAACAGTCCTATATCCCATAAAGAAATAGAAGCCGTCATTAATAGCCTCCCAACCAAAAAAAGCCCAGGATCAGATGGGTTTAGTGCAGAATTCTATCAGACCTTCAAAGAAGATCTAATTCCAGTTCTTCTCAAACTATTCAACAAAATAGAATTAGGAGGTACTCTACCCAATTCATTCTATGAAGCCACAATTACTCTGATGCCTAAACCAAAGAAAGATCCAACAAAGATAGAGAACTTCAGACCAATTTTCCTTATGAATATTGACGCAAAAATCCTCAATAAAATTCTCACTAACCGAATCCAAGAACACATCAAAACAATCATCCATCCTGACCAAGTAGGTTTCATTCCAGGGATGCAGGGATGGTTTAATATATGGAAATCCATCAACATAATCTACTATATAAACAAACTCAAAGACAAAAACCACATGATCATCTCGTTAGATACGGAGAAAGCTTTTGAAAAAATCCAAAACCCATTCATGATAAAAGTCTTGAAAAGATCAGGAATTCAAGGCCAATACCTAAACATGATAAAAGCAATCTACAGCAAACCAGTAGCCAACATCAAATTAAATGGTGAGAAGGTGGAAGCAATCCCACTAAAATCAGGGACTAAACAAGGCTGCCCACTTTCTCCTTACCTATTCAATATAGTACTTGAAGTCCTAGCCAGAGCAAATAGACAACAAAAGGAGATCAAGGAGATACAAATTGGAAAGGAAGAAGTCAAATTATCACTTTTTGCAGATGATATGATAGTATATATAAGTGACCCAAAAAATTCCACCAGAGAACTCCTAAACCTGATAAACAGCTTCAGTGAAGTAGCTGGATATAAAATTAACTCAAACAAGTCAATGGCCTTTCTGTTCACAAAGGATAAACAGGCTGAGAAAGAAATTAGGGAAACAACACCCTTCTCAATACTCACAGATAGTATAAAATACCTTGTCGTGACTCTAACTAAGGAAGTGAAAGATCTTCAAGTCTCTGAAGGAAGTGAAAGAACTTCAAGTTTCTGAAGAAAGAAATCAAAGATCTCAGAAGATGGAAAGATCTCCCATGCTCATGGATTGGCAGGATCAATATAGTAAAAATGGCTATCTTGCCAAAAGCAATCTACAGATTCAATGCAATCCCCATCAAAATTACAACTCAATTCTTCAACAAATTAGAAAGGGCAATCAGCAATTTCACCTGGAATAACAAAAAACCTATGATAGCAAAAACTCTTCTCAATAATAAAAGAATCTCTTGTGGAATGACCATGCCTGACCTAAAGTTGTACTACAGAGTAATTGTGATAAAAACTGCATGGTACTGGTATATGGACAGACAAGTAAACCAATGGAATAGAATTGAAGACCTGGAAATGAACCCACACACCTATGGTCACTTGATCTTTGACAAGGGAGCTAAAACCATCCAGTGGAAAAAAGACAGCATTTTCAACAAATGGTGCTGGCACAACTGGTGGTTATCATGTAGAAGAATGCAAATATATCCATTATTATCTCCTTGTCCTAAGATCAAATCTAAGTGGATCAAGGAACTTCACATAATACCAGAGACACTGAAACTTATAGAGGAGAAAGGGGAAAAGTCTTGAAGATAAGGGCACAGCAGAAAAATTCCTGAATAGAACAGCAATGGCTTGTGCTGTAAGATCGAGAATCAACAAATGGGACCTCATAAAATTGCAAAGCTTCTGTAAGGCAAAAGAAACTGTCAATAAGACAAAAAGCCACCAACAGATTGGGAAACGATTTTCACCAATCCTAAATCAGATAGGGGACTAATATCCAATATATATAAAGAACTCAAGAAGGTGGGTTCCAGAAAATCAAATAACCCCATTAAAAAGTGGGGTACAGAGCTAAACAAAGATTTCTCACCTGAGGAATACCGAATGGCTGAGAAACACCTGAAAAAATGTTCAGCATCCTTAAACATCAGGGAAATGCAAATCAAAACAACCCTGAGATTCCACCTCACACCAGTCAGAATGGCTAAGATCAAAAATTCAGGTGACAGCAGATGCTGGCGAGGATGTGGAGAAAGAGGAACACCCCTCCATTGTTGGTGGGATTGCAAGCTTGTACCACCACTCAGGAAATCAGTCTGGCAGTTCCTCAGAAAATTGGACATAGTACTACCGGAGAATCCCGCAATACCTCTCCTGGGCATATACCCAGAAGATGTTCCAACTTGTAATAAGGACACATGCTCCACTATGCTCATAAAATCCTTATTTATAATACCCATCTGGGAAAGAACCCAGATGTCCCTCAACAGAGGAATGGATAGAGAAAATTGTGGTACAAAATGGAGTACTACTCTGCTATTAAAAAGAATGAAGTTATGAAATTCCTATGCAAATGGATGGACCTGGAGGGTATCACCCTGAGTGAGGTAACCCAATTACAAAAGAACTCACATGATATGTACTCACTGATAAGTGGATATTTACCCAGAAACTTAGAATACCCAAGTTACAAGTTGCAAATCACATGAAACTCAAGAAGAACGAAGACCAAAGTGTGGTCACTTTTCCCCTTCTTAGAATTGGGAACAAAACACTCATGGAAGGAGTTATAGAGATAAAGTTTGGAACTGAGATTAAAGGATGGACCATCTAGAGACTGTCGTACCCAGGGATCCATCCCATAATTAGCCCCGAAACCCAGACTCCAGATTTTGCTGAAAGGACCCTTATATAGCTGTCTCTTTTGAGGCGATGCCAGTGCCTGGCAAACACAGAAGTGGATGCTCACAGTCAGCTATTAGATGGAACATAGGGCCCCCAATGGAGGAGCTAGAGAAAGTACCCAAGGAGCTGAAGGGGTCTGCAACTCTATAGGTGGAACAACAATATGAACTAACCAATACCCCCCGGAGCTCATGTCTCTAGCTGCATATGTAGCAGAAGATGGACTAGTCTACCATCTTTGGGACGAGAGGCCCCTTGGTCTTGCAAACTTTATATGCCCCAGTACAGGGGAATGCAAGGGCCAAGAAATGGGAGTGGGTGGTTAAGGGAGTGTGGTGGAGGAGGGTATGGGGGACTTTTGGGATAGCATTTGAAATGTAAATTATATATATATATATATATGTATATATATACATATATATATATATATTATATATATATATTTAGAAAAAAAAAGCCCACACAATATCTCTGGTCCTTAAGTCTGCCCCTTAATGCAGTTAAAGGTTAACCAATGATAAACTGCCAGCCCTAAACTGTGACTGAGAACTGCCCAAAAAATGTATAAAAGGTGTGTGATTTAGCTACTTGGGGTTGCTTTTATCCCGATTTCAGGACGACCCAAGCATGCTGCATTAATAAACATCTTGCTTTTTGCATCGCTCTCTGTCTCTGTGTCTTTGTGAGTGGGACATCCCAGATGTAAGGCTTTTCGGGTCTTACACTTCTAGGTTTCCTAGAGACACATTGCCCCCAAAGCCAGCAGGAAGTAGTCAGAGATCATGACAACTTTATTCCTGCTCCACCATCACCTCTTTCTAATTTTTTATTTTTAAAATTAAACCAAAATGGGGAAATGTTAGCATTCTGCCTAAGCTTCGACCTACAGTTACCTGGCAACAGCCAGGTGTGCCTGATTCACTTTAAAAGGGGCTGCTTGCCTCCTCCTCAAGCTCTTGCTCTCTTGCTTTCTCTTGCTCTTGTTTTCCCTTCCCCCTGCTCCCCATTCCCTTCCACCCTCTCTCTCTCCACATGCTCATGGCTGGCCTCTACTCTCTACCTCTGTCTCTGTCTCTGTCCTTGTCTCTCTCTCTCTCTCTCTCTCTCTCTCTCTCTCTCTCTCTCTCTCTGTCTCTCTCTCTGTCTCTCTCTCTCTCTGTCTCTCTTTCTATCTCTGCCTCTACTACCCTCTCAACTCCCCCTCTTCATGCCCTGAATAAACTCTCTTCTATACTATACCTTCTGGTCTTTCAGGGGGAAGGGATGCCTCAGCATGGGTCCATGGAGGCACCTCCTTCCCCGACACCTTACTACACATCCATCAAAACATATTGCTTCTCTCCTTATCTTTTTATAAACACAACAGTGGTCCCAAACAAAGTCTATCTCTTGGTCAGTATTTATTTTATATTTAATAAAGCTTATGGTGGTACTGGTTTGTCTTCAGAGATTGTCAGGATTGAAAGTTCCCACCCCATAAAGGGAAATCCAATAACAAAAAGTTCATGATGTTATTTAGAGACCCTCCTTTCTTTCATCCCACTCTATACTTCTCTCTTTCTCTTGGCTATACACTGTTTGCAGTGACACATTTCAGTAGAATTATTTCAGACCTGTCTTAATTCAATCCAGATGTGCCTCCTTGAGTTAATCGAATCGTTGTCTCTGCAAAAGGGTATGCTGTGTGCTTTTGCTACAACCCATGGTGTGTCTTTGGAGAAGAATTGCACGTTTTATAAAATTTGTCAAGGACAGTTTCCAAATGCGGAGCACCATCAATCTCTCTGACAGCATCCCTAATGGTTTCACTCTGTGGTGAGAGTTTTGCCAAATGCAAGTCAACACTCAGAGCTTTGTACACCTGCTCCTCACCTATTGTTTGGGTTTTATCATCTGTTAAAAAAAAAAGACAATGGGCTTTGGAGAAAGAATTCCTCCTTGAAGAATTTGCTGTCCAATTAAGCCAACAGATGTTATTTGAAGTCTACAGAGGGGCATTTATTACTTCAGTGTTTATAAGAAAGTGGCATCCACAAATCTGCTTTCATGATAATTATTCTCTCCTTCTTCCTCCTCTGTGTCTTTTTTAACCAGTTCAACCTTGTCTGGAATAACCAGTGACAATCACAATTTCGGGATTGTTGTCATTTTTCCAGAATTTAAATGACATCTGTCAATAGTGTCTTCCTTTGAGTTATCAACTGGGTTTTGTTGCTCCCTGTTATGTGTGTTATCTCATGGTACTGGTGAGAGGCTGGACAGAGCTGGCCTGGTTCAAATGGACTGGAGAGAATGAAGTAGGCAGCAGGGAGTAAGGCCTCTGTAATTACAGAGGCAGAGAGTATAAACAATTAACTTCAAGGACAAAGTCAGAGATGCCCAGCTGAGCCAGTCGCCAGGGCAAGAACAGCTTGAGGCAGGCAGAAGATCATCCATGCAGCCTGCAAGTCAAAAAGTCTGGGAAAATGAAAACAAGGGCCTGCCACCAAGACACAGGCAGGTGGGTACAACCAAGAAGGCAGGTGCTTGCTTTACCCTGTAGTGGGAGAGGCCAGGACAAAAGTGATGTCCAGTAGCCTTCTCAGGATGTACCTTCTTTGTCAGTTTCCTGTTCTTCTTGCTTCTGAAGATCAAATTCCACCGTGTACATTGAGTCTGCCATATCAGAATCATTTCAGTTGTTAATACTTGACATAGAATTGAAAAATATCTACAAAGCCTGAAACAGGGAAAATAAACAAATACATACAGCTGCATGACGGGAATGACTTCCTTCCTGTGGCAGAGCAAAGGAGAACAAGAAATTCTTGTTGCTAGCTTCATGTTGGTCTCCATCCAAAAGATTTAATTAGTACACACGATTACCGATATTTGGATGTTATCATCCGAGAACAGATTATCTGCTTATTGCGACTACAACAAAATCTGGTAAATTCAAGTGTATATAGAAGGAGAAACAAATAAAATTGCAACATGAAAGAAAAGGATTTTTTTTTAATAAAAAGAAACTCTCTGACTCAAATTACTCACCTACTTTGATAGGTTTAGTGTCTTGATTAAATGTTTTATGATGATACTACTTAAGACAAAAATGTAAAAGCTAATTTATAGTGACATCTCTTTCAGTAAAAGGTTCCTAAGATGATTTATTGTCACGTTGAAGCACATCATTTGTAAAGCAGCGAGACCTCCCAAGTTCCTTCCGCACACCTCGTCAAATAGCTTCTGCTAAACAATTTCTATGAAAAACTGGGCCTTTAATTTTGTAAGACTACTTTATTTTCCTACAATCTCTCCTTCAGTCTCCTTCAATCCAATTTAGTACCTGCTATGCTATGCAGTAAGTGATGAATTTGGAACCCTGTGCCCGCTGCAATACATTTGCCTGCATGCACACTTGCAGGAACTTGATCCCCAAGATGCACCCTCGGTTTTCAGGCTGGAGTCCTCACTTCCATCCTGTGCTCGGTAGAGAAGCAGTTAATCAGCTGCAGAACTGGTGCTGTGTCTCTTCAGTTCTCTAATGGCCTGTCATCCTCCTGATAGTGTCTTCTGCTAAATTTATGATACTCAGACTCCTGGAAAGGACTTTACGGCAAATACACACATGAATAACTATTCAATCACACCTACAATTTAGATAAAAGGGGTGAGGGGGAATTTATTTGCAATGACATAAAACTATTCATGAATACAATTAACAAAATGATCAAGTATAATTATAATAATTTATGGTTTCAAAAACTATGGTTAATAATTGATGGGTATCAATGCCGAGGCTTAGAAGGATTGCTGTAAAAGTAAATAGGTTTTAAGGGTAAGGAAATGGCATGGGTTTTATTTTGGTAGAAATTTTCATTGCAGGAGCGTTAGAGATATTATAAAAGAAGAGTGTGGAGACAGAGCAAATGTGTTGGTATAAAGCAGGACCAGGAGAGACAGCTGAGTGGACCATGCCGGAAAAACAGCAGCTTATGGCGCGTAGGTCAGGATCTTAAGGTACCGGAGGTGGTAGCAGCAGCAGGAACAAAGCAAAGGGAAGTCCTATCTGGTGACAGCATTTTGGTGGGAGGGAATGGGAGAAAATAGGCAAAGGATTAAGGGCAGAGAGAGAGCAGATGGCAATTGGATTGAGCCAAATGGACTCCTCTCAGCTTTAGAAACCCAGGGAAATGGAAAAACAATAACACAGGAAAGATAAACTCGCTTTTGTAATTCCATCCGTTTGTATTAGCTCTAATGAAACGTACACGAGATGGGTTGTTTTTAAGAAGAGGGAGGGAATGTTTACGGTAAGATTAACAGAATCAAATGAAAGGAAGGAAAGCACCTGCCAGCATTCACTGTGATCAGAGCAGCCATGGTTGGGTCCAGCTCCCTCCTAGTCTCAACAAAGTGGCAAATATTTGAATTGTAAAAATTCATTAAATATCACTACCTGAAATCAAGATTTCTGTTAACTATTTAGTAAAATAATCCTTTTTCCCGGGTAAAACTGGTTCTTTGAAGACAATAGAAGTAGTGATACATAGCCATACCCTATCTCTGGAAACTACAGGGAATAAAGAAAAGGTAGACACATGTGTGGAAAAGCTGGAGTCTGGTGGGCCATGCATACTCTGGTGGAGTGGCACCAACTATGCAATGATTTCAAACCTCAGTGTGCTATATTAACCTTGTAGGGCTACTGATGTCAACCAGGTCCCTATGCACAGCTCAAGGTATGCTGGATACACACACAGATGCAACCATTATTATCTATGTTATATACACAAACTTAAACCCAACTGTCTGACTAGTGTAGTTGTATCTTTTGATACTCTTCTGTTCTTTCACTAACCATGTATCTTAGAGGCCATGCACTACAGTTTTAGAAAGTCGATTGATTTAACTCCTTTCCCGCTGCTGCTTCTATTTTTACCCGTTATGCGTTGAGGGCCAAGTTTCGATTTGAAATGTCTCACTTAAAGCCAAGGATATTGGCCAAAGAATTTGTCTCAGATATTCAGTTCACTCATATCTAAAAGGAGACCAATAAATCAGAAAGTACTACAAGGGGGTTCTTATGTGCAGGAGACTAAGTAAATGTGACTTCTCTCCCTCCATATTATAAGTCACAAGAAGACTCCCTTATTTCCTGGTAAGTTATTTCCAGCATAATAGAAACTAAAACAGCCATGGCCCATGTTATGCTAATTCTCAGGCAGTAACACCAACTCTCCAAGAGTAGTGATGGAACTCAACCCCCTGTCTTTCTTCTCTGGAGACTTTGATTGTTATTAGCTTACTCTTGTCTCATTCATTACAGAATGTCATGCTGTGCTTCCAGCTCCCAGAAGCAGAGATGCTATGAGTCAACCCCAACCATCCAGCACTGACTTCCTCACTTAGACATCAATTCGGCATCCGGAAGTTTGTCAAAGTTCAGCTTCCCATCCTCGTGTATTTGGCGGATGGTGAACTGCAAGCAGGTGCAAATCACCCTAGAGGAACTAAAGGGAGAATTCAACTCTGAGGCATATTGTGATTTTTTTGGGGGACTGAGTGACTCGGAAAACACAGCACTGTGACTGAAGCCTGAAAGTCAGCATAGTTTCATAATCCCATTGCCAAATATCTTCTTATTTAATGTGATTAAATAGCTGTATCAATAGTTACTAATTGGCCATTCTCTTGCAGGTGAGTCTTAGAGATATCCATTCTTGCTTCCCATATAGCCCATTTAAATTTATAGGTGAGCAAGGAATGGAAAAGGCACATAAGTGGTGGCCAAGGCCATAGGATATGACCAGAGTCCCTCCGTCTGTCTGCTCTATTCCTTAATGCCCAACCATATGCCTTGCCTTGGGATTTGAGAGGGATATAGCTTGATAAGCCTTGTATGATCAAGCTGTTAACCATCCACTCTAACACAGCGCTGGACAGCTTCCTTCTTTAGGATGGATCACAGTCCAGGGCAGCACCAGAGTCATAGCCCATATGCTCATTCCCTCCAAATATGTTCCTGCAGAGTGTGAAGGCCATGTGTGCAACAGGTCACACCACTAACCTGATGCCTTTCAACTCTTGAGCTGCAAGAAGAATTCTTGAAAGACTCAAAGATTTGTACAGGATATGAAGACACGCTGAGCGGACATATGGTGACTCGGAAAACTTACAACCATATGAAAAGGTAAAAATAAAACAAATTCTAGTTTTGATAACCATGTTACAAAACAGTGAACACCCTGATAATACAACCTATCTTTGACTTCACACTCACTTGTAAGCCTGCTGCAATGGGCTCCCTACTACATTCCAGTGACTTGAGAGAGCTAAGCAGAAATGGCACAAGGCTCAGATATTTATTCTTTCTTTCTTTCTTTCTTTCTTTCTTTCTTTCTTTCTTTCTTTCTTTCTTTCTTTCTTTCTTTCTTTCTTTCTTTCTTTCTTACATATTTACTGAAGGCAAAACACTATTTAAAGAACCCAAATGAATATTGATCAATGCTTCAGTCTCTGCCCCTGTCTCTCTTTCTCCTTCCAATTCCTCCATTCCTCTTTCTCTTTGTCTTTCCTTTTTTCTTTCTCTCTATCTTTCTGTCCTTCATTTCCTCCTCCTTCTTTTTTCACATTTCATATATATATATTTACATGCTCACATGCATTTTATATTACCTCAGATTCATGTATAATTTATATGAAAAATTTAAAATATCAAAGCACAATGTCATATAGAATCAAGCATGCTTTGACTCATGAAAAAATTTCCCCCTACTAGAACTTAGAAATGAGATATAATTTTATACTGGTCAGAAACATTTTAAATGCTCCTATGAGCAAGTGCTTCTTTTCTTTCAATTAAAACTGCCACTGCTGCACATTAAAATACCTTTCAAAGGAGCATCCAAAGAAAATACATCTCTAAAGATGCCCCGAAATATAATAGAGCTGGATATTTTATAACTAATATTTTAGTTTAAAATAAATAGGTATACTCTGCAGTTCATCTACTCTGGTCAAACTGCATCAATTAGTTCATGCTTAAATATGTCTCCTCTGATACGACACAGAATAAAATATATAAACATTTAAAAGGAAAGATGCAAAATATATATCTGGGCTCAAAATTTATTAAGTGACTCTATGCATCAGAAACAGAAAGGCAAGCAGTGCTGCCTACATAAAAGAATAGAAAGTTTAATCCCAAGGAAATATTGATTGAAACGAGTTGTAAACGTTCCTAAATTAAATAAAAATGTAATTCCTTCAGCTGGAAGTAGGCTATAAAAACAAGAAAGATTATTTAAAAAATACATCTACACTGTCTTAGTTAGGGGTTTTATTGCTGTGAAGAGATAGCATGATCACAGCAACATTTATAAAAGGAAAACATTTCATTGGGGATGGCTTACAATTCAGAGGTTTAGTCCCTTATCATCACAGTCGGAAGCATGGCAGCATACAGGCTGACATGGTCTTGGAGAAGGAGCTAAGAGTTCTTGATGCACAGGTCACAGAAGACTGTGTCATACTGGTCAGACTTGAGACCTCAAAGCCCACCTCTACAGTGGTACACTTCCTCCAACAAGGCCACACCAACTCCAACAATGCCACACTTCCTAATAGTGCCACTCCCTATGGGCTAAGCATCTACACACATAAATCTATGGGAGCCATTCCTATTCAAACCAGCACCCACATCATCTGGTTGTGAAACCAGAACACAGGAATTCAGAGATACTCTCTTAACAGCTGTAAAGGGAAGACAGGCTACAGACAATAACTAGTAACTTAATTAAACATTAAAGTGGGATCCACATCAGGAACTCTCTGTAACAGGTAAAATCTAATGAAACAAGGAGTTCCTTGTTTGTAGTGAAGTTGTGGTGAACATGTAGTCCAACTTTTGTGTACCTGACATGGAAATATAAAAGGCAAATTTACCTTTACTTTACTTTCAGCAATAAATATTGATCATTATAACCTAAGATTCAGTAGCTCTAATATTTAATTCTGAGTCATAAACCCTCAAACATGTAAATTAAGCATAAATGAAAGATAGGTTCTAAGAAGGAAATGGCCAGAACTTGACCAGCACAGAGACTAACCTCCACTCTCAATAGATAAGACTACGTTAAATTTAAAAGTCTTTCTGCACAATAATGAAAGGTACCACCAGTGCAAACCAATGTGAAAACATTTTTACCAGGTACATTTCAGTTGCAGGGCTGGTATCCAGAATTCACAACCAACTGTAAAAATTAAATATAATAATAATAACAATAATAATAACAATAATAGCAATAATAATAGTAATAATAGTAGTAATAGTAATAAAACAACCTCCAGTTTATAAAGGGCCAATGAAATGAACAGACAGTTTTCAATAAAAAGAGATACAAATACCCAAAAATTATTTCATAAAATGTTCAGTATTTCAAGTCATGGGGAAAATGCATGGTAAAGCTACTTTGAGATTCTACCTCACACCACTCAGAAGGTATCATCAACAAATTTGAACAAATGCTCCAGACGTTGTGGGGAAAGAGGAACCTTTATTCAGTGTTAGTGGAAATGCAAATTAATGTAGACATTTGGAAACCAGCTTAGAGGTTCCTCCAAAAAACTAAAAAATGGAATTTTCCATATGATCAAGTATACCTAGGTATGTACTCAGTAAAATCCAGATACTACCACAAAGATGTTTGCACACCTACATTTATTGTTACTTTATGATAGACAGGAATGGAAATAAGATGTCTATAAATGGGTGAATTGAAAATGAAATGTGGTATGCATCCAAATAAGTTATTATTTGGCCACAAAGAAAAATTAAATCACTGAATTTACAGGAAAAAAATGTGTGGATTTAGAAAGCATAAGTGAGGTTACCCAAACTCAAAGAAAATAAAAGGTTTTCCTCATATGATGATACCAGTCTACAGTGTCTGCATGTTTATATGTAAGCATCTATAATTGTGGGTGTAGTATAACACTGAGAAAGGAGACCAAAAGGGATAATATTGGGTAATGATGCAGGATGGGATGCAGGTAGAAGAAGACATGTGTCGTGGAATAAACTATATAAGCTGGTTTTCTGGGTTCAACTTTGTCATAGGTTTTTTTTTTTTTTTTCCTTTTCTGTGATGGATAAGTGCATAAGGATAAAATTTATAATAAAATAACAAAACACTAAGCAAAGCTGTATGGCTTCAGAATGGCTCTTCTAAATGTGTAGACATTATTTGTGAGTTCATTATAACAAAGTGATTTTATAATAAATAAAGGGAGTGAAAATGTGTTTGCAATGGGATTACTGGTAATGGCCAAGCAACTAAAAACAACCTACTGTGCAGCAGGAGCTGAATGGATAAGTTAGATGCAGTGAACTCATGGATACTCAAAGCAACAGAAGCTCCTGGTCACAATAGCACACAAGTCTAACAGCAAACACAAAGAGAAGCCAGACACAAAGAGTTGACGTTGCTGTGTTTCATTTTATAGTAGGCAAAACCATACAGACGACAGTACGTCAGCTTTAGGGAGGGAAAGAATACTGGGAAGGAGCATGTGCACTTAGGAACAACTACTATGTTGGATCTGAGTTTGCTACCCAGTTATAGTTACTCCTTAAGAATTCATTAAATGCACACTCGTTAATATAAACAGGCTAATATACATAATTTGATGTGTGGGAAAGATAGTCAAACTTTACATTTATTTATTATTGAGATCATCATGTAATTGCATCATTTCTTCCTTTTCAACTCTCTGAACCTCCTTGCTTCAAGGACTCTTTTTCATAATGGATATATATATATATATATATATATATATATATATATATATATACACATATATATATTCTTAAATATATATTTCTAAATATAATATATACATTCCTAAATTCAATTATATATTCCTAAATATGATATATATTCTTAAATATAACCCACTTAGTCTATACAATGTTACTTATATGCATGTTTTCAAGGTTGGAAATATTTGGTATTGGATAACCAATTGGTGTGTTCTTCCTTGGGATAGAGCATTTATTTAGCACTAAAAATTACTTAGTTGCCTACAGTTCTTTGTGTTGGGTCAAGGCCTCATGGACTATCCTCTACCCTTGTTAGCAAGCCTATTTTCTTTGTTTGGTTCATATTAAGACAGCCATGTGGTTGATACTTTACAGGTGTAGCTTCTGACATTGCTAGAAGACACAGTCTCAGAGCAATCTCCCGGTTTTTCAGCTTCTCCTTCAACAATAATTCCTGAGCCTCAGGTGCAAAAATTGTTTTGTAGACATATTCATTAGGACTGTACTCCACAACTGTGCATCTTGATTGGTTGCTGTTTTCTGTAAAGACCTTTGTCTGGTACAAAGAGAAGTTTCCTTGATTAGTGGTGAAGAAGACACTTATCTGTGTGCATAAGAACAAATAATTAGAATGTAGTTAGGAATTATGCTGGTTTAGTAGAGTGGTGACTGTAGGTCCCCAGGTCCCATGACCTTATTAGTCCTGAGTTGTAGCCTAGGTTTTCAGTACCACTCATGGTTTCCCTCTTGTTGATCAGGTCTTAAGTTCAACTAGAGAGCTGTTGTTTACCACCAAGGCATGTGTGCCACTACTGCACCCCTGGGTTATCCTGCCATTCTGGTTAATGTTGTGGTTCATGACTATCATAACTGCATCGGGACCTAGGTTGCTTCCCTCCTTTGGAAACTTGCATGACAATTTCTGGTACCATGAAAACCAATCCTCATGGAGAAAGCCATTCAAGTCAGTCCCAATTCAGGGGCACCTGGGCCAGTGTCTTAAATCCATGATGACTTCAGCAATAGGAATTTACTTCCCATCTTGGGTGGGTAGGTGGAGAAACTAAGGGCAATAGCAATAGTTGGGATGTTTTGGGAATTTCTTGGATAAATCCGATGAACAAATCAAAAGAGGGTCTCTCATATCTGATGTTATAATTAGTTTTAGGTGCTCTTGGCCCTTAAGAGAGCATTGTCAGCCCAGATAATAAAATTTAAAATAAAGTATATATGTATATTTACACAGAAACTTATGTGTATTAGAGTTTTTAAAAGAAAATAGTTAATAGTAGGACTATTTCAGACTTCATATAACTTTTTCACTCATCCTTATTGATCTTATTTTTAAAGATGTATATGTGTGTACCTAGGTTTAAATATATATACCACATGCATGCACTACCTATGGAGGCCAGAAGAGGGCATTAAATATCCTGCAACAGGAATTACAGTCACTTGTGAGCTGCCTGATGTAGGTGCTGGGAACTGCTCCAGGTCCTCTCCAAGAGCAGCAAGTGCTCCTAGCAGTTGAGCTAACTCTGAAGGCTTCCAAAATGTTTATGTACATATGTTCCTGATATCATCTAAACAACTAAATTCATCAGAACAACATGAAGAAAAGCTAAAAGAATTTGAAGCAGGAAAGTGAGAAAGAAAAACAGAAGAAAAAGAAGGAGAAAAATCATACAGAACATCTACTAATCTCATAGAAAAGAAAAGAAAATGTGTGGTAAACAGAAACCATGAAAACACCCTGTTCAAATAAGCCCAAATGGATAAAGTTAACTAAAAATAGATAACTATAAGTAAAGTTGTCTATAAATAGATAAAATTCAGCTACTAAAAGAAAGATCATTAAATGGTATAACAGTAAGAGAAATTCATCAATATCCTGTTTACAAACTGTGACAGCAACTAAAAGGAAACTTGAGCATACAATTTTGGAAAACCTAAGTAGTTGTGCCACAGGCTGGCTCAGTCGGAGTCCCTCAACCAGCAGGAGAAATAAGGGTGCTGGTACTCAGGTGGTCAAGGAGTCAGCAAGTGACAAACAGACACAAACACAAGGGAGTGTTAGATCTGAACAAACACAAGGAAGTGTTGGGTCTGAATGTAATTTCTCAAAGTGAGCATCAGAGTTATAATACAGAAAAACAAGGAAGTTAGGTGGTACATTAGCCAAAGTACATCAAGGTTATCCAATGCATAATGACTCTTTACAGAAAAAATGCATGCATAAAAGCAGGAACCAGGCAGTGTTTACAATTGAGATAAGATTAGCCCTATCTAAAGTCAGCTATTCTTAGGTGCCAGGTAAAAGGGCTAATATGCTCAGGTGCAATACTAGTCTATTGTTTAACCCACTGCCAGGGGTTCCTTAGTAAATAGCTAATTATGCCGTTACTCTGGGCCTAGTGAAAAACATGCACCAGGGGAGTTCCATTCTACTAACCTTTTCATGAATAATACAATACTCCAGTTCCTCCTTAAACCAAAACCCACCTTCTTCCTACTACTACGCAATGTAGACTGCCATACATGACTGTAATGAGAATTCTAAGTTTACTTTGTTGAATTAGCCCTGAGATTTATAGCTCTTACCCAGTAAACTGCAATGCCTGATTTCTTTCATTATCTCTCTGGAGGCATTTTGTCTGAATAAGTAACATTCTTATGAAACTCTAAGCCCAGGGTCGGCTCAATGACTGCCTAGGATATTGAGACACCGGTGAAGGCCAGGAAGCAATGTTCAATTTAATTTAGCTATTTGTCAAGTCATTCCTTGGGGGTACCTATAATAAAACAATACTGAAAGAAAGCATGCAAGACCCTCCACACTATTGCAAGGACAAATCTGGACCGCTTCTGTGCTACGGGATGCCAGAGACTCTCCAGGAGACCAGTTTCTGTGAAACTTTTTGCCTCAGGACTGCAGCCAAGCTTTTGGACTTGTCGTGTAGACTCCACTGGAGTGGGTGTGGCATAGATGTTAACAGAGAAATGAACTAAGTAGTGAGAAACAATCCTCAAGACAGTGAAATGTGCGCATCTGAGGAGAATACTACATTAATCAGAGTAAACAACAGGGCTCCCCAGTAAAACCAAACCTAGAACTGGAACAGGAGATGCTAAACACTCCAATAAGAAGAACAAATATAAAATATGCAAAGATAGAATGTTTAAACTACTGGTTGTACTTAGTCCCAGAACATTTCCATCCTATGCTAGTTTGCAAACATCAACTTCCCCAGTGGCTTAGAAGTGAGGACATGAGCAGCAAGTTAATGTTTATATCACAGAGGAAGGTGCTCAGACTCAGAGAACATGGCACGCAGTGGGCGGGAGCAGGGCTTAAAGGAAGGGAGGCCTTGGTCCTGTGGAGGTTTGTTGTCCTAGCATAGGGGGATACTGGACCTGTGGGTGGGAGAGGGCGGGTAGGTGGAGGAGCACTCTGATAGAAGCAAAGGGGGGGGTATAGGGCAGATGTGGGATGGGGGGTTGTGGAGGGGTAACAGGGAAGTGAAAGATCATTTGAGATGTAAATGAATGGAACATTTAATTTAAAAGAAAGAAAGAAAGAAAAACTCTCTCCAAATCAAACTTCTGTTACATTATTGATAAAAGAGGGGGAGGGGGAAGAATACAGGCAACTTCTAACTAACATTTCATACCGTAGAGAAGTGTAATAAAAGCTTGAATTGAATAAAATATTAACTCAAATATAAGATGATAACAACACAGAATGAGGTAAAAATACAAATTGAAAATATGAGGAGACAAATCGAAGCTATAACAGCATCATTATGGAACTAATAAATAAATTACATGCAGAAAGGAATTGAATGGATATGGTTGAAAAACAAATTGCTTATGCATAGGAAGGCTTGTGATAAGCACGAGAAAACCAGAAGAAAAAGATGAGCATATTAAGGGAATGGAAGGTAATAGCTACAGAAGACTGACAAAGGTAATGTCATACAAGCTTTAAAGGATACAGTTGTCCTTGAGTTGAAAATCCAGTAAGTGAATCCGAATAATTATTTCAATAAAAATAGAAAAATAATACTGGAATATAATAATAAGGCACTGTGCCCCAAATAAATAGCATCATATAAAGGTGTACCTGAGGCTATTAGTTCTAACCAATTCTCTTGTTGCTGCTGAATTTCAAGGATAAAGGAAGGATGCTTCTGCCATATAAGGACCAATAGCTGCTTACCACTGAGAACAGCAGCCAGCTGTGCTTACCCTTTTGTAGAGTAATATTTTAGTCTACAGTATAATGAAGCCATGTCGACTAAACTCTGAAGAAGAAATGTGATTCAAAAATGTGTCCAGCCAACATTTGAGTCAAGTATAAAAAGCATATAGGGGGTTTGGGACTTATCCAAGTGGTAGAGTGCCTGACTAGCAAGCACTAAAGCCACGGGTCCGGTCCTCAGCTCTAGACCAAAAATTGATGAATTACAGGGATGGAAATGGAGAGGAGCCTGAGGAAAAGAAGGTCCAGCAATAGGCCCAAAGTGGGATCCAGCTCATAGAGGAGGTCCTAAGACCTGATACTATTGCTGAGGCCATGGAGAGCTCACAAAAAGGGACCTAGCATGGCCGCACTCCAGAAGACCCAACAAGCAGCTGAAAGAGTCAGATGCAGATATTTGCACTTCGCACCTAACCAATGGACAGAAGCAGCTGACCCCTGTTGTTGAATTAGGGAAGGCTGAAAGAAGCTGAGGAGGATGATCCTGTAGGAGGACCAGCAGTCTCAATTAATCTGGACCCCTGAGATATCTCAAAACACTGGACCACCAAATAGGCAGCATACACCACCTGATATGAGGCTCCCAACACACATACAGTAGAGGACTGCCAGGTCTATGTTCATTCAGAGATGATGCACCTAACCCTAAAGAGACTGGAGGCCCAGGGAGTTTAGAGGTCAGGTGGGGTGAGGGGTGGGGGTGGGGGGTGGAGACATCCACGTGGAGGCGGGGGTATGGGGAGGAGGTATGGGATGTGGACTGGTCAGATGGTGGACAGGGGTGGGGGGAATAAATTATGGAATGTAAAAAAATAAATTTTAAAAAGAAAAACAAACGAACACAACAACAACAATAAAAAAAAAGGCATGTAGGGAAAGCATAATGGCAACAGCATGCCTTAGATGTTTTGTAGAAAATACAAGGGTTCAGTGAAGACTCCAACTAATCAGAGGTGTGACTCATGGTAAATGGTGACTCCTACTATGTTTAATTCCAGGTGGTAATGTTAGGCACTATTACACAGAGACCGGGGTGTTCTAAAGCCAGACAGAGGCCCTTTGCTTGAAAAGGCAATAGAAACAATATGCTCTGGTATGGGATAACTTGTGAGAATACAGATTTTCAAAGTATTTCTCAATATGAACTATTTTTTTTACCATAATGTATTTTCAAAATATTTTCCCTCTGATTAAAATCCATACAAGAGGAAAACAAAAATTCAGATCTTAAGATCTACCATATGGCTAAAAATTATAATGAGCATTAAACCAGAAATACAGGATTCAGAGCACTAGTGAGAAACACGGTTACAAAGCGTAATAAAGCTATCTTAAAACTTGAAGATGTTTGGATGTCTTTTCTTAATGTCAAATGAATTCCAGTGTATTGCTCTTGATTGAAAACAGAATGCAGACTATGATGGTGGCTCAAGCTGACAGACTGTGCACATATGCTGATCTCTGTCTCTCTCGCAACACTGGATTGAGTGACAGCAAGAGTGTAAAAAGGAACAAAGAGAATAAATCACAGGACAGTAGTACACACACGCACACACACACACACACACAAAAGAGGATCAGTATGCTTATGGGAGACTAAAGAATAAAGTCGAGTAGTGTAGGAAGGGCACTTCCTATGCAGAAGCCGCCATGTGTCATGGGTGGTTAGAATCTAGAGTCAACACAATGTAAGGGTTTGTAAAAACATGAAGAGCGTCTGAAGGTGCCGTGATGAAACCTGATATTTTGCATGCTAACTTAGAATCTTACATGTGTGAAGATGTGAAGAGCTGTGTTAGTGCTTACTTAATGTGCATGGCATGCTAAGTGCAGGCCACAGCGCCTCAACCTAAGTGTGGTGGTCAAAGTCTTCCCATACCCTTACCTACTTGTCCTAAAGAACAAACAAAAACAGTTCTCATCACAGGCAACTGTCCTGGGAGAGCCAAAGTAAAGATGATGTTGACATCTTTCTTCAAATCAAGTCTATTGTTTTGTTCAGGATTTCTTCAGCATAGCAAATGTATCCCCAGCCAATCATCTTTAAGGAAACTATGAAAACTTCTCAATGTACTTTTTCAGTATTCTAGAGCAAAAGATAGATAAATAAATACAAATAAAAAAATCACACATTGCCTGACATTTGAGGACAAAGTCAACATAAATCTGAGATACTTCCCTAAGGAAACACAGATAATATTAGCAACAGAAAAGAACTTTCTTGATGGCCATGCCAATCATAAGCCAGCAGATGTCACTTACATCCATGAATGGCTATACTTGGAAGCAAGAAAGAACACTTAGAAGTTGTAAAAAAAAAAAAATTGAAACCATGAGATTTATAGGTCAATGGATGAAAGCCAACCATGAGATTTATAGGTCAATGGATGAAAGCCAACCATGAGATTTATAGGTCAATGGATGAAAGCCTAGTAAGATAAATACTGCATGGTTTCTCTCATATGTGGATCACAACATTGAATGCTTTGTGTGTTTATGTAAATGTGAAAGCCACAAATCTGAAAATGTGTGAACAGAGTAAATACTTTCGGGAAGGCAGGAGAATATAAGTAGCTTGGAGGTAGACAGGAGGAATACTGGGGACAGAAAAGTTTTAACAGGGAGGGGACTGGAGAAATCAGTATGTTTGTGTTTGTAGGGGGAACAAATAAAGTCTATAAAATGACTGACCATAGGAAACCCTACTGTCTTCAATGCACCCATTTAAAAATATCATTGGAGGAGATAATCAGATACATGCGGTAAGAAAGAATTCTGGAGATGAAGGGATGAGGGAGGGGTAGAGGAGAGGAGGATATGAAAGGGTTAATGAAAACTAAGGATGTATAAAAAAGTCTTATAGAAACCCACTAGTTCATGAAGTATTGATATATATATATATACATATACATATATATATATATATATATGATTTAATTCAGATGACCTGCATGGGTGGATGATGCATTTCTTTTTTTTTTTCCATATTTTTTATTGGGTATTTATTTCAATTACATTTCCAATGCTATCCCAAAAGTCCCCCACACGCTCCCCCACCCACTCCCCTACCCACCCACTCCCACTTCTTGGCCCTGGCTTTCCCCTGTACAGAGGCATATAAAGTTTTCACGACCAATGGGCCTCTCTTTCCACTGATGGCCAACTAGGCCATCTTCTGATTTCATATGCAGCTAGAGTCAAGAGCTCCAGGGGGGAGGGGTATTGGTTAGTTCATAATGTTGTTCCACCTGTAGGACTGCAGATCCCTTCAGCTCCTTGAGTACTTTCCCTAGCTCCTCCATTGGGGGCCCTGTGATCCATCCAATAGCTGACTGTGAGTATCCACTTCTCTGTTTGCCAGGCCCCAGAATAGTCTCACAAAAGACAGCCGTATCTGGGTCCTTTGATTTCTATTACTGTTCTTTAACAATCTCAGTGCCAGGCATGGGCTAAACCTCTAGAAATTATACTTCTCAAGACAGTCCAGACATAACCAAAGCAACATAGGCTCTCAGCACTGCTCCTGATTGCCAAACATAACTACATTGTTGCTAAAGCCACAACATTTTGATTTCAGGACACAGAAATCAATCTTGCATTGACCAGGGAACTTTCTTTCTGCTGACAAACTTCCTTAATGCTGGAAAGTGCTAGGCAGGCCGCAGGGAAAAATGGCAGCAATGGTCTCACCTAGCATGGGACCAAATATAACCTATCTTCCAAGAAAGCTATACCCGCCAGTGCAATAGTGGTGTGACTGTTATTGGGGTTGCTGACAGCTTTCTGCTTTGATTTAAGGACTGTTCCACAGGAGGAAATGCACATTTGGCACTATAAATCTGATTTTAACAAACAAACAAACAAACAAACAAACAAATACAACTCATGCTGGCATAATCGTATACTCTAGTATGGAAACCATCATTATTATTTTGTAAAATAATCATGCTATCAAACTGCCTTCTAAATATTGTTATGTTTATACCAATAGATCCATGCTGCTCTCAGCTTTGGTCAGCGAGCTTCCTTTTGCAGTGGACAGAAGATTTGTAACAGGTTAATGTGTGATTTAAAAAGTGACTTTTGGGTGCTCGTCCCTCAATGAGCTATCAATACTAAATCTTTTTAATTAAATTTTTATTGGTTATTTTATATATTTGCATTTCAAATGTTGCCCCCCTCCATTCCCAGTCTCCCCTCTGCAACCCTCCATCCCATCCTCCCTCCCCTTTGCCTCTATGAGGGTACTCCTCCACCCACTCACCCACTCCTGCCTCACTGCTCTAGCATCCCCCTACACTGGGGCATCAAGCCACCACAGCACCAAGGGGCTCTCCTCCCATTGATGCCAGATAAGGTCATCCTCTGCTACATATGCAGCTGGAGCCATGGGTCCTTCCATGTGTACTTTTTGGTTGGTGGTTTAGGCCCTGGGAGCTCTAGGGGGTACTGGTTTGTTGATATTGTTGTTCTTCCTATGGGGTTGCAGACCCCTTCAGCTCCTTCAAAAGTTTCAAAGAATTATTGACACGAGCATCCAGCAGCAGATACAATTATGGGTATTTTGATTGGGAGGAGCCAGGGAGAGCTAAGTACAGTAGATGAAACGGACACTGGTTCCAAAACCTAACATTGAGAGATTGGCCAGCACCATGGTTAAAGAGAAGAGTCTAAATGCTTTCAATGCTGTTAGTGTACAAGAAAAATCACTTTCAAAAGGCTTAAATTTGAACTTGAAATCATTCCCTTACCTTGTTAGATTCCTAGACATGTATTATGATGTAATAAAAATATTTGTAAAGGCTCATAAAATCTGTCTTCTATACATTAATCTCTGTGAGATTACTTAGAATCGATCATAGAAAACAAAGTAACTAAATAAGAATGAGAAAGACATAGGATGCAGGGAACGGGGCGCCTAAAACGGACTGAAAATAAAGGCCTAGTGGAGCTGCTGTGTAGTGAGGTCAACTCCAGAGTGCAGCCCCCAAACAAATCATCAGTGTCTAAGAGTATAGCTGAGGCTGGGTCGGAGCTATGCTATGGATGGTAACTGATGGTCGATCAGAAGCCACAAGCACAAATTAAAGGATTGTTCAGAAAAGGGAAAATAAAATTTAAGTTGTGTGTATTGGGAAAGAACACTTACATGCACACACACACACACACACACACACACACACACAGTACTACTCTCAGCTAAGCAGTGAACCACATCATAAAGTTATGATAACGGGAGAAGTAAATCTTAAGATTTAAAATTTGAAATTTGTGTCTTTTGGAAAAAGCCTTTTACACACACACACACACACACACACACACACACACAAATTGTTATCATGTCATACTTGCTTGGCTTAGTACTGAACCATACACGATATATAGCTTCAATAATGGGAGAGACTGTTCCGTATGAAGATTTTAAAATCAGAAGTGAAGTATGAGAAATGTAACTCTGGTGATGCAATAGAAACTGCTTTCAGTCTTGCTAAAATCAACTTGAAAAACAAATCTTACAACATAAGGAAATCAAAAGGTGAAGGCATGAAAAGGTCAACATACTTTCTCTACACCTAGTGAAACCAGAAACACACACTGTTAAATGTACAGCAATGACTCCCACAGAAGCACTAGCTGTGGTGGAAAAGTGGCTGAGAGAACAGAAGGCAAGGCCCAACAAGGGGAGTCTATGCACACCAAATCTCCATTTACCATGTAAAGAAATCAGCAATGCTTGAAATGGGCAACCTAACACATCACAGCTAATCAAGCTAGATTGATAAACCTAGAAGCAGAAATCATTAAGAGTTTTTAATGAAGCCAGGTGTGGTGGCGCACGCCTTAAATCCCAGCACTTGGGAGACAGAGGCAGGCGGATATCTGAGTTTTTAATGGAAGATTAAGGAAGACGGAGGATGTGAGAAGTTTGTTACTTTTCATGACCAATTCCTTTTCCTATTTGTTCTTTATATAGTCTTTGTCTTATTTTGATAAAAAATTAAACTTTAGAAATATATAAGTACATGTAGACATTAAAAGTAATAATTATTAGAAAAACAAAGTTGTAGAGTGTCTCTATATAAAATCATTTATGCTGTATATTCACTTATTTAAACAAAATAAAGCTGGATGGACATTGCAGCACACTCTAATAATCCCAGACTCAGGAAACTGAAGCAGGAGGTTTGCTATGAGTTCAAGATCAGCCCAAGATACTTATCAAGACACCATGTTAGTTCTCTCCCCCCAAAATATGCATAGAGAAAAACTTTTCAAAAGCATCCAACTAATATTTCCATGTAGTGAGGTTTCATGAGGGCTTGATAGTGTTTTTTCATTATTTTCTATATCACTTGAATAATACCTTGTTTTAGTTTCATAACAATACCTTTATTTATTCTGTGCCTCAAGTCCTGGGAGATTAGTGAGAGATAAATAGGGTAAGGTATAGGCAGGAAATCCATTAAAGTGTTACAATAGTCTAAGTGGGGGAAAATATAGTGTGTAGACAAAGATGTTTACCATGGCAACAAAAAGACAGGAGCCTGAAACACAACATAATGCAACAGGAGAAAGAAGCGGGCTGGTTGGCTTAGGGTTGGCGCCCAGTAAGAATTGGGTTGAGCCCAAGGTTTCTCACTTGAACTAAGTATAGATGTCACAGATGGAGACAGAATTCACAGTGTTATTCCCTAGCTGGGAAAGGTGAGAGGCAATATGGAGAGTTTGTCTTTATAATGTCTAACTTTAAGAATATAAGGAACATAAGTTATAATCCTATGACTTGGAGTCCAGATAAGTCTTTGCTGAACATATAAATTAGGTATTTGTCAACAAATACATGAGAAGCTAAGCTTTGTATGGACACATGGAGCAGTAGGAGAAGACAGTGTGCTTATCAGAGTAACAGGAGGATGCTGCAAGCCAAGTAGAAGGACTTGCTCTTTATTCTTGAAGAAAGGACACTGGTTTATCAGAACAAGCAGGGAAGAGGCAGGAAATACAAGTGCAAGTGACTTCCATAGTTTCCTGGGAAAGAAAATTGGGTCTAATGGCCATTAATGTTCTCAGCCCATACGAGATAAAATCATCTTCTTGGAGGGAAGAAGGAAAAGAAGTGGAAAATATGACTAACAGAGACGAGAAAGCCTGAAGTGATCTTATGGGTCATTAATCTTTTCAACTTGTTACGTTGGCTATGAGATAAGTAATCTTGATTCATTCTGTTTCACTATTTTCTTTTATTTTTCAGTTTCCATCCCCTGAGTAAAGGAATATTAACATGCAAATAGATATAGAGAGACTCCGAAGAAGATGGATCTTTAAAATAATTATATATTCTTTAGCAGAATTGTCATGATGCAGATAATAACATTGATGATAAAGTTAAACAGTTTTCGTCAAAGTCAGTTGTTAACTATGGCGGTTTGAATGACTATGACTCCCATATACTCATAGGTTTAAATACTTGGTCTTCAGTTGATGGAACTGTTTTGGAAGGATGAGGAGGTGTGGCCTTGTTTAAGGAGCTGTATCACTGGAAATGGGCTTTGGGGTTCCAAAAGCTTCTGCCATTTCCAGTGTGCTCTCTGCCTCTTGATTGACATGGCAGTTGTGAACATTCTGCTGTTTTTTGCTGACATGATTTGCTTTGTTACATTGGACTCTAATCCTCTGGAAATATCAGCCAAATGCTTCCATTTATAACTCTTGTCATGGTGTTTTATCACAGCATAGGAAAGTATCTAATACAGTGGCAGAAGTAGAAATAAAACATAAGCTTGCAGGTTCTTAATATATTGGTTTGAAAGTTTATTTGCACACATTTCTTTGGGCTTTACAGATAGCAATATTTCACTTCTGAACATTTTGTTGGGAATAATTTTGTCTTCTTTGTCAGTGCTGAAGATTAAGCGTAGATCCATACACATGCTAGTGAAGTGCCCAGTCATCGAATTATGACACATTATTTTGTGTGAAAATAATTTTTAAATACACAGATAATGACTATAGAAAGTGTTTATGTTTAATATAGTTCAAAAGGGAAACCTTTCTTTGTCTATATATTCAGAGACATAGTGATCTATCTCCTTTTATGTTGGCAGTTTTTAGTTAAGGCATAATTTATTATCTCTTACATTCCAGTATTTTTCTAAATTTCTGCTCAAAATAACCTTTACGATCTAGAAAAAAAATTATTCCCAAATTCATTTCTGTCGTTTGACTACTTTTTTTTTTCAGAATTATACCCACATGACTCTGTTTTTCACACTCCAAATGGCAGCCACCTGCCACATCCTTCACACAGGAAATTTTCCACCAAAATTCTCTTCCAGATAGATAACATCTTCCCTGGGAAGAAGGAAATGTACAACGTGATATTTACCCTTACTTTTTGCAAATATTTTGTTGGATTTTGTAATGTTACATTAATACAGTTTTGCCTTTGTGGATATTGCATTGAACACCCACCCCCAGCTTCCTTTAATGTCATAATTAATCCCCTCCAGATACCAAGCTTTTGGCTGGTATTAAACTCTTATTACTTTTGGAAATGTTCTTTGAAATATTATTCTGTACAGTTGTGAGCATCACAGAAATCTCAAAATTAGACAACTTTGAAATCATACAACTGCTACCACAGGGGCCCAAAGAGTCTACTTCTTTCACTAATCTATAGATGTGTGCATGAGCAAATGCAAGTAAAAATGCACTAAAAGAAAGCGAAAATGTTTTCTTTTACACTCAGTGTTTTTGATGCGTTGAGAAAGTGCAGTTTCACAGCAATGACAGCCAGAGATGGGTTTAACCTGCATCTCATGACAACTCTCTAGTGAGCTATCAAAATGCATTTTAAAATTTGTCAAGTAAGCTCTTTTTTTAAAAAAAATAATATTTTGATTGTCTACAACCACATATTTCTACTCTGACTTTTTAAAAAATATATAATTCTTCTCCCATTGGAGGCAAGGTCCCAGAGCTGTGGTAGAGAGCACTGTTTTCAATAAATTATATTTATGAGGGTCACAATCACAATATACAATTATATTTATAAACCCACAATTTATGAGGGTTCAATATATGGGAAACTCCCTTAGACTTGTTTTGAGAATAAATAGTATTCTCTCCTATGTTTTTTCCTACAAAAAACCCACCAACAATTCTCAGGCAAAAACTGTGTAGGTAGTCAAGAGAGAGAAGATATGACATGCATTAGCATATACATACTGTTCTAATTATCAGGAAGATAAACCTAAGAGTTTGTTTTTTACTGACTCACAATCAAACCCCTCAACTGTGCTAAGCGTGCTGGTTAGTTGTGTCATCTTGACACAAACTGAGTTCATCAGAGAGGAGGGGGCCTCAACTGAAACAAATGCTCACTAAAGACTTGCTGCTGGCAAGCCTTTAGGGCGTTTTCTTAACTTGTAGTTGATGGGAGAGGGCCATCCCTGGGCTGGTGGTCCTAGGTTGTGTAAGGAAGCAGGCTGTGCAAGCCAGGAAGCAGCATCCTTCCATGGCCTCTGCATCAGCTCCTGCCTACAGGTTCCTGCCTGGCTGAGTTCCTGCCTTGGCTTCCCTCAATGGACAGGGACTCGGAATGTCTAAGCCAAATAAATTCTCCACCCCAACTCGAATTTTGGTTATGATATTTCATCACAGCAAATATAAATCCTAAGTAAAGCACCACATATATGTAACAATGGCCAGAAACCTTTCAATTTGCATCTGAAGGAAACTTGGTAGAATTTTTTTCCAAATTCAGAAGCAATTATTAAAATTTCATATATTACCAAAAATCAAGAAAATAGGTAATTGATTAAAGTCTATAAATTTCTATTAATCATGCTGGAAGTAATTTTAAATCACCTTGATTTGGGCTTTATAGAAAATATTACAAAGTAAAGTGATTCATGAAAATTGACTAAAATTGTTGAGAAACACTTTTTAAGTATATTAGTTGCATAATAAGTATCTTATTTCTGAATTCCTCCATGGTATTTGTTAGCTCTTCTTTTTAAACTGTTAGTTCTTTAAAAAGGATTCACACACACATTATTTCTTTTTTATTTTAAGAAAGCATCCACATGTGCATCTGATTTTTCTATCACTACTTTTAAAATTTATTCTTCTTGAGTTGGTTATGAAAGTATGTAAATTTCAAGCTCCTGAAGCCTCGGTGTCTTTAACGACACTCCAGCTCCACTACCCTGGGTAGACAATCTAATTTGGAGCTGAGCATCCCCCTAAATAAAACTGAAAGGGAAAATGAAAGATACTTTCTCCCCATCCTGCCAGGCCCTTCACCAAATGCAAGCAACCAAAGCTTCACAGAATAAGAATAGCTGGTCTGAAGCAACGGTGCTTCGCATTTCGTCTAATTTCCCCCAAACATAGATGACTGAATCTTGTTTTCAGGAGATGAGCAGGAGAGAAGCTTTACGAGAGGCATATCTCCTGCTGGTTTGCCTTACAGCAAGGCTAGCAGGTCACTAATTACAAAGGGGTTGCTCACTTCTCTTTTTTACACACGAACCATGCCCTGGTCATAAATTACATGGACATAGACAAGTGTTAATACTTCAAGTCACACATTTGCCATTTGCAGAAATAATGAGTGCATTTGAGTCAAACGCCTGAGGAAATAAAGTCAGGGAGAAAAGCCACTTAGTGATCATAAGTTGCCATGGAGCAGCTCACGATTTTGTGAAGTGCAAACCACTAATCTAGTAAGGTTTAATTACAAGTGGGATAGAGTAATCAGGTAAAGAGTAGACTACATACACCTGCTTTAGCAGGAGAAGAGTCCTCAAATGCAGATACGTTGTGTTAATGGAAACTGAGAACAGCTTGAGACACTCAAAAGTCCTGCTCTAAGAGTCCTGTCTGTCTGTCTATCTGCCTGCCTACCTGTCTTTATCTTTCTCAATTTATTTTTTCCTCAGCCTACTTGAGGTATTGTAAAGACATTTAGGAAGCATGACACTAAACCTCTTGTGACTTTCAAGGGAATCTACAGCAGTTTTCCAGCTTAGCTAGGTCCAGGTAAAGATGAAGAGGGTGCTGCAGACTAAACAGGAAAAAAAAAAAAGAACATTTGTTTCTACTTTTAAAATTTGGTCACCAAGTTTGTAGTCTCTAGTTAAAGTTGCTATATATCACATGAATCAAATGATGTGGAATTACCTTAAGATGCTATTCAGAGTAGAACCCCCCCCCCCCCCCCGCCGCCCCAGGTTGGGGAGAGGAGGTTGGTAGTGCAGTTTCTTTGTCCTCAACTTTAGTTTTCAAACCAAGGAAAAATGTTGAGAGCCTTGCCCTGTCCATAACTCTTCATCTGGATTCACCTATGGCTTGCTGTTGCCAGGTTGGCTGTTTCGTACACTTCCTATGTCTTCCCCAGCTCCATAACTGAAAAGCAACGCACACACATTACCAAGTTCTTTGCCATCTGACAACCTAAAAACAGCAAGGTTTTCGTAATATCTTTAATATCTCCTTACTTACAATACCATGTAATTATCACAAGACAGCTCACTAGCAATAACAGAAATAAGTTTAGTTTTTGTCAAATTTACTGTAAACCTAGCCAACTAGTTGTGTCTGGTAAGATCGTGGGCACTAAAGGAGAACCTGCTATTTCCCCTACAACAGTGTAATCTCTAACTTCATGCTCTATACTTATCCTTACACCCACAAAGAGTGAAGCTCTCACCCCTCATCAACACTTTTCTTTACAGCTGATGGGGACTATAACAAAGATGGTTCAAATGGGTAAGAGCATAAGACCCAAGTGTGGTTCTCAGCACTCACCCAGTAGCTCACAGACACCTCTTACTCTACTTCTAAGAAACCCTACACTATCTTCTGGCCTCCACGGGTACCTGAACACATGATATTCACTCTCACCAGCACACAAATACAAATAAAAAAGTTTAAAAGATAAAATAATATATATGAATTCCAAATTACACTGCATACTGGAAACCACTTCCTATCGATTCATTCATCTATATTTTTTTAGAGTGGATAGCATTCCATGTGTGGATGTTCCCTAATTTATTCTACCAGCGGCTGGTGGTTGAGCAATTGGGCTGTTTCCAGTAATTTGTTATTATAGTAATCCTTCAGTGAATAACCTTCTACATATGTTGTTGGCTCTTTTCCATCCCCACATTTGTGAAAATGTGTCTTCAAGTTAAATTCCCACAGGTAGCTATTGCTGCTGTGTTGAGGGTAAATGCATGTAAAATGTTGATACAGAATGCCAAATCTCTTCCCCACAGGCCATAGCATTTGACATTTCCATCGACAATATTTGGGAATTCATATCTCAAAGCTTTATATGCAAACTGTCGGTACTTCACCAAAAATGGTATCTCAATGAAGTTTAAATTTCTATTTTTTCTTGTTATTCCAGATGTTACAAAATTATATATTTGGGAGCCTTTTCTGTGAAGAGATTATAACTATTGCTCATTTTGTATCAAGTTGTTAATATTTTTTAAAGATCTATTTAAAAATGAGAGATAGCAGACTTATAATTGTCTATGGAAAATTCAACATGTCACTTAATAAAGACAGTGGTCATCTGGCTTCCGGAAATACTTAAGTGTAGTGAATGTTTTCTTCATATCTGTCATTTGATCTTGTTTATAGTGCATGGTGGTTTGAATGAGAATGGTCCCCATAGGCTTACATGCTAGTCTGCTTGGTCCATAGTTGATGAACTATTTGGAAGGATTAGAAAGTATGACCTTGTTGGAGTAGAATTGCCTTGTTGTAGGAGGCGTGTCCTTGTTGTAGGAGGTGTGTCCTTGTTAGAGGGGGGTGTTTTCTTGTTGGAGGAGGTCTAGCCTTGTTGGAAGACATATGTCTCTAGAGTGAACTTTGAGGTTTCTAAAGCCAATGCCAGCCCCAATCTCTCTAACTGCTATCGGCTCTCAGCTACTGCACCAGTGCCATGCCTGTCGGCCTCCTACCATGATGGTCATGGCTAACCCTCTAAAACTCTAAGCAAGCCAAATAAATGTTTTTCTCTTTTTATAATAATTGCCTTTGGTCATGGTGTCTCTTCACAGAAATAGAGCAGTGACTAAGTAAGACACAGTGGTTTTGGACACTCAGTATTTCTAATGTCCTTGAATGTATCAATCTTCCTCTGGCTCTAGAATTTGGGTCATAACTCATTCACAGGTTATTTAGGGATTCCAATAGTTCTCTGCCAGCTATAATACTCAGTATTAGATCTCTGGTCCATGCTGATTACTCTAGTATAGTCTATTTTAGGATGTGAAGAATGAGAACACAGAGTTGTCCCAACATAATTTATTTAAATGTCAATGCTTTTCCAGGTTATTTGAGATTTCATTTTTTCTTAAATCTCTCTATCTATAGGTAACTTTATTTTTGAAATTACTGTGTGATTTCTTTTCTTACGAAAAGTGCAATTTTATTTTGTTTTAAATAGTATGTTTAGGTGGCTAAAAGTGTGGTGCATGCCTTTAATTACAACAGTGGGGAGGCAGAGGCAGGTGGATCTCTAGAGTTAAAGGCCAGCCTGGTCTACACAACCAGGACTATGAAGAAAGATCCTGTCTGAAAACAAACAAGCAAATATACAAACCTAGCAAAAAAAGTAAATACTTTATTGATTCTTTAAAAATTGCATACATTTATAGAATGTGTCTTGAGTACATCTACCTACCACTATCTTCCTTCACCTTCCTTGATGCTTCCTGTCACAACTCCCTCCCAACTGCATGTCCTCTTTTGTTGATATTACTGTTATTAATTATTACTAAGCCCCTGAGTCCACATAATGCTCCCTCCACACGAATGGATGTGAGGTTATCTACTGGTAGACACATCCCCAAAGGAAATGACTGCCCCTTCCTCAGCAGCTGTCAACTGCAAATGGTTCTTCTAGAGGGAGTTCTAACAGAGGAGCACTTACACTGTTCCCTCATTCATGCTGAAATCTTGAATGGCTTGATCTTGTCTAGGTCTTGTGTAGTTGGCTACAGCTGCTGTGTGTTGGTGTGTGTAATGGTCATACTGTGTCTAGAGGTCTTTATTTTATAGCTCTTTCCCCGAACTGCTGATTCTTATATTCTTTCCAGCCCTTCTTCTAAGAAGCTCCCAGAACTTTGGGTGGGGGTAGGTTGATCTAGATGATACATTTACAGCTTAGCTACAACTTCCATTTTAATTACTGAAATATTTCTCTCTATGAAAATTGGTAAAACTATTCTTTTGTTTTATTGTGAACTTTCTAAGCTATTCTCCTATGTTAATTTTTCAGTATGAACTTCAAAATCTATTTATGTAGCTTGTGAACATGGAATTTTGATGTTGTATTTATTATGTTGACCTGAATAAAAGTAAATTTTTATATTGAGTCATTCTGTAAACATGAATAATTTCTATTAATTAAAATCTATTTTGAAACTTTCAGTTATATTTTAAGTATCCCTCTAAATATGTTTTTTATTATAAATAGTTAAAATATATATTAAGATTTTTGAGGTTTTTTTTTCAACTACTAAACTGACAAGTGTTTGCATCCATAAGATTATTATGGATAATTGCAAGTGTTTGAACATCATAGTCATATCCTGTTGCCTCATATAATTTATGCAAATCCATTATTGATTTTGGTTTTCTAAGAATATTATTTCATTAATAGCACATACAGAAAAGTTCTATTTCCTTATTCTCTGTCTTTATGGCCCTACTTCCTTTGTCCCTCTGAATGCATTGTTCCATACTCCCAATTCAAGATAATCATGGAGATAGTAGGTTTCCTTCTTGGGGCAATTTCTGAGACAGATAGATGTAGGAGTGTTTCATTTCCCACAGTATAGCGAGTGCAATCTGCCAGAACAATGGGCAAGAGTCCTCCGGCAGTCTGCCTGTTTTATTTGTGATGGTCCGAAAGATGTGTATCTGCAGAGTTAAATTTAAGATCCAATTTTCTTTTAAGGTAGAAATCAAAGGAACTTCCTTATATTACCTCAAAGAAGTCTTGAAGAAATTCTTTTGAATTACACGTACTGAATTGCAGCCTTCCTTTCTCAGTGTTGACGGGGTCTAATAAACACCACAGAGGACCTAGTAATAGCGAGAAAATTCGCCTCTGTGAGATCCAGACTTCAGGCAAAGGCCAGACTGCAGTGCAGGTCAGTAACAGACAACTAGACCCATCTGTCTTTATGGTCTTAACATATCTGGCTCTCTTTTTGTCTTTTGAAATGCGTATACAATGGCAGATTATTTTGTATAAGAGACCTTGAAATATTCAGTCACAGAGCTACAGAGAACTGATCTTTGGCAATATGCTCTAGCCAACGGCATGATTTGCAAGGCAGCTGTCTCAATTGCAAGTTGCCTTTGCATATAAGTAAATGAAATACTGAGGCTTTTTTTTTTTAATTACAAGTGCCTCAGAATATTTATTTAATAAGGCTAATGTCTTCAGAGAAGTTTGGAAAACATGTCACACTAAAGTAGTGCATTATCCTAGGTAGCAAAGGAACTTATAGAACAAAATATTAGTGCCCTGAAAATGTCAGTATATGAAACAATCAAACAGAAATTATGATGTAGCAACCCAAGAAGAAAAATATTATCACATAAAATACTTTTGCTTTTCTTACTGACTTGCATCTTCTTCAGAGAAATTGGTCAGTATGAACAAACTTCTACAGAGGAAAAAAAAAGTCTTTGGATAAGAGTATTTTTTCTGTATTTTCTGAATTCCTCATTAATTTTATTTATTTTTAAATGGCATATAAAGGAGCCCCATGTATGTGAGAAAGTCAGTATTTTGACTAAGAATACTTCCCAAGACAATTCCTAAAATAAATTCTTTCTGGTAACATTATTTAGTCCTTAGGGACAACGATTTATTGTACCTGTAGTGTTAAAAAGTTTTGACCAACAGTGTTTTAGTTTGGCTTAGTTTTGTTTGAGGCACAGAACCATGGTGTATGTATTGCCTTCCTCTGAAGTTGCATTAACTGCATAATTGCCTCGCTACTTCATCATGTATGTAACATACATGAAAGTTTTCAACAAGACGATGGCTTACTAGTAAGGAAATCCCATCTCCTGTTTTAAGGAGATCATAACTAATGCCAGAGGCAGAAAGATAAACTAATAATTGCATACAATTTGGGGACTGCAAAGGACCACGTGGTATTATGAAAGAGGAAAGCAAGAACAATTCTGAGGATGCTAATTTCCCTGAGATCTACAAGAGAAAGGATGGGGCCAGATGGGCAGGTATGACTAACAGAAGGCAGGGGCTCATAGTTTATAAACGGGAAGTTTGGGGGGAAATGGAAACGCTTCTGAGAAAGAATTAACTACTGATTTAACATCTTATTTCATTGATAGATCTTAAGGGTCTGTAAAGCTAAGAACATCTTTGATGCTCAGTTTTATATTTATTTGCAGCATCTAGCATGGTGCCTAAGACTTTTAAAATACAAAGTTGAGTTTGTGTTCCTTTGCTTCTTTTTTCTAGAGATTGTATGAATCCACGATTAGAACTTAGTAGCCAATCAGAGACTAGTAAAACACGCCCACATATTTTTTTTTGTACCTTTTGTTTTGAAACACCGGTTCCCTAATTGCCCAAGCTGGCATTAAGCTCACTCTGTATCACAGGCTGGGCTTGTTAGCCTTGTACTTCAGCTTCCTGTGTAACTGTGGTGACAGACATGCGCATGCCATCAGGCCCATATTCCTGTTTCCCTGCGGGAATAACCTGGGGTTACAGATGGGAACCTCCACACAAGGCTAGGCTCGGGTGTGCTAGGAGTGAAGATCACCCACTCATACCTGCACAGCAAACACTTTCTGCCCTGAACCATCTCTCTAGCCCTAGCAGAGCATTTCTTGGACTACTCTAGTGTAGAAAAAAAATCAAAATCATGAATGAATGAATGCAGAGACTTAAATTCTAGATTTCCAAGAGAGACTTTTTCTAACACTAGGAACTAACTTTTTCTTTTGTTTTGTTTTGTTGTTTTGTTGTTACTTTGTCTCTTCTCATCAGTAGATGGCTTATGTTTTTCTAGGTAAAGCTTTCACGCCAGCCAATCCCTACAGGCATCCTAACTTAGTACGTAAGTCTTCCCTCATTCCCACAGAGACTAAAGGCCGTATCCCCAGTTCTTTTACGAACCTGTCAAAAACACAGTCCCTGCTTCTGTTGTGAGCTACCCTCAGGGATGTCAGGGCTTGGGGCTTGCTTATTGTTCTAGTACCCATTTTCCATCATAATTTCTAAACACTTAGCATATATATTTATACATTTAGACTTATACATTTAGACTTATGTCTAAACGTATAAATATACAAATATATATATTTATAAATTTATACATATTTGTTTATCATAAGTATATAAAATAAAAGGTATAAATTTATACACATTTATTTATTACAAATGAATAAATATACAAATATGTATTTATATAAATTCTACCTCCATTCTAACAAAGTGATTTCAGTAAGTACTCTAACTTTGGAACATTAAACTTAAACCAAGCTTTTGAAAAGCTTACAAAATACCTTTAAAGTGAAATTTAGATCAGTGTGGAAATCAAAGCAAGCAAAATGAAATAAAGGGGTTCTGAGATTACTAACACTAGTCCCATTGCACAGTCAGTATTTCTCTAGTGTTGGAAAAGCTATAGAGATATGGTGTAAGACTTGAATCTTCCTGAAGGGTTCTTATGCCAAACTGATGCCACCGAGTAAACAGAGTTTATTCTCTGAAAGAAAACTTGAAGCCTACTGTTGTATGTTTATATCATCATTCTCCCCTACCTTTTCATTTGCTTATTTATGGCCTATGTGTCCCAGGCAGGCTCTGACCTTGACGCTCACCTCAGTCTCCAAGTACTGGGACGACAGATGTGTCTACACAGCTTATCACTTGCCTTTAGCATGTTACCTAACTTTCATTGCCTTACCTAACTTCATTGTGCTCAAAGGACTGAAAGTTAAAGTGCATATTAAAGACTACTATAGTTTACATGCAAATATATATATTAAATAAAATATTTTGCAATTTAACTGGAATTTTAATCTGGATATAGGTTGAACAACTAATTGTCTGTCAACAGAACTAGCCCAAAATAACTATGCTATTGCAGAATTTCTCTTATAATCTATTCTAAAACAGTCTAAAAGTTTTTTTATCTAAAGTTCTTTTTATTGGTTTAGTTCTTCGACACTTTTATTCCTGTATATAACACATTCTCTCCTCCTTTGCTCTCTTGTCTCCTGTCCCTGTCACCATGCCCTCTACCCCACCCCACCCTATCCCACACATCAGTCAGTCATCTTCTCAGATTCATGACTTTGAGGTCTGTTAGGTGACCCATTTCGTTTAACCAGAGCTATTTGTACTTTTTCATTTGAACATTCTCTGTTCAGATCTTCAGCCTACTTTTAATTGGATCTTCCAAGACCCCCTGTTAGTCTGTATATTTAGCATTTTAACTGGACATGGTATGGGAAATTTCTTTTCTAGTTCTATTGAATGTTCCCTATGCTTTTTGGACGTGAGGGGCCATTTCTTTCCCTAGATTTGGGGAATTCACTTTTATCATTTTATGTTGCTGATGTGTTTTATACCTTTGGATTTGAATTCATCTGTTAATTCTATTTCTGACATTTATGGGGTTTTGTCTTTTCACCATATCTGAAAGTTCCTGAATGTTGCCTTCATGATTTTTTTTTTCCTAAATCATCATCTGTGATCACATGATCCAATTCTCTACGGTGACTTCAAGCCCTGATATTTGGTCTCCAACTTGACCCATTCTGTTAAGCTGTCTGTTGAATTATTATTTAACCAAATGAGTTTTTTTTCATTTCCAACTTCATTTCAGGTTGGGTTTTCTTTAGTATTTCTATGTCTTTGATGAATTCAATTCTCATATGATAATTGGTTCTCACTATCTCATTCTGCTGTTTGTGTTTTCTTGGACTTCATTCACAAGTTCCTTCAGGTCCTCCTTAAGTTCATTCGGGTCTTCATTTGTAACCTCTTTAGATTCCCTGAGCTCTTTGAGCATGCTTATAATTGCTGTTTTGAATTCTGTGTCTTGGGTTCCATCTAAATTGTTCTCACTAGGGACCATTACAACAAACTGTTCTTTTTTAAAATATTGTTTGTGATTTTGGAATTAGACCTTAGCATCTGGAATTAGATGTTGGCTTTCTTTTGATACATACTTGTATCCACCAGGCTGAAGACCTGAAGTAAGGACAGTGGCTGAGGTCGTTGATGGGGAGTTTCAAAAGTATAGATCTATGGAAACCAGTTTTCTTACTGGGGTCATGTGAATGGCTAAAAGGAGTCTGAAGGTAGGGCAGCAGGTTGGCTAGGTAGCTTAGCGAAGTCATCATTATTAGATGATATACTAGAGGTTATTAGAAATTATATCTCTTTAACAACATTTAATATATCATCAGATGACATATATAGTATATCATCAGTGTGTATGTATATGTATATACATATTCTTTGCATTTTGACCAATTGTGGATCTCTGTAATAGTTTCCATCTATTGCAAAGTGAAGTTTCTTTGGTAAGGGGTGAGATCTACACTTATTTCTCACTATAACATAAAAGTTATATTGGTTTAGGGAAATCTCAGTAGCAGGTTCTTCTCTAGGGTCTATGTGCCTTCCAGCTACCAGTGTTTGGCTAGATTTACAATCCTAGGCATGAAGTCGCTGTTATTGAGCATGCCTTAAGTCCAATCACACACACACACACACACACACACACACACACAAACACACAGACATACACACACACACACACATGGGATGGGGGTCAGGACAGAGGGAGGGAGGGAGAGAGAGAGAGAGAGAGAGAGAGAGAGAGAGAGAGAGAGAGAGAGAGAGATCAGAGAGACAGAAATAGAAGAAAATAAAATAAAAACAATTTTAAAGTAAAACAGTTTCTACAAATGACCAACAGGAATATTAACAAATGTTCAACCACTTTGATTATCAGAAAAATACAAATTGAAACTTCAATAAGATATCACCTCTTTATTAGATTTTTCTTTATTTACATTTCAAATGTTATCCCCTTTCCTGGTTTCCCCTCAGGAAACCCCCTAGCCCCTCCCCCTCCCCCTGCTCACCAACCCACCCACTCGTGCTTCCTGGCCCTGGCATTCCCCTATACTGGGGCAACGAACCTTCACCGACCAAGGGCCTCTCCTCCCATAGATGACCAACAAGCCCTTCCTCTGCTACGTATGCGGCTGGAGCCATGGGTCCCTCCATGTGTACTCTTTGGTTGGTGGTTTAGTCCCTGGGAGCTCCAAGTGTACTGGCTGGTTCATATTGTTGTTCTTCCTATGGGGCTGCAAACCCCTTCAGCTCCTTGGCAAAAACAATAAAGAACCTCTGGTGGAATCACCATGTCTGACCTCAAGCTATACTACAGAGCAATTGTGATTAAAAACTGCATGGTGTTGGTAGAGTGACAGGCAGGTAGATCAATGGAATAGAATTGAAGACCCAGAAATGAACCGATGTTCACTTGATCTTTGACAAAGGAGCTAAAACCATCCAGTGGAAAAAAGATCATTTTCAACAAGTGGTGCTGCCTCAACTGGCCATTAGCATGTACAAGGATGCAAATCGATCCATTCTTATCTTCTTGTACAAAGCTCAAGTCCAAGTGCATCAAGGACCTCCACATAAAACCAGAGACACTGAAACTAATAGAAGAGAAAGTGGGGAAGAGCCTTGAGGACATGGGCACAGGGGAAATTTTCCTGAACAGAACAACAATAGCTTATGCTGTAAGATCAAGAATTGAAAAATGAGACCTCATAAAATTGCAAAGATACCACTAAGGTCCCTTATATCTCTTAGATTGACTAATATAGAGGAACTAACAAATGATGTCAACAAGTATTGGCAAGAATGTGGAGAAAGGAAAACCTGAATCCAGCACCAGAAGCAGGCATTTTGGAAACACTTTGGGAATTCCTGGAGGGAAAGAGGAAATTCAAAGTCTCCTTTCTAGGACTATATACAAAGGAACTAAAACTCATTTGTTGAAAATGACTTCACATCCAAGTTCATTGCAGTATTGTTCTCAGTAAGTAAGATATGTAAACAAACTGAATACTTATTGATAGATGAATGGATTTTTTAAATGTGGATAATACTTATATTTAAATATAAGACCTGAAAATATGAAGCTGCTAGAATAAAACAAGTATTAGTATATATTTTATTATATATAATACATAAAAATGTAAATTTTAGGTATAATATACTTATTATGTATGCATATATATAAACTCACACAATGAGTATTATCCAGCCTTTTTATTAAAAAAGCAAACTCTGCCATTTGCAACAACATGAATGACCCTAGAGAACATTGTGCTAATTAAAATATGCTAAGCACATTCTCTCTGCTCCTCCCTGTTCCCAGAGATAACTGAATCTTCTTGTGCAGTGCCACCCTCGTCCTATAGACAAGATGGTGAAAGTTGGTGTGAAAGGATTTGGCTGTATTGGATACCTGGTTACCAGGGTTGCTCTGCATCTGGGAAAGTAGAGAGTGTTGTCATCAATGACCCCTTCATTGACCTCAACTACATGGTCTGCATGATCCAGTATGACTCCACCCATGGTAAATTCAATTTGCACAGATAGCTGAGAATGGGAAGTTTGTTATCAATGGGACGCCACATCACCATCTTCCAGGAGCAAGATTCTGTTAACATCAAATGGGGTGATGCAGGTGCTGAGTATGTTGGATAGTCTAATGGTGTCTTTACCACCACGGAGAAGGCCGGGGCCCACTTGAAGGATGGGACCAAAAGGGTCATCATCTTTGCCCCTTCTGCCAATGCCCCCATGTTTGTGCTGGGTGTGAACCACGAGAAATATGACAACACACTCAAGATTGTCAGCAATGCATCCTGCACCACTGTGCTTAGTCCCTCTGGCCAAGGTCATCCATGACAATTTTGTCATTGTGGAAGGACTCATGACCATGGTCCATGCCATCACTGCCACTCAGAAGACTGTGGATGGACCCCCTGGAAAGCTGTGATGTGATGGCCATGGGTCTGCCCAGAACATCATTCCTGCATCCACTGGTGCTACCAAAGCTGTGGGCAAGGTCATCCCAGAGTTGAATGGGGAGCTCACTGGCATGGCCTTCCATGTTCCTACCCCCAATGTATCCATTGTGGATCTGACATGCCGCCTGGAGAAATCTGCCAAGTATGATGAACTCAAGAAGGTGGTGAAGCAGGCATCTGAGGGCCTTTTAAAGGGCATCCTGGGCTACACTGAGGACCAGGTTGTCTCCTGTGACTTCAACAGCAACTCCCACTCTTCCACCTTTGATACCGGGGTTGGCATTGCTCTCAATGACAACTTTGTGAAGCTCATTTCCTGGTATGACAATGAATACGGCTACAGCAACAGGGTGGTGGACCTCATGGCCTACATGGCCTCCAAGGAGTGAGAAACACTGGTCCACCCACCGGAGCAAGGACAGGGCAAGAGAGAGGCCCTCAGTTGCTGAGGAGTTCCTGTCCTAACTTGGCCCCCAACACTGAGCATCTCCCTCACAATTTCCACCCCAGACCCCCATAATAACAGGAGGGGCTTGGGGAGCCCTCCCTGGTCTCTTGAATACCCTCAATAAAGTTTGCTGCACCCCACAAAAATATGCTAAGCACAGATGGATAACTACTGTCTGTTGGAATTCAAAGACAGGACATTATTGACAATTTTCTTTAAGGTAGAAACTCTTGTCTTAGATCCTTCATGTTTGTTTTATTTCATGTACTTCAAGTACAGCAGGTAATAATCACTAACGTGATGCAATTTCTCATAACTATGAAGTCTTCTGAAGTCTTTTCCTACTGGTACTAGCACAGTGTTTACCTTGGCAATGAAGTGGACGAAGGAAGGCAGCCAGAAGGACGTAAAGCACCGGGTAGAATTTTTAACAGCCTTGGCAACAACTTCTGGCAGCCATACATGTAAGTTAGCATCCCAGAAGGTGCATTGGCCTCATTTGATTGTCTCTTCCAAGAGAGAAGGGAAAGGTTAATGAGAATTATTGCATCGTGGGCCAAAATGTTCCTCACTGGGGAAAAAAAAGTACAACCAAATCAAAGTTAGTTCCTAGCACATGGTCAGCTGTGACCTTTATCAGGGTGAGCTTACTGAACTAGTTAGAACACAATAAACATCATTTATTTCAAAACCAGGTCATGCAATGTCTGCTTAAAGCTTTGAAGCAATTAAATTATCTTAGAATAAAATAAAATGTATCAAGGTTCATAAGACCTTTCTAGATCTAGCCTACCCTTTCTCTATCATCACTCACCGCCCTCTCTCTCCCTCACTGTGTTCACCAACGTCCTCCCTATTCTTTTAGGATGTTACTTCCTTTTGAAGCCCAAAGTAACTTAAGGACAGTTTCTAAATTATGCTGGAACACACCAGTATAATAGATTATCCTCAACTATTCATCACCTAATATATAAAAACTACCTTGTTGTGGACTACAGACATTCTTTAGAAACTAAAACTACAACTGTTCTAGGAAAAGACAGTTCTAAAAATTTTTGTGAACTGAGGTAAGGAAAAGATTTCCATAGTAATATACCTTATTATTGAAACAAACTGATAAATGTATTTCATCGAGACTAAAAACTTTTTTGCCTCTAACTTTTTCATTTTTAACATTTTCAAAATAATTTTCTATATTATTAATTTTTTTAACATGTAGCAGCCATGGACCCTAGAGGAAGCTTACTTATGCCACCTCTATAAACCAGGCAACCTGCCACTGCATTCTAGGTACTTATCCTTATACTCAGAGGGCTATAGCCCTCACCCCTCATCAAAGAAGCTTTTTTTCTTTGTTTGTTTGCTTTTCAGGTAGACTATTATGGAAATCCACAACTGAGCAAAATTCAGATCATGAGGTGCCCATTCTCAATTGATGAATCTATAGTAAAATCCCCTACACTGGACACTCAGGGAACATTGATGAAGAAGAGGGCAGAAATATTGCAAGAGTCAGAGGACAAGGATATCTGCTGAGATAGTACCCATAAAATCTTAACAATGTGGTTGCCTAAACAAGACCTGAATACCAGTTGAAATGCTGACATGGGTGGGGGAAATCTCACAAGACTCCACCCTTGGATGAAGAGCTACAAATGAAGATTAATGACCTCTGAGAAAGGGAAAATGGTTCTTCTCCATGGATGAGCATGTATAATGAATATTAATATTCTGTGTATATTAATTAATACAGGAAAGCATTACAGTAACAGTTGTTCTTTAACCCACTATTTTCCAAATATAAGACCTGTAGACCTTTTATATTTATAACAAACCTTATAGCATTACAGCTGGGCATATATCAATCCACTAAGTTATCTTGTCTTCTTCCCTGCTAAAATCCTCATAAATGCTTGAATCTCTTCCATTTGTGCTGCTCCTGCTTAGCCACATGTTCACAGTTTATACCACCCCCTGGTGATGTCCTTCTTCCTCCCTTTGCTCTGCCACATGGTCATGGTTCCTACCTGAGACTTCAAGCCCAGGAACTCTTGCCCTGCCTACCCCTCTTCTGCCCAGCTACAGGCGGTCAGCAACTTTTATTAACCAATCAGGGATAACTTGAGAGTCAAAGTTTACACTTGGGATACAGTATTTAGCATTTGGATACATAGTAGCACCAGACCAACCCCAACATAAATGCCCTGACAAATTATCCAATCCCAAGTGGACATCCCTATATACAAGCATATACAGACAACCCTAGAGTGAATAGGGCGTGTGTGTGTGTGTGTGTGTGTGTGCACGCACACGTGTGCACATGTGCACTCATGTTCTATAATTTATCTTTAGTCAAAGGCTACTTTCATCCCTAATCAGTAAATGATAGTGAATATAGTCATCCATGGCTCCCTAGATGCTGAGAATGAGGACAGATCTAAATTAAGTCTAAATTAAGTTCAGGTCTACATTAAGTAATTTATACTATGTCTTCTAAAGCCTAGGGAACATCGCGGAAGAGAGGATGGAAAGAGCGTAAGAGCCAGAAGACGAGGGGAAATGCAGTGAAGTCCCATTCTCTAGATATATAATGGTTATAGAAAATATAACCATGAACTCACAGCAAGGAGAAACAATTTTATATCTTTTTCTTAATTAAACGTCTCCTTTTGTGATTTCCTACTTCCTAGCTTCTTACTTAGCAGTTTTCGGTCTACACAAGGCAGGCCATGCGTGCTACTGATTTACTGTGGGCCAGGGGAGCCACTGTCTTCTGTGAGGTTACCACTGGTGTACTCACAGGACTCCAGTGGGTCATTCCAATCCCAAGGCCACAGAGACATCCCTGTGAAACCCAGTGGGATGAAAACAAACAAACAAAGAGATCTGAATGAGAAGAGGCTTAGTAAGGGTGGGGAACTGAACAGGGAGGAGAGGGGTTGACTGAAGGTGGCGGCAAGAACAAGTGGAGACCAGGTATTATACGCTTGCAGGAAACGGCAAAAGAAGAAGCTTAATTAAGAAAAAGCTACAAGACTGTTTCACCATGATGAAATGTCTTCCCATCACCCTTTCTGTTGATCCTGTGCCCTAGCTTCCAATCTGCCCTCTCCTACTGTCTCAGAGGTTGGCACTGTCATCTTGTTGATTTCAGCTGCACTTTCTTGATAGGAAAATGTGAAATAGAAATATCTTAATTTTCATATTTGTTTTTTAAGTCATTTTTGTAATGTTTCTGTTCTATTATCTTTGTATTCTTATTCATTTGTTGTTTAGTTGATTAGTGAGTTGAAATGGTTATTTGGATATAAACTCTTTGCTGGATACATATGCTGTAACTTTACCCTAATGGATGACTTTTCCTTTTGCCTCTCTCGAAAGCATGTCTTTCTATAAATAAGTTTCATTTTGAGAATGTCATATGTAAGTGCTGAATTAACATCATTTCTACCCCACATTCTACTCCAACCCTTCAAAGCCTCCCCTGTGATACCAACTTCCTCTCACATCCATGATGTCTTCTTCAATGATTACACGCACGCATGCACGCACGCACGCACGCACGCACACATCTCCTTGGGCTTGTTCCTCTAGCAAACCCTGACTAAAACACATGGGTCAAAGCAACTCTGCACCCGTGGAAAAGAAGCCAACTTGGTGACGATGCACTTATCTTGAATCTAGTTTGCAAATATCTTATTGAGAATGCTTGCATCAGTATGTAATGCATAATATATAATATTCATTATGTAAGGGGATATTAATAGATTTTTTTTTGTCTTTTTCTCGTATCAGGTTAATACAAGCTTTATAAACAGCTTTAGGGCATTCTTCCATTTTCTCTTTATGGAACAAGTTGAATAAAACATTTTGGGGACCATTACTATAGTTTTCCATTTTGGGGGGCCATTAATTTGTATAGGTAAATTCGATGGGATTAAGTTAATGTCATTTAGTTCATTAATTAACTTGATTGGTGAGAAAACACCAGACTGGACTACACAAGACCATCCTTTCATGTTCTCACTAGTAATTTGCTCTTGGGTAAATCATTTATGCAGCATGGAACTTCATCCATCACAGATCTCAGTTTATTGATTTATCAGGTGAATATGTAAATATTTGACCTTAAGTGGGTGGAGTGGGCTGTGCCTTGAAAAGGGCCCAAGAGATCATCTGCAATTCTACAAATGTCCTGTTACTGAACATGTGCATGTTTTTTATTGGAAAGCTATCATGAAGCAAGGGACTTGGAGACTTTTCAATATGTGTGCTTACATTTCAATGAAAAGGTTACCAAAAAATTCAGATGAATTTTAAGTCATCTTTCCAACCTGAATCAATGATGATTCAGTGTCTGTTTTAAGCAAAGTAACATTGTCTAGAAAATAAATCTAGACAAGATATTTTAAAACCATGATCTTTGAGTCAGGTTTTTTTGCCAACTACTGAGACCCTAACCCAAACACCATTCTTATCCCTACATCATCGCCCACAGGTATATCCACTGGTAAATTGATGGAAACAATTCCTGATGTTTTCCTTTCAGACAACTATATGCTAGTCAAATTGACAATTACAACTAACTGAGAGAGTGACAATCACTGCTGATGTGTGTGTTTGTGTGTGTGTGTGTGTGTGTGCATGTGCACACCCACATGTACTACTGAGCTTCAGAGTTACTTAACTGAAACATACATGAGGGGCTATTTACAGTGTTGCAAGCTTGCCAAAGGGCACACAACTGAAGAAAATGTCTCTTTCCCTTGACAATAAGGAAGCATATCTAGAGAGACTATTTTGGATTGCAAGCTGCTTTGCTAATGACAAGTATGACTTATTCTCATAATTAAGTTCTAGACCCTACCTCCACTCTGTGTAAGTTGCTTGGGGAGTCGTTATCCTACTAATAAAGAGTTAAGACTAACCAGCTTTACTGTGTCTGTAAATATTTTCAGTAAGCCTTCCTCAAATGATTGTTCTCTCCTGCTGTGCTATTATAGCCCCCTTCCAGAACATTCTTCCTATTTCCTCAAGAAAGAGCCTGACCTCCCTTGCTTTAGTCCTCTATTTGAAAAGCACATAAAGCTTTTTAATTGGAAAATCATTACTCTCTGGATCTGCCTATGAATCTTTATTTGAAACAGAAAAGTAATGGAAGTTATTTTTAGGTTTTGACAAAGACTGTAAATTCTTTAATTCTTTTTTCCATAAACCATTTCATTTATGGTCTTGGTTCAGGGATTAATGGATCATCTAGCATAAACTGTTTCTTGCCTCTGGATAAGAGCTGTTCTCTTGAAATATAAGAGATGGAAAATGCCCCTTAAGCCCTTATTGTTTTTAATGCTCATGAAGAATGAGCTCTTATGGAAAAACTGATATAAATATCTCTAAGAATACATCTTTGGAAACCTTCTGAGACTACTTTCAATAGTTTGTAGCTTTTATGTTTTATTATTAATAATGTTGTATTTGTTGTTTTTGTAGTTATGAGAGTAGGGTGTGGGGTACAAAGATCAGGGGACAACTTTGTATAGTCAGTTCTTTCTGTCCACCTTTTTTGTGGGTTCCAGGGACTGAACTCAGGTTGACAGGCTCCTGTAGTGGGCACTGTTACCCAGCAAACAATCTCACTGGCCTCTTTTTAACTCTAAAAATAATCTTTATGTTGAATATTTAAGGTATACAACTTGATTCTATGGGATGGATATATACATAGATAAATGAAGACAGATGGGTAATGGATAGATAGATAGATAGATAGATAGATAGATAGATAGATAGATAGATAGATAGATTGATTGATTTAAGGTACAGAACTTGATTCTATATGAAGACAGATGGATAATGGATGGATGGATAGATAGATAATAGGTAAATGATAGAGTCAGATCGGTAGATATGTGATAGATAAAAGATGATAGAAAAAGCCGGGCATCTAAGGAGATGACCATGTGGTTTTTGTCTTTGAGTTTGTTTATATACTGGATTACGTTGATAGATTTCCGTATATTGAACCATTCCTGCATCCCTGGGATGAAAACTACTTGGTCAGGATGGATGATTGTTTTGATGTGTTCTTGGATTCGGTTAGCAAGAACTTTATTGAGTATTTGACAAGATCCAACACCCATTCATGATAAAAGTCTTGGAAAGATCAGGAATTCAAGGCCCATACCTAAACATGATAAAAGCAATCTACAGCAAACCAGTAGCCAACATCAAAGTAAATGGTCAGAAGCTTGAAGCAATCCCTCTAAAATCAGGGACTAGACAAGGCTGTCCACTTTCTCCATACCTATTCAACATTGTACTTGAAGTCCTAGCAAGAGCAATTCGACAACAAAAGGAGATCAAAGGGATACAAATTGGAAAAGATGAAGTCAAAATATCACTTTTTGCAGATGATATGATAGTATATATAAGTGACCCTAAAAATTCCACCAGAGAACTCCTAAGCCTGATAAACAGCTTCGGTGAAGTAGCTGGATATAAAATTAACTCAAACAAATCAATGGCCTTTCTCTACACAAAGAATAAACAGGCTGAGAAAGAAATTAGGGAAACAACACCCTTCTCAATAGTCACAAATAATATAAAATATCTTGGCGTGACTCTAACTAAGGAAGTGAAAGATCTGTATAATAAAAACTTCAAGTCTCTGAAGAAAGAAATTATAGAAGATCTCAGAAGATGGAAAGATCTCCCATGCTCATGGATTGGCAGGATCAACATTGTAAAAATGGCTATCTTGCCAAAAGCAATCTACAGATTCAATGCAATCCCCATCAAAATTCCAAATCAATTCTTCAACGAATTAGAAAGTGCAATCTGCAAATTCATCTGGAATAACAAAAAACCTAGGATAGCAAAAACTCTTCTCAAGGATAAAAGAACCTCTGGTGGAATCACCATGCCGGACCTAAAGCTTTACTACAGAGCAATTGTGATAAAAACTGCATGGTACTGGTATAGTGACAGACAAATAGACCAATGGAATAGAATTGAAGACCCAGAAATGAACCCACACACCTACGGTCACTTGATCTTCGACAAGGGAGCTAAAAACATCCAGTGGAAGAAAGACAGCATTTTCAACAAATGGTGCTGGCACAACTGGTTGTTAACATGTAGAAGAATGCGAATCGATCCATTCCTATCTCCTTGTACGAAGGTCAAGTCTAAGTGGATCAAGGAACTTCACATAAAACCAGAGACACTGAAACTTATAGAGGAGAAAGTGGGGAAAAGCCTTGAAGATATGGGCACAGGGGAAAAATTCTTGAATAGAACAGTAATGGCTTGTGCTGTAAGATCGAGAATTGACAAGTGGGACCTCATGAACCTGCAAAGCTTCTGCAAGGCTAAAGACACCATCAATAAGACAAAAAAACCACCAACAGATTGGGAAAGGATCTTCACCTATCCTAAATCAGATAAGGGACTAATATCCAATATATATAAAGAACTCAAGAAGGTGGACTCCAGAAAGTCAAATAACCCCATTAAAAAATGGGGCTCAGAACTGAACAAAGAATTCTCACCTGAGGAATACCGAATGGCAGAGAAGCACCTGAAAAAATGTTCAACATCCTTAATCATCAGGGAAATGCAACTCAAAACAACCCTGAGATTCCACCTCACACCAGTCAGAATGGCTAAGATCAAAAATTCAGGTGACAGCAGATGCTGGCGAGGATGTGGAGAAAGAGGAACACTCCTCCATTGTTGGTGGGATTGCAAGCTTGTACAACCACTCTGGAAATCAGTCTGGCAGTTCCTTAGAAAATTGGACATAGTACTACCGGAGGATCCAGCAATACCTCTTCTAGGCATATATCCAGAAGATGTCCCAACCGGTAAGAAGGACACATGCTCCACTATGTTCATAGCAGCCCTATTTATAATAGCCAGAAGCTGGAAAGAACCCAGATGTCCCTCAACAGAGGAATGGATACAGAAATTATGGTACATTTACACAATGGAGTACTACTCAGCTATTAAAAAGAATGAATTTATGAAATTCCTAGCCAAATGGATGGACCTGGAGGGCATCATCTTGAGTGAAGTAACACAATCACAAAAGAACTCACACAATATGTATTCACTGATAAGTGGATATTAGCCCAAAACTTAGGATACCCAAGATATAAGATACAATTTGCTAAACGCATGAAACTCAAGAAGAATGAAGACCGAAGTGTGGACACTGTGCCCCTTCTTAGAATTGGGAACAAAACACCCAGGGAAGGAGTTACAGAGACAAAGTTTGGAGCTGTGATGAAAGGATGGACCATTTAGAGACTGCCGTATCCAGGGATCCATCCCATAATCAGCTTCTAAACGCTGACAGCATTGCATACACTAGCAAGATTTTGCTGAAAGGACCCAAATATAGCTGTCTCTTGTGAGACGATGCCGGGGCCTAGCAAACACAGGAGTGGATGCTCACAGTCAGCTATTGGATGTATCACAGGGCTCCCAATGGAGAAGCTAGAGAAAGTACCCAAGGAGCTAAAGGGATCTGCAACCCTATTGTTGGAACAACATGATGTACTAACCAGAACCCCGGAGCTCTTGACTCTAGCTGCATATGTATCAAAAGATGGCCTAGTCGGCCATCACTGGAAAGAGAGGCCCATTGGACTTGCAAACTTTATATGCCCCAATATAGGGGAATGCCAGGGCCAAAAGAATGGGAATGGGTGGGTAGGGAAGTGGGGGGCGCTATGGGGGACTTTTTGGATAGCATTGGAAATGTAACTGAGGAAAATATGTAATAAAAATATTAAAAATTTAAAAAAAAAGAAAAAAAAAAGAAAAAAGAAAAATCCGGGCAATGGTGGCACATGACTTTAATCCCAGCACTTGGGAGGCAGAGGCAGGCATATTTCTAAGTTCCAGGCCAGCCTGATCTAACGAGTGAATTCCAGGATAGCCAGGGCTACACAGAGAAACCCTTTCTTGAAGAACCTAAAAAAATGATAGAAACAAGATTTACTTTAGTCAAAGAAGCTACTATATACTTTATAATGTATCACTATACTTTGTATCTGGTTGATTTGACAAGAACAGCTCAAATCAACTCATTTGGAAAGAAACCTGTACAGTCCAGTTTTGCTATTGATGAGCCTCGAGGCTGCTTCAGTGTGCCTCAGGGCTTCCTCCTTGGCCAGCCTGCTCTTCTAGTCCCTCCACTGCCAACATTCTTTCTCACAAGGAAGCAGGCAAGTCTGATGATGGCACTTTCTTCTTGAGCTTCTAAGCATTTGGATAGTGGATCAATTCAGCTTTGCAATTTGGTTTTAGTTTTTTCATCATTTCCCATTTGAAGATGGCATTGAAACGTTGTATTCTCAAGAGTTAATAACTGAGACAACCAACCAATGGTAAGCTATGCTCAATGGTTAATGTACTAGTCACTAATGAACTGTCATGTCAGCTTGCTTTGAATTGCTAATGTTGTTATTATTGCATAGGGCCTATGTGCTAAAAAGTCCAGGGTCCTCAGCTCAAGTACTCCCTGGAAAAGAATGCTGTTCACATTGTTTTGCAAGTGTGTATACTTTTCTATTTTTTTGCCACAGTTTATACAGTGAACAAAGAAGCAGAAGAGGCCTTGCAAGAATTGCCTGCAAATCAACCCGGAAAGTTTATTACCTCTCTCTTTCTTAGAAAATCCAGAAATCTTTCCAGGCCTCTGATGGTAACAAGTTGTGTAACCTCTAGCCCTTAAGCACAAGCAAACCTCTTGTGCTGTTTTACTGGTACATACTTCTCCATTGAGCTATCCACTACTTTACCACTCCCTGTGACAAACAATATCCTTCTTGTAATACCCATTCTTCCGAGCCCTGTGTGCTCAAAGTAAGACAGACCCATAGAGACCCAAGCAGTTCTTCCTTGGTTCAGAAGAAAGGAGGGCAGGAAGGAAAGAGGATCATAACGGGGTTGGTTTTGTTTCCCTTGGACTCTTTCTAAAAAGATCAAGAATAAACATTTCTGTAAGCTTATACCATAATTTGAAAGTTCAGCAAGAAGAAAATCAAAGCTTGTCCCCAGAATGCCCTTCCTCCTACAGATGAGCTGGTCTGTAGCTAAACATAGGCGGTCCCCAGCAGAATGTACCCTGAACATCCTCTGTTTATCACTTCCTCTGGTTAGGTCATCATGTTAGGCACTAGGGATAGCAGCAGGTACAGAGAAAACTGTGGTCAACAAAGCCATTTTGCTCACCTCCACACTTATTAATGCTTTTAAGCCTAAAGAGGTCTTCACAGGCCTTATTGTGTGTACTTCATTCATCAGTCTGTGAAAGACAGGAAAGGACAATAGCTTTCCTCTTGTTGTTATAGAAAGAAAAACATTTTAGAATGCAGAGCATCAGAGCTCAGTTCTTCCATGTCCAAACTCCTCTATAACCTGCACTGGTAGCCTGCAGGACTCACCCTGGAGTATCCCATGGCAACCCCACACATCTGATTCTCCTCCCATGCTGTTCCCTCTTTTCTCTTTTTAAGGGAAGGGATGTTGTGTCTGCACATGTGTATGTTACCTGATGGGGGTCACACAGGCTTGTACATGTGCAAGTGGAGGCCAGAAGCTGGCACCAGGTTTCTTCCTCCATAGCCCTCCAGTGTTGTGTTCATTCGTTTGAGACAGAGTTTCTTGCTTAACCTGGCTACACTGCCTGGCCAGCAATCTACTGGGATCTACTCATCGCTGCTACTTTTCTCTCAACAGATGGCAGGTTATGATGAAGCACAGCATAGGTCCTTGGGATGGCAGTCCAGCTCAGGAAATATGAATAACTCAACAAAAGACACATCACAGAACAGGAATACTGAAACACTAGCAGATAGACTGGATCAGAGGACAAATAGTGTGTGTGTGTGTGTGTCTATCTGTCTGTCTGTTAGTGCACAAACACGTGTGTACATGCCTATGTAGGGTCAGAGGACAACCTCAGATTGTATTCCTCAGTTGCTATTCATGTTCTTTTGTGACAGAGTTTCTCATTGGCCTGGCTAGCAAGCTCTAGGATCTTCTTGTCTATATATTCCCAGGGTTAGGATTGCAAGCATGTGATACCATGCTTAGCCTTTTCTTTTCTGTAGTGGGCTCTGAGGATTGAATTTAGGTCCTCATCTTTGCAGATCAAGTCTTTTACTGACTCAGATGTCTTCCCAGCCCAAGACAAATATCTTAGGAGACATTACTGTATCAAACTGCCAGGACAGTGATTTCCATAGTGGACAGCACAGATCCATGAGGTGAGTGATGTTTAACCTAGGCAAGACAGAGAAGAACTAGGGACCTAGAATAATTAATCTCCATAGTAAAGTAAGAGCCACAGGGAAAGAGTAGTTCCTGGAAGGTGAGTCCAAAGATGGAACTCAACACTCAGAGATCATGGCACGAACAAAGCATACCAAACTGTCATCTCTGCATCAGATGCTCTTTAGAGCCTACAGTGAAGACAGGTACCAACATCTAGAGCTTGTCTCAAAGACAGAGCCCACGTGGCATTACAGATCTTCATGTCTTGTCTGTCAGATTCAGTATTGAGAAGTGCCCAGAGTGAAATTGAGTCTACAAGGTAAGACCAAAGATTGAGTTGTGGTTTGATAAGGCTTTGTGAGAAGGATGCAAAGCAGTATCGACGATGATTCTGATCCATGTTCTGAGGATGTCTATTGGGTACCTAGTATAGCAGCAGAGTCACCAAGTGGAAGACTATAGCGGTGATGCCCTCTCCTCCCTCGGCACTTATGTTGCAGAATAACATGGTGAAGAAAAGGGGAGTTAAGGGATGTTCTTTAAAGGGGATTGGCTGTGCATTCACCAGAGGCAGGGAACTGCACAGGCTCTCCAGAAGAAAAGGACCTGTCTGGCTACACCCAAACACTCATGAAAAGAATCTCTGGGAAAGATTCATGTCTGTATTCAAAATCATGAATATATCCGAAGCTGGAACTAGAAAAACCTTCAGAATCTCTGCCCCTGTGGCTCCAATCTGCACAGAAAACAAAACAACAACAAAAACAAAAAAACAAAAAAACCTAGGCACAGAGACGTACTGAGTGAAGGCAGCAAATGAACAGATTTCACAAGTATGGTCCTTGTCACCATTACTGTGACAGGAGCCTTGCAGAATTTCCATCTGTCAGGTCTTGACTTGTTTGGAAGCACAGAGGGAGCTAGATTCAAGTTCTCGAGCAAGGCCTTCCTCTCTTGTTTTTACCCACCACCTCAGACAAGCTTCTGGGTTGAGTGCTCCCAGGGGCACTTGCCAATTCTGAGATCCCCTTGAGGTCTTTTAATAGTTCCATTCATTTCCCATCGAAGAATGTTCACAACACTGAGTGAGGATGAAAACAGGGGAGACTGAAGGGAAGAGCAGCCGAATCCATGTTCTTGGGTAATCCTGAGCTCTACTATGGCCTGGTGCTAGTTAACAAGACCCGCATCCACATCTATCAACTGTGCAGAGTTATCAAGCCAACACGAAGCTACCTTGTCACTCTAGTGCCCTTTGAGTCCAGGAGCTCAGTTTACACTGACAGCAAAAGAAGAATGAACACACCATAGTGCACTGTGCTTAAAGAAATACCAGCTCTAAAGCAAACGCCATTAATTCTCCACTTGTTTTTGCTTTCCCATCATGCTTTGTTGACTTTGGAGTCAGTGGCGCAAAACTTAAGCTACGATGCTCACTTTCAGCACCCTTGCTGGAGACTAAGCAAAGGCTACTTTAAGAAAAACGCAAAGGAGAGTTGAGAGTCTCGGGAAAAAAAAGAAAAAAGAAAAACAAACAAACAACACAAACAACAACAACAACCCCAAAGCAAAAGTCGACAAATAGTAAGTCTGTTCTTCACAAATTAAGCACACAGAATCGTGTACACGGCACGTAATGCAACTGCCTCCCCAGGAGCTTCACCCTTGTGCCTTTATAAATGCCATTAGTGCTCTCCACAGGCTTTCTCGGGCATAACGAATGTGCTTGTTACAACAATGCCAGGCACTATTTCTGAACCAAGGCTGTCAAGAGGTGTTTTCCTTTCTTCTAAGAGGAGAGAAAAGGGAGACTTGTAATCAGAGAGAAAATGACGGAATGTTGGCTTGTGTTCATTTCCAAAGCCTCACAGAAGTCTTTGCCTACAATCTCTCTGTGGTTTATTATTCCAGCTTTTCTAATCACAGCTAAAATAATAGTGAGAATTCAAGTCAAATCTCGAAGCTATTAAAAAAAAATATGTTTTGTTTGCTACGGGCACAAGGACCCAAGTATACAAACAAAAGTTTGGAAGCAACTTTCACATCTCTGTATTCATTTACAACCCCCATCTCTCAGCTTTGCACTGGCTTGAATAGGTAAGGATGATGACACACTTTGGGCACTGTCTCTGGCCTGGGCACTGTGCCAAATGAATTATATGGAACATTTCCTCTCATCTTCCTGAAGGCTTTGCTGGGAAACACCATCGTCACACACTACACAAGTAAGCCTGAGAACCTGGTTATTCTCCCGGGTTACCAAAATGATTCAGAGGCATGGCCTCTTATGGAAGGTCTCCTTCATGCTTGTCTTCTTACTTCAGGGCAAGGGCTAGAGAGATGGTTTAGGGGTTTAAAGCATCTACTGCTGTTGAAGACCTAAGTTTGGTTCCCAGTACCAATCACCCATAAGCCCAGCTCCAAGGAATCAGACATCTATAGTCTCTGTCTGTGGGGAACCTGCATACTAATGCACATACCCTCTCTCTCTCTCTCTCTCTCTCTCTCTCTCTCTCTCTCTCTCTCTCTCTCTCTCTCTCTCTCTCACACACACACACACACACACACACACACAGAATGGGGACCTTTTGACAAGAAAAGCTCAACTTCTCCTTGACCACCTTCTTCTACACTCCACCCTGACCCCCCAACCCCCATACACACAGACCTATTTTCCACCTGGTCAGGTCCTGGGTAAGCCTGTGCATAAGTACTGACCACCTTTTCCCCTATATTACGCTGTTTATGCGCCTGAAATTGCTTTTTAAAAAACCGTATGCTCCTTCTTCACTATATTTTCACAAACACAAATCTTGTCTTTTAAATAAAGTATAATTCTTCAGGAGTGGGGCCATCTATTCTAGAAACCTGAACCCAAGGACTCAGATATAAACATCAGGACTAACTAAATAAGTTGTGTATGTGAGATATACTAGTCTGTAGGATGTGCATGATATTAACATTTATATAGTGTCAACTATGGGGTCATATACTTTTCTAAGCACTTTGACAATATCTAATAGAGGCTTTTAGTGTTGTGTATCCATGTCACTTTGGAGAAAACAAAGGCACAGAGAAGATAGGTGATGCTCTAGAGGTTACAAAACCAATAGATAACTGATTGACATTTGAACGAGGGTTTCTCCTTTAAAGAATCAAAGAATGAATATTTTAGAGTATCTCTCTTGGACATGCCAACACATTCTGTACTACCTATCTATAAATATCACTTTTATTTCCTCAGATGAAAGGATGAAATGACAGCCATTATCCAAGCTGTACAAATACATGGCTTGGACTGAGCCCAGAGCATTTCTTTCTCTGTTCTAACTATCCCAAGGCCTAGGTATGGACTATGTATAATACTATGTATAATCCAATCCTTCAGGCTGACTGTTTCAATCCAGCTTCTCTCAGTGTCTCCCTCAAATGCTCTACTTGGCCTCACACTAACTTTGGCAATTGGTTCTAATCTTGTGGCTCCTTCTCATTTTTCAGCTCATTCTGTGTTAACCTGTGTCTAGTTTGTTTTCTCTCCCTGATCACTTAAGTCCTCTTTCTTTCTTGTGCTGTTTTCTTGAGTGTTGGGTTTATCCTATCTCTGACTTATTCTGTCAAATCTTTCTCTGACTCGACACTTTGTCTGCCTCTCAATTAGACATCACATTTAAACATGGCTGGGTTTTTTTTCTTTCTGCAAACTAACCTTACCTTCATCATTAGGGATTAAAAGTGTGTACTAAGGGCAGTCTGTATTCCAGCCAGATCATATAGATTTAGATGATCTTTGGGTGTGATCCCTTGCCAGAGCAGCCATGTTGTTGCTTGATTAAAATTTCTCTAATTCTCTCAATACCTTTTTAGCATCTGATAAAATGGCAGTTGGTAGGATAAACACAAACTTGCTAGGCATTTATAGCATTGCCAGTAAAATTTTATCATTCCCCAATGAAAGGAGAGTTTGAATAGATGTTTGTTTTCATGATTTGGGCATTTTTCCATTTTCCTAATTGGCTCTTCCTTGGTTTGAGCCCAAGAGAAAGCCCAATGGACACTCAAAGGGATGCTCACAGTGCCTGCCTTTTACATAACCCAGCTGCAGGATGCTGGGAAGGGATGCTGAGGTCAGACTGAAAGCTGGCTGGTGTCCTAAGTCCCACAGCCAAAAGATTTACCCTTTAGAGTAGAGCTGTGAAGAGTATACCTGTGGAGAGTCCTATAGGAAGAAGCGAAGCATGCTGCCTGCTCCAGAAGTCATGTCAATAAGGAGCTGAGATTTCACTTTGCTCAGAGGAAGCACAAGGGCAATTGCTAAGTGCTCAGTGAGTCCACAGAGGATGTAAGAGCAGCAGGAAGAGTTAGGCTGGGTATCAGAATGTCTAAATTAAACTTTCCAATTAGTAGAACTCTGGCACGCCAACTGGGCCCTTGGAAGAGCAGGCTGCACATCTGAGGGGGGTATGCTTGCCTACGGTAGAAAACTATGACTGTGTTGAATCAGCTCCACACCCAACCCCTTCTGGAATACAGTAGACATTCACTAAACATCAAGCACGCAATGCCTCTTTCTTATATCAACTTCTTCCAGGGCTCCGTGCCTTTATCTTCATTTCCTCCCAGATATCTTGACCCAGTTGTCATTTTTATCCACAGAAAAAATGAACCAAGCCATCATCCTCTTCCTGATACCAGCTCTTCCTGCTGCCATGCTCATCAGAACCCATGTCTTAAACTATTGATACCCCTGACAGGGTGAATTACCTTTTTACATTTCATGTCTTTGTATCAACCTTGTGTAGTCCTAAATCCTGTTCATTTCCTCTTAGTCTTTCTCGGATTTCTCTATCCTTGGGTCCCCTCTGGAATTATTCTTAATCCCTCTGACTAGCATGCCCCAAACCTCCTGGCTTTCCCTTTTATAAACAAGCCACATGTCTAAATTTTCTTGACTCTGATGCTCTCGGAACATATTTTAAGATAAATCTGTCAGCTTAGAGTTAAAAGTTAAAAATTCTGATAAATCATAATCTTCCTTTAAAACCTTAATTGTCTCGCAATATTTATATATGATCATAAAATATATTTATATAAATGTAATATCTACAAATATAAAATTATATATAGTATATATACAAATATAAGCACATATGTTTATATATACATATCAATTATTTGATATATGTAAATGTGTATTTAATAGATAGATAGATAGATAGATAGATAGATAGATAGATAGATAGAGATGGAGATGGGAGATGGACAGGGAGATGGACATGGAGATGGACATGGAGATGGAGAGAGATAGATAGAGATTTTCCTCTGTAGACCCAGGGACTGAGACAAGGTCAAGGGGGTCAACAAAGTGCTCACCAGTAATTTAAGCTTGTAGAATTCAATATAAAGAATTATTAACTATGTAAAGGTCTATCTAGATGAGGACATAACAGAGCGCTCTGGAGTTTGAGATAGTTTCATTGGGCAGCTGCTATCCCTGTATAGATGAAAGGGGCTCTGGAGGACTGAAGAAGACTTAAGGCTATCTCTAGAGGTCAGGACTGCATGAATCCACATCTGGTTCCTATGAAAATGAAAAATCCTTATGGGAAGCCCATTTTCGCGGACCACCACTACTCTGCGATGGTAAGCAGTGCAGGATTCTCTACCACTCACACCAGGCATTTTCTGCTGCTCAAAACTAAAACCTACTGGATTTTAAAAGCAATACCACCTCACAGTCTCTCTCTACCAGCTTCTAGTGACATCGTATAATGGAACAGAGGAGAAAGAAGCACACAGAACAACTCAAAGCCATGAGAAAGGGTGAAGAAAAGCTAATATGACAGATAAACACTGAGACAGCACAGGCCTGCTGTGGATTACTTACCTTATATGTAACATCAGATTTCCCTGCAGTACTCCCTTCTTCTGAACTCATGTTTCACACTATGGAGATTGTTCTTGCTGTACTAACTTGGTGCAACTATCTATCCTAAGTATCATCTTACCTTCTACTTCATGAGAGGCACCAGTCTATGTTAATGCTACATGTTCAAGCTGGTTTCTAAACTGTGCTGTGTCTTTTATGCCTAATTCTTGCTTAATGTCTACCCCTTAATTCCCAAGCTTCTGTAGCCTGATGCATATTTCCTTTCCCTCTGTCTCTTAGCCCATTTGGAAGTACTGGGTTGTGCTTCCTTGCTGCTGTGAGAACATCTCCCCCCCACATGCACGCCGTTGTTATCTCTCAGGATCCCACGCATTTCCTTTTATCCTGAAATATATTTGAATGTGATTTGAACGGCATACTCTACTGTTGCTCTTTTTCTCCCTAAACATATAATTAGGTTTCCCGAACATTTGTAACGAGGAGTAGGCTTAGAATCGTTTTAATTACCATTTTTTAATTAATCACTGTCTCTGGACTGCCCTCTTCTGGTTGTTTTTTTAAGTGATAAGGAGCGGGAATGCTTACATTGCAGAATGTGGGGTTCCCCCACTACTTCAAAGGTCTTGCATTCATAAGACTACTATACCTGACAGTATAGATAGATTCCTATTACTTAGATCTTCTCAACCCCACCCCCTCCACACACACACAATCTTCACTGTTTTTTCTTAGTCCACATTAGAGTCCTGGCTTTGTCCTGGGGGGACCTTCATTTGTCAGCTTTGAGGAGTAAGTGTCTTCATCCTTCAGCATTATCTCAAACGTGCCTCACAGATACATGAAACCACAACAATCTCTCCCTCCCACCTTCAATGTCTGCCCTCTGAGGACTAGTTAAGTTTTCTAGGTAGATGTTTGCTATTTTGTTATTGTTCTGCTTTTGTTTGTTTTGCTGTTGTTTTGTTTTGTCCTTCTCTTCTCTTCTCTTCTCTTCTCTTCTCTTCTCTTCTCTTCTCTTCTCTTCTCTTCTCTTCTCTTCTCTTCTCTTCTCTTCTCTTCTCTTCTCCTCTTCTCTTTTCTTCTCTTCTTTTCTTTCCAGCTAGTACAGAGCCCAGAGACTCACCTCTGCTAAAAAGGGTGCTTCTGCCCCTGAGCTGGCCCAATGCTTGCTGTTTTAAAAGTCAGATTGACCAGACAGCGCTATTGCTTGGCATCCTCTGAACATATGCTGACCTGCTGCTCTCTTGCAACTGGAGATTTGCCATCATGTTCTCCTAATTTGGGGTCTTTTGGGAAACTATCACTTGCTAGTCACTGGTTTCTCTGCCCTGGTTGTTCAGTGTTTTATGGGGGAAATGTGGAGGAATATGGGGCCATCTTCCTCCAGTCTCACACCAGAACCCTTTCTTTATCTGATGGGCATACTTTGCACATGGAAATGGTTTAATAGGTCATTTGATAAGCAAATTGCGCAGTTAGAGGTGTCATGTCCTCCACACACTCTGGACAAGGGGCAAGAAATGCGGGCATCAGAAAGGAGGTAACCATTTATGAGGAGCATCTGATGGCTGCCCCACTTTGTCTTCTTCCCTTCTCTGATTGTCTCCCCCTCTGCCTCCCTCTTTATATGTTGCAGGATTCATACTAATATATAAGAAGACTTTTCTTCTAAATTCAGGAGTTAGATGTTTCCCTTTCTCAAAGTTCTTGTTAGGCTTGTTAGCAAGACCCTTCTCGCATCTTGTAAAGAGTTGTCAACTGGGTCCCCTTTTTTTCTAATCTGGAATAGTGTCTGATGGGAGCCACCCATCACATGATACCAGCTATATTAAATTGGAAAAGCAATTTGTGACAGCCACATTTTTTTTAGTAGGAAGGTTTAAATTACTGAATTAACTTATTGGATATAAGAACAGTGATATTTATTAATAATTGTCTAGTCCCAATGCAAATGCCACTTTAAATTTTCTCATTTAGTTCTCTTATATCTTTCTCTCCCCTTCCTGATTCTACTGCATCTCTTTCTATCCATAATATCTATGCTCGGTTTTCTTGCCTTAGATTTTAGTAGTTTATTAAATGAAGTCCTTTTGAATAATCCACTCTGGCTGGATATTCTGGAAATTTCTAATACATGTGGGCATTTCATCTCATTTGATCCACATTGGTTTATAATCATCTTTTTACTTTCACTTTATTAACATCATAATATAAATAATTGAATTCTCACACCCTAATTGTTAGGGCCAGTAGTTTTCCTTTAAGCACTAACTTAATTGAATCCAACATTTTTTTTATTACGTATTTTCCTCAATTACATTTCCAATACTCTCCCAAAAGTCCCCCATACCCTCCCCCCCACTTCCCTACCCACCCATTCCCATTTTTGGCCCTGGAGTTCCCCTGTGCTGGGGCATATAAAGTTTGTGTGTCCAATGGGCCTCTATTTCCAGTGATGGCCGACTAGGCCATCTTTTGATATATATGCAGCTATAGTCAAGAGCTCTGGGGTACTGATCAGTTCAGAATGTTGTTCCATCTATAGGGTTGCAGATCCCTTTAGCTCCTTGGGTACTTTCTCTAGCTCCTCCATTGGGAGCCCTGTGATCCATCCAATAGCTGACTGTGAGCATCCACTTCTGTGTTTGCTAGGCCCTGGCATAGTCTCACAAGAGACAGCTATATTTGGGTCCTTTCAGCAAAATCTTGCTAGTGTATGCAATGGTGTCAGCTTTTGGAAGCCGATTATGGAGTGGATCCCTGAATGTGGCAGTCTCTAGATGGTCCATTCTTTCGTCACAGCTCCAAACTTTGTCTCTGTAACTCCTTCCATGGGTGTTTTGTTCCCAATTCTAAGAAGGGGCACAGTGTCCCTGCTTTGGTCTTCATTCTTCATGAGTTTGAATCCAACAATTTTTAAGGGAAGAATTTCCATTTCGTTTGGTTCTAAATATTTTGTGACTTATTGTAAGTCATTTAGAAATATGGCTTTTTGTTTGTTTGTATTTTTGGTTTTTCGAGACAGGGTTTCTCTGTGTAGCCCTGGCTGTCCTAGAACTCACTTTGTAGACCAGGCTGGCCTTGAACTCAGAAATCCACCTGCCTCTGCCTCCTGAGTGCTGGGATTAAAGGCGTGTGCCACGTTTCTTCATTTTTGAATACATAGTCTTTCCCTGGTTTTTATTGAATTCTAACTATTGTTAGAAAATAGAAATTATGATACCAATGTTTTCAGCTTTTGCATTTTGCTTCACAGTCAGTTTGTATCTGTGTAAATATTCTATGGGCCCTTTAAAGAAATAAATTGTATATTTTCTTGTTGATGGATATTGTATTCTTCTTAGGGCTATTAGTTCAAGCTTGTTCACTGTGGTGTTGAATTGTTTTATATACTCACTGAGCCTCTTATTTTCATTTTAAAAACTCTTAAAAATTCACAGAAGGGACTGGGGAGATGGCTCAGCAATTACAAGCCATGGGACCTTGATTTGATTCCCAGTACCCACAGAAGGGCTCCTAACCATCTGTAACTCCAGAACCAGGAAATCTGACTCCTTCTTCTGGACTCTATGGGCACTGTCTACAGATGATGCACAAACATACACGTAGACAAATAAATATTAAAATAAATAATATAATAAGAATAATAAAAAGATCCACAGGAGACCCGCAACAATGATTGTTTTGAAGAAGAGACCCAGGTGACCATGGAAGAGTGCTGAGTTCTGTACTGTATATCTAGTGGTGTTGCTTCCCCATGTCTGGACTCTGCCTCTTGTGAAATAACAAAGGACTCCCCACACTCTGTCCCTTACCTCAGCTTCACTCTGGGACAGACCCTACACCACAACTCTCCCATCTTACAGCCCTTTGTTAAAGAGACTAACTTTAGACTGAACCTGAAAGTGCATTTTCCCTCGTAGAGAATACAGAAGGATGCCAAATCCTTGGCCACATCACTTCGTAGGGTCTTAGCTATCAAATTCATTGCAATATTTCAGTGTTTGACTTAAAGTAACCCTTGCCTAATTTAGTAATGACTCCAAGGTAGCCTGGCAATGCTAGACATTTAGTATGACAAAGAAAGTTGTAAGGTGTTTCCCATTAATGAGAAGGTGAACACTTTTCATGGAAGGGCAAAAAAACATGTTTTCCGAATACTTGTTCATTTACCCATTCCTTGAATTCTGTTATTATGTGGAGTCCCATGATTATGACTTTCTCCCTTCTCTGTGTGTAAGATTTCTTTAAGTGTTTTCTCCAGTGCTATCTTGGTGGTCTGTGGGGCAAATAAAACCATGGCACCAGACAAAAACTGAGAAGGCTGAGCAGATTCAGAAACTCCAGTAATTCTCTTATCTGAGAACAGTGGGTATTTCATTTATTCCCAACCTGGTTCCTGTCCTAGAGCATGTGATCATGACACCCCAAATGAGAATTGTAACAACTAGTCACTAAGCACAGGACACAGAGTTCTCAATGCTAATGAGGTGCCTAGATGGATCCTGAAGATTTAGCCAATAAGTTTTCCTTCTTGGGTATTCCTTCCTGTAAAAGATCTTTCATCTCTGGTCCACGCTGAGTAAGTGGTATGCTGTCTTAGTCAGGGTTTCTATTCCTGCACAAACATCATGACCAAGAAGCAAGTTGGAGAGGAAAGGGTTTATTCAGCTTACACTTCCATACTGCTGTTCATCACCAAAGGAAGTCAGGACTGGAACTCAAGCAGGTCAGAAAGCAGGAGCTGATGCAGAGGCCATGGAGGGATGTCTTTACTGGCTTGCCTCCTCTGGATTGCTCAGCCTGCTCTCTTATAGAACCCAAGACTACCAGCCCAAAGATGGTCCCACCCACAAGGGGCCTTTCCCCCTTGATCACTAATTGAGAAAATGCCTTACAGTTGGATCTCATGGAGGCATTTCCTCAACTGAAGCTCCTTTCTCTGTGATAACTCCAGCTGTGTCAAGTTGACACAAAACTAGCCAGTACATATGCATTCATTTTTTCAATATAAATAAACAGTTTGGACAAGCAAGGACTGTTTCTCTCATCAAGAACCATTGTGGGATGAAGCCTTCATCATACAGAGCTGTGCTGCCTAAGTCTCTAGAAGAAGGTCCTTTACCTTTGAGCTAAGCCCGATTCTCCCTCCCCTCCCCCCACCTCCCGGCCCCCTGGCTCTGTTCCTGACTCCTAGTGGATCCCAGCAGCATGTGTGTGTCCCAGAATTTGGAAAGCCCAGCTTTGGCCCCAGACTGTGTAATTTCTCACCTGGGCTGGGGCCCCTATCTTAGGCTGTGTTCTGCCACACCTGAGCGGATATCTTCCATGAACCTGGCAACTCTGGCTGCAAAGATGGAATGTAGCCTAGCACCTCCAGCAATGAAGCAAAACAGGAATCCATGTTTCTTCATTAATCCAAAAGGATAATTTAATTAGATATATCAACTTTATTTGGCAGTTATTTACTTTAAAGACTTTCAACATATTGTTACATGTTTTCCTGTCTTTTAAAGTTTCTGCTAAAAGGACTGATACAATGACAATAAATTTGCCCTTGAAAATAGCTTGGTTCCTTCTTCTAACTTTTGATGTTTTTATTTGTTTGTTTAATATTCTTGACATTTGAACATGTAAAAATTAGAAAAGAACCAAATATTATCAGCATCATGAACATCAAAACCTCTAATATAAAGAAGAAAGAAAAGGCCCAGGCACCAGCTCTGGGGCACCTTGGTTGCAGACAGTCCCAAGATCCCCAGAGGACTGACTCTCCACACTGCAGATGCCCTTGCATGCCCAGGATCTTGGGATCACTGGTGAGTGGAACACAACATCTGTTCCAAAAAATCGTGGGGGGGGGGGCGTGACAGCAGGAGCAAGGACACAGGAGCCCTGCATGATCAGTGGCTTCAGTTCTTTCTGGTCGGTGCTGGTATACCTTGGTTTCGAACACACCAGATAGCCCCATGGTCCCCAGAGGAGACACCACTTCTAGGCACTGTAACACGCCCAGGATCTTAGGATGCCAGGATACCAGGATACCAGGAGCTTGGTCATACCAGGATATCAGGGTCTCAGAGGAAGCTTGACTGCCAATACCTCTGACACACCCAGAATCTCAGATTCACAGGATCCCGAATCACAGGATCACAGATAAAGCTGGACCCTGAAGAGTCCAGATTCAACCAGGATTACAGGAAGGACAGGCTTCAATCAGATATATTTAGGGCAGCAAGCACTTGAAATAATCAGATGGCAGAAACCAAGCATAAGAACAGAAGCAACAGAAACCAAGGTTACTTGGCATCATCAGAATCAAACTCTTCCACCTTAGCAAGTCCTGGATACACCAACACACCAGAAAAGCAAGACATGGATCTAAAGTCACTTCTCATGATAATTTTGGAGGACTTAAAGAAGGAAATAAATAGCTCCCTTAAAGAAATACAGGAAAACACATCCAGTCAGGTGAAAGAATTGAATAAAATCACCCAGGATCTAAAAATGGAAGTAGAAACAGAAAAGAAATCAGAAAGGGAGACCGCTCTGAAAATAGAAAACCTAGAAAAAAGTCAGGAGTCAAGGATAACCAACAGAATACAAGAGATAGAAGAGAGAATCTCTGGTGCAGAAGATAACATAGAAAACATTGACACAACTATCAAAGAAAATGCAAAATGCAAAAAGTTCCTAACCCAAAACATCCAGGAAATCCAGGACATAATGAGAAAACAAAACCTAAGGATAATAGGTATAGACAAAAAGGAAGATTTCCAACTTTAAGGGTCAGTAAATATCTCCAACAAAATTATAGAAAAAAAACTTCTCCAACTTAAATAAAGAGATGCCCATGAGCATACAAAAAGCCTACAGAGCTCCCAATAGTTTGGACCAGAAAATAAATTCCTCCCGTCACATAATAATCAAAACACCTAGTGCACAAAACAAAGAAAGAATATTAAAAGCAGTAAGGGAAAAATGTCAAGTAACATATAAAGGTAGACCAATAACAATTACACCTGACATCTCCCCAGAGACTATAGAAGCCAGAAGATCCTGGGAAGATGTCATACAGAACCTAAAAGAACACAAATGCCAGCCCAGGCTACTATACTCAACAAAACTCCAACTTACTATAGATGGAGAAACTAAGGTATTCCATGACAAGACCAAATTCACACAATATCTTTCCACAAATCCAGCCCTTCAAAGGCTAATACAGGGAAAACTTCAACACAATGAGGAAAACTAAGCTCGAGAAAAAGCAAGAAAGTAATCTTTCAACAAACCTAGAGAAGATAGGAACATGAACAGAATTCCAACTCTAACAACAAAAATAACAGGGAGCAACAACAAGTTTTCCTTAATATCAATGGACTCAATTGCCCAATAAAAAGACATAGACTAACAGACTGGTTAAGTAAACAGAACCCAACTTTTTGCTGCATACAGGAAACCCACCTCAGGGACAAATACAGAGACTACCTTAGAGAAAAAGGATGGGAAACAATTTTCCAAGCAAATGGTCGCAAGAACCAAGCTGGAGTAGCCATTCTAACATTGAATAAAATTGACTTTCAACTTAAAGTTCTCAAAAAAGATAAGGAGGGACACTTCTTACTTATCAAAGGTAAAATTTACCAAGATGAAATCTCAATTTTGAACATCTATGCTCCAAATGCAAGGGCATCCACATTCATTAAAGAAACTTTGCTAACATTCGAAGCACATATTACACCTGACACAATAATAGTGGGAGACTTCAACATCCACTCTCATCAATGGACAGATCCTGGAAACAGAAGCTCAACAGAGACACAGTGAAACTAACAGAAGTTATGAAACAAATGGATTTAAAAGATATCTATAGAACATTTCATCCTAAAACAAAAGGATATGCCTTCTGCTCAGAAAATCATAACTGACCATATAATCGGTCAGCAAACAGGCCTCAGCAGATACAAAAATATTGAAATAATCCCATCCACCCTATCAGATTGTTATGGACTAAGACTGATTTTAAATAACAACATAAATAATAGAAAACCCACATACAAGTGGAAGCTGAACAACACTCTACTCAATGATACCTTGGTCAAGGAAGAAATAAAGAAAGAAATTTAAGACCTTTTAGGTTTAATGAAAATGAAGTCACAACATACCCAAACTTATGGGACACAATGAAGGCAGTCCTAAGAGAGAAACTCATAGCTCTGAGTGCCTCCAAAAAGAAACTAGAGAGAGCATATACTAACAGCTGACAGCACACCTAAAAGCTCTAGAACAAAAGGACGCAAATTTACCCAAGAGGAGTAGAGGGCAGGAAATAATCAAACTCGGCTGAATTTAACCAAGAGGAAACAAAAGAGAACAATACAAAGAATCAACCAGACCAGGAGCTGGTTCTATCAGAAAGTCAACAAGATAGATAAGCCCCTAGCCAGACTAACTAGACGGCACAGGGACAGTATCCTAATTAACAAAATCAGAAATGAAAAGGGAGATATAACAACAGAATCTGAGGAAATCCAAAAAATCATCAGATACTACTACAGAAGCCTATACTCAACAAAACTGGAAAAGTTGGATGAAAGGGACAATTTTCTAGACAGATACCAGGTACCAAGGTTAAATCAGCATCAGACTAATGATCGAAGCAGTCTTATATACCCTAAAGAAATAGAAACAGTCATTAATAGTCTCCCAACCAAAAAAATCCCAGGACCAGGTGGGTTTAGTGCAGAGTTCTATCAGATGTTCAAAGAAGACCTAATTCCAATTCTCCTCAAACTATTTCACAAAATAGAAACAGAAGGTACTCTACCTAAGTCATTCTATGAAGCCACAATTACTCTGATACCTAAATGACACAAAGACCCAACAAAGAAAGAGAACTTCAGAACAATTTCCCTTATGAATATCAATGCAAAAATACTCAATAAAATTCTCGTAAACTGAATCCAAGAACACATCAAAATGATCATCCATCACGATCAAGTAGGTTTCATCCCAGGGATGCAAGGATGGTTCAATATATGGACATCCCTCAATGTAATCCACTATGTAAACAAACTCAAAGACAAAAAGCACATGATCATCTCATTAGATGCTGAGAAAGCATTTGACAAAATCCAACACCCATTCATGATAAAAGTCTTGGAAAGATTAGGAATTCAAGGCCCATACCTAAACATAATAAAAGCAATATACAGCAAACCAGTAGCCAACACCAAAGTAAATGGTGAGAAACTGGAAGCAATCCCACTAAAATCAGAGACTAGACAAGGCTGCCCACTTTCTCCCTACCTATTCAATATAGTACTTGAAGTCCTAGCCAGGGCAATTAGACAACCAATGGAGATCAAAGCAATACAAATTGGAAAGGAAGTAGTCAAAATATCACTATTTGCATATGATATGATAGTATATATTAGTGACCTCCAAAATTCCAGAGAACTCCTAAACCTGATATACAGTTTCAGTGAAGTAGCTGGATATAAAAATAACTCAAATGAACCAGTGGCCTTTCTCTACACAAGGGATAAACAGGCTGAGAAAGAAATTAGGGAAACAACACTTTTCAAAATTAGTCACAAATAGTATAAAATACCTCAGTGTGACTCAAACTAAGGAAGTGAAATATCTATATGACAAGAATTTCAACTCTCTGAAGAAAGAAATCAATGAAGATCTCAGAAGATGGAAAGATCTCCCACGCTCATGGATTGGCAGAATCAATATAGTCAAAATGGTTATCTTGCCGAAAGCAATCTACAGATTCAATGCAATCCATATCAAAACTCCAACTCAATTCTTCACAGAGTTAGAAAGAAAAATTTGCAAATTCATCTGGAATAACAAAAAACCTAGGATAGCAAAAACTCTTCTCAAGGATAAAAGAACCTCTGGTGGAATCACCATGCCTGACCTAAAGCTTTACTACAGAACAATTGTGATTAAAAAAACTGCATGGTACTGGTACAATGACAGACAGATAGATCAATGGAATAGAATTGAAGACCCGGAAATGAACCCACACACCTATGGCCACTTGATCTTTGACAAGAGAGCTAAAACCATCCAGTCGAAAGAAGACAGCATCTTCAACAAATGGTGCTGGCTCAACTGATTATGAGCATGTAGAAGAATGAGAATTGATCCATTCTTATCTCCTTGCACAATACTCAAGTCTAAGTGGATCAAAGAACTACACATAAAACCAGAGACACTGAAACTTATAGAGGAGAAAATGGGGAAGAGCCTCAAAGATATGGGCACAGGGGAAAGATTCCCGAGCAGAACACCAATGGCTTGTGCTGTAAGATCAGGAATCAACAAATGGGACTTCATAAAATTGCAAAGCTTCTGTAAGGCAAAGGACACTGTCAATAAGATCAAAAGGCAACCAACAGATTGAGAAAAGATCTTTACCAATCCTAAATCTGATAGGGGGCTAATATCAAAGAGCTCAAGAAGCTGGACTCCAAAAACTAAATAACCCTATTTTTAAAAATGGGGTACAGAGCTAAACAAAGAATTCTCAATGAGGAATACCGAATGGCTGAGAAGCACCTAAAAAAATGTTCAACATTCTTAATCATCAGGGAAATGCAAGTCAAAACAACCCTGAGATTCCACCTTACACCAGTCAGAATGGCTAAGTTCAAAAACTCATATGACAGCAGATGCTGGTGAGGATGTGGAGAAAGAGGAACACACCTTTATTGCTGCTGGGACTGCAAGCTGGTACAACCACTCTGGAAATCACTTTGGCGGTTCCTCAGAAAATTGGACATAGTTCTACTGGAAGATCCAGCAATACCATTCAGCATATACCCAGAAGATGCTCCAACATGTAATAAGAACATATGCTCTTCTATGTTCATAGCAGCCTTATTTATAATAGCCAGAAGCTGGAAAGATTCCAGATGTCCCTAAACAGGAATTGATACAGAAAATGTGGTACAGTTACACAATGGAGTACTATGCAGCAGCTATTAAAAACAATGAATTTATGAAATTCTTAGACAAATGGATGGATCTGGAGGATATCATCTTGAATGAGGTAACCCTATCACAAAAGAACACACATGAGATGCACTCACTGATAAGTGGATATTAGCCCAGAAGCTCAGAATCTTCTTTAGAAGGGGAAACAAAATACCCATGTCTCTGTAACTTACAGAGACAAAGTTCAGAGCAGAGCCTGAAGGAAAAAGAATCCACAGACTGCCCCACTTGGGGATCCATCCCATAAACAACCACGAAACCCAGATGCTAGGCATATGCCAACAAGAGCCTGCTGACAGGAGCCTGATCTAGTTTTCTCCTGAGAGGCTCTGTCAGTGCCTGGCAAATACAGAAGTGGATGCTTACAATTATTCATTGGGCGGAGCACTAGGTCCCCAATGAAGGAGCTACAGAAAGTACCCAGGGAGCTGAAGGGGTCTGAAACCCCATAGGAGGAACATCAATATGAACTAACCAGTATCCCCAGATCTCCTTGGAAGTATACCACCAATCAAAGAAAACACATGGTGGAACTTGTGACTCTAGCTGTGTATGTACCAGAGGGTGGCCTAGTAGATCATCAATGGGAGGAGAGGCCCTTGGTCCTGTGAAGGCTCTATGCCCCAATATAGGGGAATGTCAGGGCCAGGAAACGGGAGTAGGTGAGTTAGGGAGCAGGGGGAGGGTGGAGGGCATAGGAGATTTTTGGAGGGGAAACTAGGAAATGGGATCACATTTGAAATGTAAATAATGAAAATACCTAATTAAAAAAAAAAACTTTCCAATTATTCCGTTTTGGAAACTGAAAAAAAAAAAAAAATAAGACCCAAAGTATCTCAATGTGGAGTTGGAGAGGTGGTAACTAAAAGTACTTGCTCTTACAGAGGACTCAGGTTCAGTTTCTAGTACCCACTTGGAAGCTCGCATTAGCTACAATTCCAGTTCTAGGGAATCCAACAACCTCTTCTTTGCATATGGTACACATACAAACACTCAGATGCAATCAATAATACACACACACACACACCAACCAGGAAATTAAAAAAAAAAAAAACAACAAAACCTCAAGGGTTATAGATAGTTCTTGAGGATAACACTAAATATAAATACTCTTTACTTTTAAATTAAAAGAAGCAGAGTAGCCAACTGGATTAAAATGCAAAACCCAACTACTGGATGCCTATAGAAAACACAGCTTAGCTGAGCAGTGATGGCTCACAGGGTAAGCCTGATAATCCAAGCTCAATCTCTAGAACCCACACAGTTGATAAAAAGAGACAACACACACACTCTCTCTCTGTCTCTCTGTCTCTCTGTCTCTGTGTGTGTGTGTGTGTCTCTCTCTCTCTGTCTCTCTCTCTGTCTCTCTCTGTCTCTGTCTCTCTCTCACACACACAGAAATAACATGCAAATAAGTATACAAACTCATTGACAAAAAGACCAAAAATAAGTAGTGAAAAATGATATTCTAAGAAAATAAAACCAAAAATCAACCTGGGGTAGCTAGAAGAGATAAAGAAGGCCTCTGCACCCTAACAAAGGGATAATCCTTTAGGAAGACATTAAAAGCATTCAAACAAACACTTCTGATACAAACACTTCTGGAAGAGAAAGAACAGGCATGCCAGACAAAACTACAGTGAGATGATCCAATATTCCACTATCATTAGAAATAAAATATTTAGACCAAAAGCTGATAGGGAAACTTCACGTAAACTATCAAGATATCACACTGGCTAGCATAGATAGACTATTCTGTTCAACAGCTACAAATCACAAATTCTCAGCAGCCAAGTAACACATCCCCAAACCAATTATATTTTAGGCCACACAACAAGTGTTAACAAACAGGGAATGGCTGAAATAATTTCTTGTGTGCTATCAGATCATAATGGGATAAAGCTCACAATCAATTGTGAGAGAAGCTACAAAAAAGTATATTAAAAATAGAGAAATTGAACAAGAACAATGGGTCACCGAAGAAACCTAGAGGGAAATTAAAATGTTCATAGACTTAAATGAAAACAAAAACATCACTTATGCGAATCTCTGTGCTAGCACAGAGACTACTCCCAGAGGTAAGCTTACAGTTATGAACGGCATTAACAAATCACAAAGAACTCAAATGAGTGACCCAGTGTTGTACTTCAAGGTCTTATAAATTCAAGAACAAGGAAAACACAAAATTAGCCCAAGGAATGATATAATAAAGACCAAAGAAGAAACCACTAACATGGAAGGTAAAATAACAAGGCCAAGAAGCTTGAAACAGGAAGTTGGTCTATTGGAAAACTAAACAGTATTGGCAAACTCTTACCCAAAGTAACCAAACAAGAAAGGAGAGGCCGCAATTAATAAAATTATACAAGAGAAAGCGATATTATAATATATACAACCATAATCCAGAAAATATCTGGGGTATAAATTGGACTGTTATGCTTTTATAAATTGGAAAAATATTCAATAAATAGGTTTCTAGACACATATAACCTATCAAAATTTAACAAAGAAGGTATCTTAAAACTTGAAACCTTAATGGCTAGTGATGAGTCTAAAGCAGTAAAGTCTTCCAGTAGAAAAACTTCTGGAACCAGACTACTGGATTCGGAGGAGCTAGAGAAATTACCCAAGGAGCTAAAGGGAACTGCAACCCTATAGGTGGAACAACAATATGAACTAACCAGTACCCCGGAGCTCTTGTCTCTAGCTGCATATGTATCAAAAGATGGCCTAGTCGGCCATCACTGCAAAGAGAGGCCCATTGGACTTGCAAACTTTATATGTCCCAGTACAGGGGAACCCCAGGGCCAAAAAGGGGGAGTGGGTGGGTAGGGGATTGGGGGTGTGGGTATGGGGGACTTTTGGGATAGCATTGAAAATGTAAACGAGGAAAATACCTAATAAAAAATAAATTAAAAAAAAAAACACTGAAGAACTAACAAGTTTTTTTCTCAAATAAGGGAACATGTCCAAACTTATTCTATTAAAACAGTATTACCCTGACAATTAAACAGGGAAAGGACCCAGCAAAACAGCAATTATAGAAACATTTTCTTGCTGAATATGATGCAAAACTTCTCAGTGAACTTGAAAACCAAATCAAACACTGTGCTAGAATGAGATGGGGGCTGGTAAGATGGCTCAGTGGGTAGAAGTTCTTCTTGTCAGAGCTGATGACCGGAGTTTAGTCCTTGACATCTACAGGTAGAAAGAGAAAACCAAGTCCTACAAGCTGTCCTCTGACCTCCACACTATGTTTCACGTTTCCAATCTCTCCCCCACACAAATCAATAAGTATCATTCTTTAAAAGCTTAAACATGAGTTTACACTATGATCAAATTATTGGATGCAATTTCCTGTTTCATTATATTTTTTTGAGGCAGGGTCTTCTGTAGCCCATATTACCCTTGAAATTCCTACATAGCTGGGGCTAGCCTTGCACCCTACCTGTCTCTACATTCTGGTACTTTCTAGTACCACAGGTATAAGTCACCATGTTCAGCTACAATTTCTCTTCTCTTCTCTTCTCTTCTCTTCTCTTCTCTTCTCTTCTCTTCTCTTCTCTTCTCTTCTCTTCTCTTCTCTTCTCGTCTTTTCTTTTTTTAAAAAAAATTGGTTACTTTATTTATTTATTTATTTATTTATTTATTTATTTAATTTATTTATTTCAAATGTTATCACCCTTCCTGGTTTCCCCTCCAGAAACCCCCATCCCAACTGGCCCTTCTCTACCCTATTTCTGTGAGGGTGCTCCCCCACCTACTCACTCATTCTTGCCTCACCAGCCTATCATTCCCCTACACTGGGGCATTGAGCCTTTATAAGACCAAGGGTCTCTCCTCCCATTGATGCCAAATAAGACCATCCTCTGCTACATATGCAGCTGGAGCCACGGGTCCCTCCATGTGTATCCTTTGGTTGGTGGTTTAGTCTCTGGGAGCTTTAGGGTGTCTGGTTGGTTGATAATGTTGTTCTTCCTATGGGGTTGTAAATCATCATGGAAATAAGAGCATATCTATTCTTACTCTAGCAACTCCCAAGCTTATTACGGGGTTTTTTACCTGTGCTTTCTCTCATGTTGTACTGTACTCATCCACCCAACTGCATCCCTTTTTCTTGAATGCTCAAACATTGTGATTCCCGTATTTATTTATATATATATATATATATATACACACAGGCAGTGTGTATGTTATATATTATACATATACTATATATAACATATATGTATATATAGTATATATAATCAGTACTTTGAGAGATATATAGTATATACAATATATTGTATATACTAAATATAACATATACTATATGTAGTATATATAATATGTATATATAAAATAGTATATGTAATGTTTTATAGTGTATATACTATCAGAGTATATATTATATACAGTACACTGTATATGCTGTACATCTCTCAAAGTACTGACTATATACTAACAAAGTCATACCATCATGAACCAAATCTTACTCTTCATCTAGAGCAATGGGTCTCAACCTTCCTAATGAAGTCACCCTTTAATATGGTTGGTGACCCCAAGCATAAAATTATTTTTGTTGCTACTTCATTAATATAATTTTGCTACTATTATGAATCATAATATAAATAACTGATATGCTGAGTATCTGATATACAATCCCCATAAGGCTTGAGACTCATAGGTTGAGAACCACTGATCTAGAAGGTTCTTTGTGGCCAATTAGATGTTGGGTTATACCCATTTTCCATTCTCAGCAGCTGGTACAGGGCCAGCCATATAAAATGTCCTCCACAGCCAGGTGCTGAAATAATACTTTGAAGGTTTTTCACATCATGCTATAAGAAGTTAGAAGAAATGGGTAGCCACAGTATGGTTTTCTTTAGTGAAAATGGACATTTCCAATTATAGATACTGTTTTTTAAAGATAATCTTTATCGATTGTGTGAAAACACATGAATCTTCAGTCTTCCACTCTCAGCCTAAAAATATTCTACTGATCAGGAAAAGACATTCTGAGTTTATCAATGAAAACTGAAATGCTCTCTTAAGACCCAGAAGTATCTGTTCAATGAATGAGAATTACCCATGATGACAAAACACATTTTATCAAACTTTCCCTGCGGCTAGCTTCTACTAATTTTGGATCATAGAAAATACCCATACATGCCTTAGTATTTTTAAATCTATTAAGGACTCATATTCTTTTACCTTAACTTTTCTGTAACTGTTTTACTCTGTACTTAAATAATTTGAAATTCCTGTTCTGAAAAAGCTGTTTCTCTTTTAGCCAGTGAGGAAGCATGAATGCAATCTAACCCAGAGTTAAAGCTGCAAGATATCTTTTTAGGTTTTTCTTTTAACCCTGTCCCTGCCAGCAACTTTTGATTCATAAACAACATGCTTAAAATATTGACATCTCTATTTGATGGAAACTCTGGCCAGCTACTGTAATTGATTTCTTTTACCTACTTAATTTGATTCCTAAAATGCTGTTAAATATCGTTAAAGAGCATCACAAAACTTCCCTTACCTTTATTTTTCCCTTATTCAGTTTTGCAGCTTGAAACCACCTCAGAGCTAATGCATTCCCTGTTTTCCATAACTCATATCTAGACTCTCTAGGAGGTGTGTGGTTATGAAGCACACATAATTGGTGATATTACCAACGGCTTGTCAGGAGAAAACACAAGAAAAAGCCTTGAATCCTAACGGTATCACTTCTCATCACCTCTACATCACATTGGAAAACAATAAAAGAAGCCTGTAATCAAATCATTATTTTGGGTAAAACCTGTCAGAATTACCTTCATTATGTGAGCAAGTGGACACTTGGTTGAACATCAGTCAACGGATATGTAATGATTCCGATGTTAGGTATAATTCCTAAAACTGAAACTAGAGTCTTTCTACACTGACACTATTTAAGTAAGTATCTGTAAATTTAAGGAACTAGTGCTAACCAAAACTACGAGGGAGAAAAAAAAAAACCCTGTATTTTATGAGCTGAAATAATCAGTAGTTTACACCAGATTCTCACTGAGATTAACTAATTAAAAGGCAAATTCTGCTAAAATAAGTAAAACCTGCTTGTAGATAGTCCTGCATTTTTGTCTGCTTTAACTTCATCCAGTGTCTTCTAAATTCACTGGAGAGCACATTGAATGGAAGTCACAACAAAACACACTCTACCTCAAATCTATAGTTTACTAAGCCTTGGAGATTTGAGGAAAGAGCATCTCTGCGAGATTTACGGTTTTTGTTCTAAATACAGATAGACATACCCTAAGGTTCCCCCAAATTTGGAAGTGACCAAATTTGACTTTTCAAAGCCAAGAACAACTGCCTGATTCCTTTAGCCTCAAATGGAGATAGACATATAAATAAATCAATTTAACAATCTTAAGATAAAAGAACAAATCTTAATAGTTAAGGGTTCTTTAAACCTCATTCCACCACCGTGTATTGAAAAAGATGTCAAATCAGCAAAGAAGACAATGTGATTTAGTTTTTCATTTCAGGGGAGGACTCCAGCCTTTTACTGACAGCTATACTACCTTGGAATAAACTCATTCTTGTTCACATCCCCACCAACAGCTTTTATAAGACACATTGTTTGACAATTGCATTAAGTTTAACAGATATAATATATGATAGGAAGGTTGTTATCTTAAAATTAGTCACTCTGTCAATGTTCCAAAATTACTGTTTTATCGCATTGCATTTTAAGAACAGCAATTGAAACATGCAGTCTAGGCCATTAGCCCATCCCATACAGGGTTCATTGTAGATCATATTCATGGTGCTTTAGAGTAGAGGACCCAAGCTGATAGAGTAAGTGTATATTAAAGCCTAGTTCTGGATTTACACGCAAGTGCTATCATGTCTGGCAATGCCACTTCTTTTAAGAGTTAAGAATTGTGTGGGGGTTGGGGGTAGAGTGTGCATCAAACCCCTGAAGTTTTGGGTTAAGTGCTTTCTCTATAGGAAGGATGCCTTTTCTCTAATTTTCTTCTTCCTTATATTCTCATCCTTGTAACCACTGGGTTTTACACCTAAGCCCCAGGTCATAAATAACTACTCAGAGACTTAGTATTCATTAACAATGATTATGATCTTTTGCTAGGCTTGTTCTCTGACTAGATCACAACTTTTTAAAACCCATTTAAATTATTCTATGCTTGCTACATGACTGGTTACCTTTCCCTGATTTCATATGTCTAACTTCCTCAGAGTCTTGGTAGCAAAACTTCCCTCACCTACCTATTTCCCAGAGTTCCAATCTCTCTACCAAAATGTCCACCTTCTATTTCCTGCCTTTTGCTAATTGGCCATCAGCTTTTTATTGACAGGTGATGCTCACACACAGTACACAAGAGATTATTCCTATACTCCCATCTTTTCAGTTAAAAATTAATCCAGGTGTTGGGGTGATGGCTTAGTAGGTAAAGTGTTCTGCAAGCATGAGCACTTGAGGTCATATCCACAGCACTTACATTATGAGAGAGTGTGGGATAATCCTAGCCATAGGGGGATAGAGGCAGGAGAATCCCAGGAACATCCTGGACACCTAGCTTTCCCACTTGGCAAGTTCAAAGTTTAGTAAATAACGAGAGAGACAGAGAGAGAGAGAGAGAGAGAGAGAGAGAGAGAGAGAGAGAGAGAGAGAGAGAGAGAGAGAGAGAGAGAGAGAGAGGAGAGTGATAGAGAAAGATGTCCTCCATGGACCTCTGGTCTCCACCCAAATGCCTGTGTGACCACCTCCTCCCAGCCCCTGCCCATGATCACACATGAAAAGAAAAGTCGAATAAGTAGGTCTTTCACTCATTTATAATAGAACTTGTGGCCTCTGAATTAATTAACGAACACTATCATTGTATTTATGAACTAATAAAACTAGGAAGGCATTTAATATTAACCATAATTCTCTGAAGTAGGCACCCCATTTTTGTTTTTTAAAACTTTTTTATTAATTCTTTGTGGATTTCACATCATGCACCCCAAGCCCACTCGTCTCCCTTCCCTTCATACCCGCCCTTTCCCACTCAACCTATCCATCCTCAAAGAAAAAGGAAATTAAAAAAGAAAGAAAAGAAGAAACAAAACAAAACAAAAGCTCATCATAGAAGTTGCAGTGTGCCACCAGTGTGTTGTAACTTTAATTTTTCAAAGTTTACCTTTTTAAATTAATTATTTTATTTATTTACAATTCAAATGTTATCCCCCTTTCCAGTTCCCCTTCCACAAACCCCTTATCTCCTCCCTTGCACCTACTTCTATGAGGGTACTCACCCACCCACCTACTCACTACTGCCTTACTGCCCTAGCAGTCCTCTACACTGGGGCATCAAGTCTCCACAGGACCAAGGGCCTCCCCTCCCATTGATTCCAGATAAGGCCATCCACTGCTACATATGCAGCTGGAGTCATGGGTCCCTTCACATATATTCTTTGGCTGGTGTTTTAGTCCCTGGGAGATCTGGAGGCAGGGAGTCTGATTGGTTGATATTGTTGTTCTTCCTATGGGGTTGCAATCTCCTTCAGCTCCTTTAGTCTTTCCTCGAATTCCTCCATTGGGGTCCCTGTGCTCGGTCTGATGGCTTGCTGTGAGTATGTAAATCTGTATTGGTCAGGCACTTGGCAGAGCCTCTCCTGGTACAACTACACTAGGCTCCTGTCAGCAAGCACTTCTCGGCACCAGCAATAGTGTCTGGGTTTGATGAATACACAACAAAAGGGAGAGAGAGCCTGTAGAGCCCATATCCAGAGGTTAGGCATGGCCCCCAGTTGAAGAATGGGACCACCTACCCATCTCAAAAGTATTAACCCAGAACTGCTCCTGTCTAAAGGAAATGCAGGGACAAAGAGTAGAGCAGAGACTGAAGGAAAAGCCATACAGAGACTCCCCCACCTAGGGATCCATCCCATCTGCAAAGTCTACTTTTAATGATGGTTCTTAAATGCTTTAACCTCCCTTTTAGCCCACCACCCTCCACAGGTAGTGGGAAAGAAAAGAAACAGGGGAAGTGGATCTGTTTTGAAATGGTTCTTTGGAGAAACTCCCATCTGTGTTTAGACAGAAATTTGCAGTTAAGTTCACAGGTCAGCAATGGCTTGATCCACTCGCAAACACTTCACTGATACACCAGCTGTCCAGTTTAGGAGAATCAGGTGAGCAACAGTGGTGACATGATCTAGCAGAAACCATAGGCCTCAGCCTCCGTACAAGTCAGCAAAAGGGACCAGGGAGAAACAACAGGAGAAGTTCTCAGGTGTGCCTCAGCAAAGCGAAGATCGGGGACGCTGTGAGACCCATAAGCATTGCACAGCTTGCTCTACCAGCAAGCTAAGCTCAGCCTCTGCCACTGTCCATCAAGTTCTATTTATATTCCCTCCAAACATCATGTGTCTTCCACAGGTTTTGCCTCAGCACTGTCTTGCCTTAGTACGAGCATCTGTCTCAGCTCACACACTCTGCCAATCAGCCCGAGTCCACCACTAACACACCACCAGAAGGTTTTTGGTGCCTTTCTCTCTATGGAGTCCTGACAATTGCAGCTCAGCTATTCATTGTAAGACAGACCAATGCATGCTTATCATTAGAGAAGAATCCTTCATCACATGTCCTTTCAAGTGCTTGCTTTGGCAGAACATTCTTTCTCCCATGTCTGCTTCAGCAAAACATTCCTTCACGAGTCTGCCTTAGCCTTTCACCTGTGTCCACTTCAGGAAAATACTCCTTCATATGTTTTGCCCCAGTAAACACCATCCAACACAACTGACTTTCCAACAACCCTTAAGTTTCCACTTTAGTGCATCACATAGTATATCCTATAGTTCACACTTTAGTATATCCTATAGTTCACACTTCTTTACTTGCAAATGTTTATAGCAATGAGTCATTAGTTTGGTTTGAAGCCTCTGGGTTCTCCTACATTATCAATACCAAACTCTCACCAGGACTCCTCTGATGTATCCTGTTGTTGCCCTGTGTCATGGAGATTCTGCAGCTTTGAATCTGGAGGACTTGACCCTTCACACAGTCCAGCAGTTCATAGATCTGGTAGATGTTGCGGTGAGCTAACTCAAAGCCCTGATTTGCGTCTGGATGGAGGCTGAGTTGGTCAGCCTGCCAGCTTTCCTGTACCCACACCACAAAGATGAGCTCTCCAGCACTGCCTAGGCTAGCTCACTTAATGCCACAGCCAGCAAGGGGCAGAGCCAGCTCTCTCATTCTCATGCCCTTGGGCTGGTTTACCTATGCCCACACCATCAGTGTCAGCTTTATCAGGCTCCTGAGGTGAGGGGCAGGGACAGCTCTCCCAAGTGCTGCAGCTGGTGAGGGGCAGAGCCAGCTCTCCCCGACTCATGACTCAGGGCCAGCTATCCTACTTGCCACAGGTGGTGAGGACACAGGAGGGTGAGGATATTTCTCCCAAACCTAAGCTATGGTAGAGAAGAGGTGGGGCCAGCTCTCCCAAGTGCTGTAGTCAGTGATGATAGGTGCCAGCTCTGTGCAGTCTTTGAACATCAACATGGTACCAGGCAGCATCCCAGACCAGGGACTGCTGTGTTGCCTTTGTTGGTAATATGGACCATGAATACAGACACAGACTCCTGTTGCTGTCTTCCCATGGCCTCAATTGGCAGGGCAGCCTACTCACATCAGGCTGTTCCTCTCCAACTCCTGAGTCTCCAGTTCCGTCTCTCTTTATAGTACTTAAACTTTCTGCTTCTCTTTCTCTTCTATCTCTCCACCACATACTTGCACATCATAATGGGTCCCATGTCAGGCAAGCCTCTGGGTGTCTTCCACCCATCTGTATCACAGCAGTGGGCAGGCCTCTGGTACCCCATTTTAAAGTTAAGGAAACTGACACATAGGGAGGTATCACCCTTGACCTGACTGTTATGTGATGGAGCTAGAATTTATAATCCATACACCCTAAGTCTTGGCATTATGAGCCACCCGATATGGGTATTCATATCTGAAGTCTGGTTTTCTGTAACAGCAACAAGTGCTTTTAACCACTGAGCCATCTTTCTAACCCCAAGAGGTATTCTAGCTTGGGTAGGAGATGCAGAATCCTATTCTACGGTTGTTGTATAATCCTCAATATACTCAAGAACTTTTCAGCCTACTGCACTACCCAACATGACAACTAAAAGCCATCCAGTTATTTACACTTAAATAATCTTAATAATTCAATGTGATTATTACTAATTTATATACTATGCAATTTATTGTAAAATTAAGTTTACATAATTCAAATAAAATGAAACAAAGTTTAAGATTGACCCTCAGTCATTCTGGCAGCATTTTGGGTACTTAGTAACCACACATGACTGGCTTATACTGTTCAGAGCCTGTGGTATCTGTATGGGCACGGGGGAACATGTAAAGAGGGGGTACCATACCCTTGTAGAGGTTCTGTGCAGAGCGATAAGGGTCCCTGGTGCACCAAAGTGGAATCTGACTCGAATGAAGCCACGGGTCTAGACCTGCTTTCCAGGGAACATGAAGACTAAGCCAACACCCAGAAGGTTAAGTGGCAATTAAACAGACAGAGACAGAACAAATGGATTTGGGGACAAAGAAAGATATTTCTTAGCTTTTTATATTCAACATTACACTGTCAGATCAAACACTCGGTACTTATGTCTGTTCTCAAAGAACCAGAAATTTCAAGTAAATAACTGGGAACCAGGATGGTCCTGGGCAGGGACTTTGGGGAGAAGAAGCTCACAACTCTCTGCTTTCCACTCTGGGATACAGCAGAGCCGGCTGCCATCATTGGGTATGAAGGCTTCTCGTGCTTTTATCATGTCGCCCCCCCTAATCAGAGAATCCAACTATTGCTTTACATCACACCAATGTAAATGTTCCCAAGCTGTGGCCTCATCTTTTTAAGGGACCATCTCTTTATTTTGCTTTCATCTCAATTCTGAAAAGAGAGACTACGTCAGAGAACAGTTAAGAACTACAATAACTTCAGGGGTCTCTTTTCTCACCATGCCAAGTTCCTAACTGTGGAGGAGTAGACTCACCTTGCTCATTATTTTCCTAAGAAAGAATGTGGTAAAAAGATAATTGAATATGGAGATAATAATCCTAACTTCCCTTCCATACTTCAAGAACATAAGTTTGGTGCTTTCATTAATATGGTTAAATCATAGATATTAACAGGGATTTAATAAGCTATCCACACAAAACTTCATTCTCAAAGGAACACATTTAGAAAAATATTATTCATTAATTCACTGGCAAAGGATTATATGAATTAAAAAAAGAATTAGAACTGATTGACCTAAGAGGCTAAGCAGAAGAGTATACACATTTTCTCTTCTAAGGTCAGCAGCTTTCGTTTTTTCTGAGATGAATACAGGTAAAGGGTCGGCTTTTTACAGACAATAACCTTCGGCATATTGAATACACCCTGACCTAAATTGGCTCCATCTTTCCCTTAATCTGCATCTATTTAGAAAGCCCCATGACTACTTATTTTAATTAGATTTATGCGTTAGTCCTTCAACAAGACAACAGGAAGAGGAGAGACAGGATAATGTCTGGCATTGAATATTTTAAGTGCATTGTCTTCTAAAATGCCATTGCTTCATAAAAAGCACACGGACGTCTGACCATTGTTTCAGCTCACTGTGCTACAGGGGACATATTATGGGCCTTTCCCAGGGCCTCGCATCTGCTGAGCTTTTATGAGACACAGAGGGATGTCACAGCTATTATCACCTTGGATCTACACAGAGGGATCAGGAACATAAAAGACATGATCAGCATCACCACTGCTTCAGAAGGGGAGACAAGTCTCAGACAGACTGAAAGAGTGACACAAAATGATGAGCTGTCCCTCACACTCATTTTGCTGCTCCTAAAAGCTATTGTGGTTGGCGTTCTTTTCACTCTGGGTCAATAAAGCTGGGGCTTCGGGCAGCACTGCAATGGAGGTTAGCCTGTCCTTCCTCTGAGCGCATGCAGGAAGGCACAACTGCTGGTGGATTTTTTACTACATTACATGACTGGGCTAGTTTTGGCAATTGGAAAAATTAAACAAGTCCTGAAGAGAAATGTTCTACCTGCATAAAAAGTGGGAGAGGCTCTGGCAATTCTAAGAAGAGCAGGGGCTTCGGTTGTCTTTGGTTACTAGAATAGATTATCTGAGATGATCAACTTAAAAGAAAAGGATTTTTTGTTTGTTTGTTTGTTTGCTTGCTTGCTTGTTTGTTTTTGTCTGTGGTTCTGGAGAGTCCACTCTGAGACTGGGCAGCTCACTGCTTTGGAAGAGATACATGCTGTGATGAGAGGCAGGAAGCAGGAAGCAGGAGAGACTGAGATTGGTGTGAGTGTCTCAATCCCCTCTCCCCAGACTACATTCCTCCAACCACCTAAAGACTTTTAGGATGCTTCCCATCCTAAACTTTCTACCACCTCCCCAAATCATCACCCAGGGCACCAAGCCTCTAACACACAGGCCTTTGGGGGACATTCATTCAAATCATAGCACAGGTCCTCTGCAGAGGGAAAGCTGAGAGGCAAGAAACACCATGAGCCTGGAAAAGCAGCCACACACACTCTGGTACTATCAAAGGCATGCATCCTTACAGCATAAGAAGCTGCTTTAGTGGCTGGTGACAAACATAAAAAAAAAATTCAGTGATCAAACACCCAAGAAATAATTTTTTCTTATCTCTTTATGAGAAAGACACTGGAACTGAATTATGTCCAGTGTTCAGTGTCCTACATTGTGACAAAGCCAGAAAATGAGGAGTTAACTGCAATTTTAAATGCTTCATTTAATATACAAGTTCTCATAACCTTTAACACACTTAATATAAATTATACATTCCTCAAAGTTGTGGCTTTAGTATGTATGATTTTCTCAATTGTTTTTTAACCATTTTTTACTAGCAAAAGCTATTACCATCTATGTCATATGGTACTAAATTTCTACAATATAATTTAGGAAGGACAATTTTTAACATTATGCCATATTCTCAACGGATTTCTGAGAATTCGTTTGAGTGACATTTTTATGTATGAAAAAGAGAAAGGGGTATTTTGAGCTTCTGCCAGTACACCCTCTTCAAAAGAAATAGAAAATAAATTTATTGAATTCTTGGTCTCATAAAAAGTAAGGCAATAACTGCTTCAAGCATGTAGTTACCAATTTCCAAAAGGAGCCACAGAGCCCACAAAAAAGCTCCAAAGTCATACACTGGTTTGTAAGCATACGCACATGCACACATGCACACACATATATACATGTGTGTACACATGTGCACGTTCACACATGCACACAGCACGCAAATAGGCACACATTCATACACATACACATGTGCACACATATGCACACAAAAGCACATACATACATACACATGCACACATACACATGTGCACACATAAACACATATACACACATGTACACTTATGCAAGTATACACATGCATACATACACACAAACACACATGTACACATATACACATGCACATATACATGCACACACTCATGTACATTTAAATGACTTGAGGGAAGGCAGACAGAATGCTTTAAGGTCATGTGTCATTTAACTGCTGCCATTGGGAGAGTAAGTTTCATGGAAAGATAATGAGGACAAGCTGAGCCTGTGACTAGATTAATTTGAGTTGAATTACATAGGCCTGATGAAGATGTTATGGGGATTAGAGGTACCACGTACAGCATCTAACTGAAACAGAAAGAAATTACCTCAGGAGAAAAACATCGCCAACACAAGCCCTAGGTTCATCACAGGTCTGGACAGGCCAATTTGTTCTCACTGCAAGATCACCAAACAGAAGGAAGCAGATGGGATCGGGTAAAAACCAGCAAAGAAAACACAGAGGGCCAGGCTTTCTGAGATTCTAATTATAATAATAAGATAAAATTGTAAAGTAATTGTGTAATTAACTCTTTTTTCTAGAAAACATAAGATAATTGACTTCTACTTCCAGGAAGATGGGATAGACACAATCTTCCACTAATTGTGGCTAAAAGACCTGGGCATGGTAAATGATTTAAATGTAAGGTAACCATAAAAGACAGAGAAGGTAGAATAGCTAGGAACCTCAGAGACCCAAGCAGCAAACATGGTAAACCCCTGTGTACATTTGACCTCATAAGCCCCAGGCTTCGAGCTAAATAATTCAGCAATCAAAACCACCAGTGAGTACAGGGTGGGGAGGAGCTCAAACAAATCCTCTCTCCATAGCCAAAGGACCAGTAAAAAGGTATCCCACCAAGAAAGTAATTATGAGGAAGCAGTAATTATTCTGCTACTGCCAAACACCACAGGAAAACAATTAAGAATGGCCAAATGGGGGAAACAGACTTCTGGCTTCCCTGTGTTGTTAAGAAGTAACCAAAATCTGAGGAAACTTCAGGAAGCCTAAGTTTGGGCCAGGTTTTTACCTCCTCTGACCAACAGTTCTATTTCCAACAACCATGGCAGTGGAGACTGTGTGCAGGTCCTAGAATTCCATCCACACTCAGCAGATATGCCCCAATTCTTTATTAAGGTAGATTTTCACTAGAGTGGTACTGACAGAGTGGTACCTGTGGAGTGATACTGATAGAGTGGTACTAATGGAGTGGTACTGATGGAGTGGTATCAATGAAAGGTACTGATGGAGTGGAATTGATGGAGTGGTACCAATGGAGTGGTATTAATGGAATGGTAAAATAATTAAACAGAAAGTTCTCAAAAGAAAAAGTATAAATTGCCAATAAATATATGTAAAAAATGTTCATTGGCTGTCTTAGTTCCTTTTTGTTTACATATATGATTAAATGCTATGATCTAGGTGCTCATAAAAGAAAGTTTAGCTGTGGTTACAGTTCCAGGTAAGTTCTGGTAAGTTCTTGGGGTCTGAATCCAAGATGGAAGAATCAAGGCAGGGTAGCAGGGACAGCTGAGAGCTCACAGCAATGACTACCATCAAGAAACCAAATGGAAACAAATGTTGATAAGGATGTGGGAAAGTGGGAAACCTCAGCATCATTGCTGTCAGGATGTAAAATGATGTGGCCATCATTTTGCTAAAACTCAAACAAACAACAATAAAACCAATGTAGAAATAAAACTATCTGATGAGATATACAATTTTGGGGAATATGTCCAAAGAAGTCCGTGTTCATACTATGGGGCACTTGAGCATAAGTTGCAGTACTCAGAAGAGACAAGATGTGGAACCAGCCTTGATGCCATTCACAGATACAAGAAGAAAAGGTGGGAGATATACACATGGAATTTAAAAATATTTATTTTATTTTTTAATTAAAACTTTTGAGATGCTCACACATCAGAGCTGTATTTAATATAAAATATCATTTTATATATAATTTAAAATTAGATATTTATGTGGAACATCTTGTATTATTTTCTTATAGATGCATGTGAATCAATAATTATCTAAAGACAGAGACTAGAGTAAAATAGGTGACAAATGAGTAAAGAGTGTTTAGAGTTTATATGGAACACTCAGCATCTTTTCTCCTCCTTCTTCCATTACAAGGTCCTCTAAGGAGCATGAGATGTAAGTGACCCCTTGGCTTTATCTTCAGGTATACACAGGCATGTTCTTGGAGTTGGAGCCTAAGCACTTACCACAAATAAAGCCAAAGGGTTCTGTATCAACCATCCTTTAAACTCAGTTATTGCTAAATAATGTTAGTTTGAATCTAATTTGCTCCTTGGAGTTTCTAAGGATGTTTGAAGCCTCTTACTGGTTGAAGCCTCAGGAACTACCTTGTAAAAATGGGATCTAGAAAAACCCAGATCTGTAGTGCCATGAGTATTGTTAGTTTTCTAGAAAGACAAGCTAAAGTAGCAATAGGATGCCTTAATTTTCAAGTTAGTTCCTTCAGCATGAGTGGTGGTTCGACTAGGTGTGATCCCATTGACTCGTGTGTTTAAAACCTTGGTCCATAGGGAGAGGAACTATTAGGAGGTATGATCTTCTTGGAGTAAATATGGCTTTGTTGGAGGAAGTATGTCACTGTGGGGGTGGGCTTTGAGGTCTCATGTTCAAAATATACCCAGTGTGACACACAGTCACCTTCTGCTGCCTGTAGATCAAGATGTAGAACTCTTAGCTCCTCCAGAACAATGTCTGCCTACATGCCACCATGTTTTCCACCATGATGATAATGGGCTAAACATCTGGACTGTACACCAGCCCCAAGTAAATATAACTCCTTTTTGAGAGTTGCCATGATCATGGTGTCTCTTCATAACAATAGAAACCCTAGCTAAGAAAGCATGCCATATTCATCTCCACATATTCTAAATATCTAAGAACCATTCATCAAAGAGTAGAGATAAAAATACAGTTCTCGACATAATTCATCAATCACTTTCTTCATGCACAGAAATCACTTTCATTTGGTTTTGTTCCAAAAGGCAAAAAGGCATTATGAGAAGATTTTTTTTTTTTGCACTTCAACAACATGCTAAACAATATAAGAGAGAGTAAATTTTATTGTGTAAATAGTAAATGACTCACTTTTGGATTCAGAACCTCTTAAATGTACTCATTAGAAGACAGAAGTTCTCTTCATGTGTAGCCTCATGTAGAAAGTGTTCTATTTACTCCAGGAATCATCAAACAACATTAACAGGTCCAAAACTGGTGGACATAGATTAATGTGTCTACATAGTAATGCTGTCAATCACTTTCCTTCTGTCTGCTTCAATTCCCAACCGAGTATGATATGTTTTTTATTACATCTTCATGTCTCTATTTCACACCAATAACATAGAATTTCATATTTTCCATCTCTGTGCTGGATTCTCTAGGAAATGGCTCCGCTCTCGCATATGTTTGAACTCTGTAAGCTCTGCAGTTCTCAGTTTATCGGTGCTGATGCTGTTGAGGACGGCTGTGGAAGCTTTAGGAGGTGAAACCTTGTAGGAGGAAGTACTTATTTGAAGGTAGGCTTTGAGGTTTTATTCTCCTGGCCCCACTTCCTGTTCCCTCTTTCCCTCTCTTTGCTTCCTGTGTGTAAACAAAACATGATCTCTTGATTTCCTGAATGCCAGGCTGGGCTCCCCTTGCTACAAACATCCCTTCCTGGCTATGATGGAACTGTAACTCAAACCTATTCTATAACTTGCTTTTGATTAGGTATTTTATCACAGCAATAGAAAAGTAACTAAAATAACCCTGTTGTGTTTCATTCTGTCATAACTTCACTAGTTTATGAACCAATTAAAAACACTACAAGACGGTAGTATATTTCTCAAGTTCAATATATGGTTAAGTTATAGCTACTTAAAACAAAAATTATTGTGTTTCAATTAGAAATAATTTTTGTAACTCCAAACAGATGGTTAGGAAATATGGTTCGTGGGCAGAATGTGCAGAGATAAATGACTAATGGAGAAAGGGTCATTGAGTTGATCTTTAGGAATGTAGTTTTAGAAAAGACCTTAAAGAACATTTTGTGCAATAAAAGAGTTTACAGCAGTCAGAACAGAAATTTTCTGGTGGGCTAATGGATTCTTTATTCAGTTAGTTCAAGAGAAAATGGGTAGTTCTTTGACTCTTGCAGAGCTGTCTTATGATGTCTTCTACAATGTGAACCTTCTTTCTGCCTTCACATTAGCTAACTCTGACCCTAAATCTGCCTCATGAGATACAAGACAGAATCATCTACTCTTTCTTACTGGAAATTCTTCCAACTGTGGGTAGACAGGTAGTTATGACATTCTTGACATATATATCAGAATAAAATTAATCTCCCTACCAGATACGACTTTGAAAATGGCCAAATGGAGCCTTGGGGCATGATTTTTAAGGACCATAAAATTTTCAATAGATCTAAAGTTGGGTCTTAACTCCTGCACAAATCCTCGAATGTGTAACTTCCTGCACTGTCGGTGTAATACAGTGTTATCAACAGAACACTAATTCTCCTCACCTGAGTTGGATAGTATGCTAAGAAGTTCATCATTGTGAAAATCTATCTGGGAAAAATCCCTAAAAGGAGAAAAGACTTGCCTAGGCTGATGATTCTAGCAATTTGGTCCTCAGCCAGCTCCATTGTTCTAGACTTGTGGCAAGGCAGGAAGACATGATGGGAAAGGAAAGTTTGCTTATATGTTTACTATGGCCGGAAACAACTTTAGGAAGAAAAGGTCTATTACGTCTTACAGGTTACAGTCTATCAGTGAGAGAAGTTGGGGCAGGAACGTGAAGCAGAGCAGGTACTTGCAGCAGAAACCGTGGAGTGATCCTGCTTACGAGCTTGCTCTCCGGTTCATCCTCGGCTATCTTCCTTATCCTGCCTATGCCCATGTGCATGTGCATAGGTCTGGGACTCCTCACAGTGGGTTCTCTTGTGTACACACTCTCCCATAATCACACGCCTACATCAATTAGTAATCAAGAAAACTACCCCTCCCCCGACATACTCACAGGCCAATCTAATACCGGGAATCCTTTAATTGAGGTTTCCCTTTCCTAGGTGTGTCAAGTTGACAACCAAGATTAGTTATCACATAGATGAAACCTGTTTATCTCTTGGTATCCTGGAGACAGAGAGCAAGAGAAATAGAAGAAATATCCAAGGTCAATAAATATCTTCAAAATCACATTTCTAGTGACCTACTGTCTACTGAGCTACATTTCCCAATAGCCCTCCTCCTTTGAGGAGCCCTGTGGTGGTTTGAATGAAAATGAACCCCAAGGTTTCATAGGGAGTGACACTGTTAGGAGGTGTGGCCTTATTGGAGTAGGTGTGGCCTTATTGAAGGAAGTGTGTCACTAGGGATGAACTTTGACATTTCAAATGTTCAACTAGTCAAGTTTCTCCCTCCCTTGTCCCTCCCCTCCCCTGATGCTTCCTGCCTTCTGCCCTACATATAGAGCTCTTGGATCCTTTTCCAGCCCCATGTCTGCCTGCGCTCCTCCATGGTTCCTGCCATGGTGATAATGGATAAATCTCTGAATCTGTAAATCTGTAAAATTAGACATTTTCTTCTATAAGAGTTTCATGGTCATGATGTCCCTTCACAGCAATGAAACCCTAACGATCTATAAGAACAAACTTTTGACACTTTAGCCTGTAAGGAACATCATGCCCAAATCATTACAGGAAGTATTTCCCTTTGTTCTGTAGCCTGTGATTGTAGAGAAGGCAAATAGGTAAAAAGCTCCACGGACTGGCACTTTGACAGACGACTACCAGAAAAAAAGTCTTTTAAAACCAACATTTATACTAGTATTGATGATGAATTATTAATTGAGCCTTTATTCATTATATTATATTATTGAACTATATTGCAAAGCTTTGAGTTGTATTTTCCAAAAAATTTATAAGATAATGATATGATGAAAATGAAGAGAATTAAGCCACAATGGTAGAATTTTCTAGTATTTTAATCATTATCCATTTTTTACTTAAATATATAGATATAAAATATAGAGGAATATATGGGAAATCCCCTCTTCCTAAATGCAATCCACTGTAAGATTTTGTATTCTAGTTTAGTAATTTATTGTATAAAAACATTCTGGTTGTAACTGATTTAGTTGACTTCATTATCCATTAATGTGTCACCATATATAGTTTTAAAAGTTCTGCTCTATGGCTCTCAGGGTTTGCTTTAGACCAAGACATTAATTCTCCACATGACCCAAAGTACTTAACTTTTCTGTGTCACCATTTCCTGTAAAATGCTACTGAGGTTATAGACTTGATGGAGTATAAAAAGAGCTGTGTGTCTTAGGAGTGTTTTGGAGAGGGCAAAATTCCTCAGAGGAGTATCTTCTTCTAAGATTGATATCAGGACCTTCACTACTCCAGTAAATGGACTATATATCATACTAAAAAATAGAATAGGCAAACAACTTCAAACAATGAGTTCAAAAGATTAAGTAAACCATGAACCATCACACAACACAGTAAGTGTAATCTTGGTAAATTATCCCAGAGCAATTAAAATGTTTGGTCACACAGAGACCTGTTCACAGGTATTCATGACAGATTTCTTTGTAATAGCCTAATAATAGAATCATACCAGATGGATTTCAAAAGGTGGGTGGTTAAACATAGTCTAATACATATGTCTCATTGAAAGCCATTTAGCAATAAAAGTAAATAAACCATTGACATATACAATAACTAGGATAAATCCCCAGAGAATTATGCTGAACATAAAAATCAGTCTCAGAAGATTACATACTTATCTACTTGTATTTCTGTACCATTTTTGAAATGACAAAATGTAGAGATAAAGGTCAGATTTGCTGTTCCAGAGACTAGAAACAGAGCAGGTCTGGACACAACCTGAATAAAATGAATTGTTTTGAATTTTGACTGTCATGATGTCATGATACCAAGAAGAGTCAGCACATTCGGGAAGCCGGAGTGAGAAACTAAACAGACCTTTATACCAAATGATCACACATAAAACCAGGTAAACCAGAAAAGATTAGTGGATTAAAACAATATGATAACCTGGCAGTGATATAAACCAAAGATCTTTCTGAATGAAACTACTGGTGCTGGAGACTGCACAGAGTTTATGGAATCTTTCTATGTTATTACTTTCAACTGGATATGAATCAATGATTTTTCTCAGTAAAAAAGTGCAATTAAAACATCACTATATTGTAAATTGTAATCATCCTGCTATAAATATTTCTTTTACACACACACACACACATAAACACACACACACCTTCAGATAAACTGTTCCCAGACTAAGACAAAGAATTCCTGCATCTTTAGGCCACCCCAACACTAATAGCATTAAACCACCTTTAAACCACCTCCAACCATACACTGATATATCCCCACCCCCTACACAACCTCCACTACTATACCACCTCACCTCTACATCCCCTCCAGTGTTATACCACTTCATCTCTACATCACCCAACCCCTACACCACCCTACCTCTAAACCACCTCAACTTAAACCACCTCCAACCCACACCAATCCACCCCTCTACCACCTCTGCCCTCACCACCCCACCTCTAGATCACCCTACTCCTATACCACCTCCATTCCTCCACCACTTTCACCCTAGCCTCAATTGACAGTGGGGTCAACTCCCTGTGCCCTCTTCTCTTGATGGGGAACATTCCAAGTTTCTTGTCCATAAAGTCACTAATTACTCACTAAGTTAGGAAATTAATCATTTTGAAATGTAACAAAGTGCACTGCTGAAGTTCTCTGTGTTATTAGCAATAAGGAAATTTAGAAACCACCACAACCAAGTATAGTTTGCAAAGGAATCTTTCCAGTTGGGTGCTGAGGAATTTACTTTTCAGGAAAGGGAAAGAACCACAGAAAATGGGAAAAGAGTGTGTGTATAATACTCGCACAAATGGGGTAGTTTTTCAGGGTCTTGAGCCATGGCCTAGTGAGTGTGGACTTCATTTTACAAATGAGTTATGTCAATTACTTTTCTCACTGATGTGATAGAAGCCTATGAGAGCAACATAAAGAAGAAAGCTTCACTTTTATTTATGACTTAAGGGAACATAGTTTATCATGACCAGAAAGGCACTGTGGCTGGGGCTCTATCCATGATGCTGAGAGCCTGCAACACAACCCATTACCACTCAATGGATTAGAAAGCAGAGATCATGGGCCGAAAACAGATCTGAGCCATAACTCACAAGCCCTGTCACTATGAATCTATATATGCTTGCCAGGCCCATGTGAAAGAGGTTCTGCAACCTCCCAAAACAGTACCACCATCCAAAGACCACTTTTTTTTTTAAATACACGATGAGTCTGTTTACACTCCAGTAATAATCCATCATTGGCCCTCATAGGCTCATAGACAACTCACAGTGCAAAATGTGTTCAGTCCAGTCCATAGCATTACAATGCCAACATTCATCAAAAGTCCTAAGTAAAAATCTCTTATGAGAATTTAGGCAATCACTTAACCACAAGCCCTTGTAAAATAAAATTTTTTAAAAAATTAAACTTTCATACTTCCAAGATACAATGACACAGAATCAACATTCCCATTCCCAAAGGATAGGGGTGTAGAAAGGGAATACTGAGCCAAAAACATCCTGGCTAAATACAACAAGGAGAACACCAAACCCTTTAGTTCCTTGTTTGGTGTCTGAAAATAATGGCGGCATCAATGAGCTCCAGTGAACCTGGGTATCCTTGACGCTATAGCTCTGCTGCTTGTAGCACACATGGCTTCTCTTTCGATCCCACTTTCCTCATAGACATCCCACCTTCATGTATCTTCAGTATCCTGGGTCCATTGAAACTTGGGATTTACAGTCACAGTTTCATATACACAGCTTACCCAGGAACATCATGCAAGAAATCCAACCCTACAACCCACTGCCTGTCTGTGACAGCTTTCTAGATTCTCGGTGTAAAGCGCCCACAACCTTGTAACTCTGCATGACTGCTAGATCCAGCACTATATAAATAACCACACCATGTTCAGCTGCCAACTTAAGATGCATCCTGGTCTCCTTCTTTATAGCTGCGGCAGGCAGTCTCCAAGTATCTGCACAGCGACACCTGGGAAAGCATTTCCCTATTTGGTCCTGTTTGAACAGGGCAATTTTGGAACATTTGATGGGTGAAGGTTTGCATTCTAGGGGCCAGTGCCATTGCAAAATTTAAATTTTCTCTATATTGGTGTTGATCTCTTTATCACTTATAGCTTCTTTGATCAGATCCTATCTGTAACTTTAACACAACCCAAGCTCCTTGCCAAGCTGTGCATTTCTACACCTTTCTGTTCAACTTCCAGATCTTTTTTTTTTCTTTTTATGGTGCTCTTCCATAAATCTAGTGGCTGGGATTTAGAGCTTTCAGATCTTTTTCACTGTAAATCTGGCTTAAAATAGTGAGTGGTAACCATGCCAGAACCTAAATGTCATATTGTCTTGAAATCTCTTCTATCAAATAAATTCATTCATTACTGTGTATTAAATTACACTAACTTCTCTGAACCCTGGGAGAACATACCCAGACTCTTTGTCTGAATATGATGTCAAGTTATTGACAGGGTCCTTGTTCACCTCCAGAAACTCACGAGCATGACTTTCTATCAGTGTTTTGGTATTCTAAGCTTCTAACAGAGTGACTCATTAAGCTCTGGCTATGGCATTCTGGAGTTTCTCTAAATTACTTCCTACAAACCAGTTACTTGTACAGTCCTATTAACTATGCAGTCAGCTTTATCACAGTTAACATCACCAACTTTTCAATACTGACGTGTTAGGTCCTCCTTTTGCTGCTGTAATATAATTAATACTGACGAATGCAACTCATGGCTGCTTCAGTACACCGGTCAGAGGTATATAAAACATGGCAGCTAGGACTCTATTCATAAGTGGCAAGAGCTTGAGGCATGGCTTGTTACATCTTAGCAGATCCAAAGCCAGAGAGCTTGTGTCAGAAATAAAGGCTCTCTCCTGTGCCCACAGCTCTGTCCAGTCTAAAAAGGTTCTGGAACCTCCCTCACATTGCCAGCAGTTGGGAACTTCTGGAAAACAGGAAGGTCTGTGGGACATTTTATAGCCAAGCTATAACAGGTGTATTTGGGGAAGATTTCCAGGATGTCATGAGGGAGGGCCAAAGATTATTATCTATTCTAGTTTGATCTTTGTTGCTGTAATAAACACCATGACAAAAAGCAACTGGGAAAGAAATGGGTTTAATATAGGTTACAGTCTTTCCTCAGGGGAACCCGGGTGGGTGCTTGAAGCAGAAACCACAGATGACTGCTGTTTATTGGTCCTACTAACTTCTGCTTGATTAGTGCAGATTCCTGCATCCCCCACCACACCCCCTACACCAGCTTAGGATGATCTTTCCACATGGATTAGGCCATCATACATCAATTAGCAATCTTAAAAAAAGGGGAAAAAAACTTCACAGACATGACCACAAACCAGTGTGACTGAGGCAATCGCCCACCTGCAGCTTCCTCAGATAACTCTGGACTATGTCAAGTAGATGCCCTGTGGGGGGCCACTACAAACGCCACAGCTGGCAGAGTAATGATAATTGTGAGGCAAGAAGGAAATCCGGTTCAGCAAGACATAGCCAGTGTTGGTTCAAACGTTTAGAGTCTAATCCCAAGCTGTTCATTTTTGATATATTTAAACACAGTACAATTTTGAAAAACAGGTTTTTAGTGGCAATTATCACAATAAAGCTTAAGGCATGACTACACAGAAACTCTCTTGCAAGGTACCTATGACCTCTTCCATAAGAATGGCTTCTATTGACAAACCGAGGAGGAGTGGATGGGCAGAGGGAGGGCAGGGAAGGTAGGCAGTGTAGGGAGGAGCAAAAGGAGGAGAAACTGAGTGTACAGGCTGGGTTTGTGTGTCAGTTTGACACAAGCTGAAAAACAAAGAGTCTCCCTTGAGGAAATGCTTCCATGAGAGCCAGCTGTAGGGCATTTTCTCAGTTAGTGATCAAGGGTGGGAGAGCCCATTATGGGTGGTGCCATCCTTGCGGCTGGTGTTTCTGAGTTCTATAAGAAAGCTAGCTGAGCAAGCCAGGGGAAGCAGGCCAGTAAGGAACATCCCTCCAAGGTCTCTGCATTAGCTCCTGCTTCCTGACCCGTGTGAGTTCCAGTCCTGACTTTCTTTGGAGATGAACAACAATGTGGAAGTGGAAGCTGAATAAAACCTTTCCTCCCCAACGTGCTTCTTGGTCATGATGTTTGTGCAAGAATAGAAACCCTGAGTAAGAAATTGAGGTAGGGGTATAAAAAAGAAGGAAAAAGAGAAAGAAAAAAGAAAGAAGGAAGGAAGGAGAGAGAGAGAGAGAGAGAGAGAGAGAGAGAGAGAGAAGAAAGAAAGAAAGAAAGAAAGAAAGAAAGAAAGAAAGAGAAAGAAAGAAAGAAAGAAAGAAAGAAAGAAAGAAAGAAAGAAGAAGGAGGAAGGAAGGAAGGAAGGAAGGAAGGAAGGAAGGAAGGAAGGAAGGAAGGAAGGAAAGAAGGAAAGAAGGAAAGAAGGAAAGAAGGAAAGAAGGAAAGAAGGAAAGAAGGAAGGACACAAACAATTAGAATTGGGAAAAGCCAGAATGGCTTACATTGACTGAGAAATGCTGCTCAGGATAAAGGTCTAGAGAGGAAGGATCCAGGAGAAACATGACAGTGAATTCTTCTACAAAGTACGTGGGACCTCTTTCATAAGGATGGGTTCTATCTACTGAGAGACAGTGTGCGGGAGTCTGGAAACAATCTGAGATAAATATAGCAGGCTGGGGGATTTGGGTGAGGCCTGGCTCTACAGATAGCAAAGATCACTAGGTTGGTAATTACACCAAGTCTCAGCTTTTGCGGAAGTGGGGTTGGGAAGCAAGTAAAAATTCCTTCCATTGAAGAGAGAAGACTGTGTCTTTAACATTTCTGGTTTTTCTAGTGACATCTGTGAGAGTGATGACCTTATGCCCTCTGTAGATTGTTGTTGAAAAGACTTAATCTCAATCCAGGGCATCTACCCTACCTATGAATATTCAATTCTCAAATAAAACACACCCACAACACAACCCTTATATTTATAAGAGGCCTTAGTCAGCTCTAGAGTTTGGCAGATATCTATCTTCTATGCTATTATGTCTACTTTCCTGCCAATAACCCCATTATATGATCTGCCGTATTTTGTCTGGGCTTCTCTTAACTTCAGTTAGCCAGACCGCATGGCCATTATTTTAAGATTCTTACCCCATGGCGTCTTTCTTCTCTCCATCTACTCTTCTCTCTGTGTTGTCTCCTCAGACCCCAAACCAAGGAACTTCAAACCCTGCCTATGTCTCTTCTGCCCAGCTATTGGCTGTCAGCATCTTTATTTAATCAATAGTTTTAAATTAGGGAACAAGGTCACACTGTGCATGCAGATTCTCCTTTCCTGGGCCCAACCAGGCCTTGGGGACCAGGCTTTATCATTACAGTACACATCAGAAAATTAAACCTCAACAACTGACAGCTGACTAACTAGAAGCTTGTCCCTAGAGCACCCTGTGTAGCCTAGACAAGAGGGTGTGTGCTCGTTATCCACACTGATGCAGAAATTGACAGTATGCTTTTAGACACTTGGTCTTCCATCTCTGATAGTTGAAGAATTGCTGTTCTCTTATGGACCTCAACGGTGAGGAGGCAAGGTGGTTAATCTAAGAGATTAAAAGTAAAATCTGATGTTAAATTTGGGCAACTGACTTTAAAGATGCTGGATTTCTGAAAGGCTGTTACTTTAGAAACTTATCAGAACACTGGGGGGAAAAAAGGAGTATTAACTTTTATCACTGGGAAAATATTCCCCCCATCAAAATACTACAGCAATTTCTGAGAAGAAAAGCAAGAATTCAGTTTTCACCACTAAGAATTCAATTCTTCTTCCTATTCCAGACAGGGCTGCTATTATTTGTTCAAGAGAACATTAACTGAGCAAGGAGTTTGTCAAAGAAACTCTCAGTGAAGGAAGGAGGAAGCAGGAAAAACTGATTTTTTTCTCTCTTTTATATATTTTTTTAAAAAGCCACTAAAAGATTGGGGTGCTTGATGTATTACAGAAATTATCTTATTATTGTAGCAATGAAAAGCTTTCATACCCATCCATTTATTCCTGATGTGATTTTTCCCTCCATGAAAATTCTTTGTTTTTGAAAAGTATTTGTCAAGCCACAGGTATAATTCACACTAATCAGGGACGCATTTTAAAGGGAAGGTTTGAGGTACCCCATTAAGGGCGACAATCTCAGACTCACGCAGCTACTTAACAATCTGCTCCTTTCCCAGTGTGTTTGCCTACCACCTAAAATTAATTGTCCTTAGAAACTTGCAATAGAAAAGTAATTTCATTGCACAGCCTACAGTGAGTGTCTCTTCTGTGAGACTATTTGATATATGTGAGGGTAGATGAATGCTTGATGGTTGCATGTGCTATATACCCTGCAATTTATAGAAATTGCTTAAATTTTCAGGAGAAGGTGTTTGTTTGTTTGTTTGTTTGTTTGCATCTTGAAATTTTGGTATATTGCCTTCTCATCATTTCAAACCAATTCTGTTTCATTTTTCATATGTTCTCTTCTGATTCATATTAATTTTAAATTATTTTTTGAAATTATATTATTTTCATTTTCCTCGTCTTTTCCCTCCCTCCAGTCCCTCCCATATTCCCCTTCTTTGTCTGTTTAAAGTTTGTAGTCTCTTTTTTCATTAATTACTCATATAGATAGATAGATATAGAGGTTAGATAGATAGATTAGGTAGGTAGGTAGGTAGATAGATAGATAGATAGATAGATAGATAGATAGATAGATAGATATTAGATATAGATATATAGACTAGATAGGTATATAGATAGATACATATTAGATTTATAGATTAGATAGATAGATGATAGATAGATAGATAGATAGATAGATAGATAGATAGATAGATATCCCTCCTAAGTCTGTATAATGCTACTTACATGTTTTCAGGGCTGACCATTGGGTAATGGATAAGCAACTGATATGCCCTTCCCCAGAGAGAACTGTTTCTCCAGCTCTCACCATTCCTTAATTGCCTGTAGTTCTTTGTGTAGGGAGGCGATCTCCTGAGCTTGCACTCATCTTCTTTGGCATGTCTGTTGTTCTCCTTGTTCAGCTCATGCTTAGGCAGTCATGTTGGCAAGACTTGATGGATGTAGCTTCTGACATTTCAAGAAGACACAGTCTCACAGCCCCTTGTTCCCCTGGCTCTTACAGTCTTTCAACTGCTTCATCCACAATGATCCCTAAGCCTTAGGTGCAGGATGGATCCAGTGACACTGGGCTCCACACCTATGCATTTTGACTGATTGTGGTTTTCTGTAATGGTCTCTGTTTGGTACAAAAAGAAGGTTCCTTGTTAGGCTATCTACTTCTCTGTGGGTATAGGAACAAATCGTTAGAACGTAGTTACAGATTGAATGGGTTAGTAAAGTGATGGCTGTAGGTTGTCCTTTAACATCCATGACTTTACTAACCCTGGATAGTTGGCTGGGTTTCTATTACTAGGCACTATTTCCCTTTTGTTTAGTGAATCTTAAGCCCAATTAGAGAGCTGTTGGCTACTGCCAAGGTATGTGTGCCACGACTGCACCCTGATAACTGGAGTTCTCAGTTACTGCTGGTCATTGGTATGGTTAATAGGCACCATAGCTGGGTTAGTCTGTTGGGTTTTTTTTCTCTCATTTGGGAACTTTCGTGGAGTCTTCGGGGACTCTAAAAGCTAGTCTTCAGGGAGAAGCCTTTCAAATCAGTTTTCCAGAGTAGGTTTCACACCACAAAGTCTTTAAGATTTGATCCTAAAACATGTAGACACAGGGAAGACAGGAATGAGCTCTCTACCAGAAATCCTAGCTCAGTTGCTCAGGGCCTAAGAACAGATAATTGAGCAGGTGACCTATGCAGAAAGAAGGATCTCGCTAAAAGTAGGAAGGATTTCTCAAGGTTAGAAGGAAGGAGGAAAAAAAAGAAAGAAACAAAATGTCCAAGAACAAAATGTGCTGATGATCAGACCCCAGACTAATCAGATATGCTCTAAGTCAAGGAAGAGAGGATAATAATGGTAAGATGTTAGTGATACCAGACAAGAGAAATGGCACTGTTGAGGCCATAGGCACCAGCATCATAAACATCTCAATGTCAGTGTGTCCCATGTCAACACCTTGACACTATAGGAGATCTTGGCTTTGTGAATCAACCCCTGTAGGGTCATATGAAGGGGGAAGCTTAAGAGGCAGCCGAGGAGACCTTCTTATGCACTCTCAGCAGTGTGGCAGTACAAGATCAGAAAACAATTACATTGAGTTATTAAATTTATTTTTATTAATTTATTAATATATTGTTAGATTTCTTTATTTTAAAAAACAATGTAATTGCTTTTTGATCTTGCCCATCTGGGCTTACAAATTGACATTCACCATTCCTCAAACAATATACAAGATCTAATGTTTTCAATACATACACACACATACAGTATCATATCAGTGCTAGGTGATAGCCCATTCCGTTTTGTCTTTCAGCAACTGACAAGGACAGTGTGCTGTGGTACTGTAATGGTTGCTACAGGTGTCTAAATTTACAATCTTAAATGGTTTATATTAAAGACAAAGTATTACAGACAGACAGACAAAGGTGTAGGTGGATGCTGAGGAGAGAAAGGCATTCTGGGAAGAAAGATAAACCTTTGACTTATTTCATTTAGAATTCGGATACACTCCAAACTGGAAAAAAGATGGGTCTTTTCCCATTTGTTCATTATAATGGCCTAATAAATCCTTATTCATTATATTCGAGTTAAAAATAGTTTGCTTTGCCCTACCATATTTGTCTGACTCCTTCATACTTTCCAAGGGTAGTCTTTCTCTATTATGACAGCTAGTCCAAAGCAAATGTTTTTGCGGGGAGTGTTTTCCATTTACTTCTAAAGCATCAAGTATACTCACCAATGTATTATCTTGCTCTACAACATACTCTGTTCCCAGCAACAAGACTCCAGTGAAAGCTCTAAAGAGACATGTCAAAGTTTAAATAAGGTAAATGAAAAAAAAAAAAAAAAAAAAGGCACCAGGTAGAGATCTACCTTGCTTCCTGCTTCTCTCAAAGTATGAAACTCCTTACTTGGGGAATCCAAAAGACAAAAACCCACAGTAGAAATGGAAATTTCAAAGAAAATCTCCACTTTAAATGACACTCTCATAGGCAAGCAGAGTTAATGCGACTAAGCCAGCCCAGTCAGTTTCTATCTGCAGATGGCAAAAGGAACTAAATCACGCATTACCCACGAGGGAGAAGCAGGAACAACTGGAAAGCCCCTCGTTTAGGTATAAATCAATTACAGGAAAGAGACATTACTAAATCGATCAGAGTAAGCCTGTGCCTATTAGCCTGCTTCTAGCGTATAGTCAGAAATAAGAGTCTGATTTAAATGCAAACGTGGCACAATGAAAGTAAGGCAGGGTCTTCACGATATAATTATCCACACTCTGGCTTCTGAGCCATGCTCCTCCCTGCCCTAGGCATCACTGGCCAAACGTGAGAGCCACAGTCAGAATTCTAATTCCTCTTGTTGGCCTGTCTTTGCTCATCCACTTTTATTTTTATTTTAAAACTTCCTGATAGAAACATTGTGATGATTTGTATATGCTTGGTCCAGGCAGTGGCACAATAAGGAGGTGTGGCCTTGTTGGAGTGGGTGTGTTACTGGGGGGCGTGGGCTTTAAGATCCTCATCCTAGCTGCCTGGATAACAAAGACAAACAATTTTTTTTTCCAAATGTGTAGATATCTGAGAGTCTCACCCAAAGCTAGGTTAGATATGAATGGGACAGGTACAGATGTCTGCAAAGAGCTAGGATTCAGATTAATATTCTCTCTCTCTCTCTCTCTCTCTCTCTCTCTCTCTCTCTCTCTCACACTCTCTCTCTGTGTGTGTGTGTGTGTGTGTGTGTGTGTGTGCGTGTCAACATTTTCAGAGGAAGCATTTCCTCGAGCAGAAGACTTACATTCTGACAAGCATGGTGAGCCAGAGGTTGATAGAAAGCATATTTAGCTTTTAGTTGAAATTTCTGGGTGGGCAGCAAGAAACAGAAGGGGCTCTTAGTGGGGGGAGAAAAGAGACAGGGTTTAGCAAGGGACTTCTGTTGGAAGCTTCTCAGGGAGCTTGCATGGGCTTTTAAAAGACATGGGCCTGGGTGCTTGGAAGTCACAATGGCCTTCTCCCTTAGAGAACTTCACTTCTCTTTGGGGAAAAGATGTGTGGTTTCAATGCCACTAGCACTGCTAGCAACAGACCGAGATAAGAGGACCTTACCGTGACACTGTCAAACTGTAACAACATTCTCCCCTGTAAAGCATGAGAGAGAGGTAGAGTAAGACTACACACTGATCTTCTAGAGGACACAAGTTCAGGGCCAACCCACACCCAACAGGCCTCACAACTACCTGTCACCCCAGCGCCAGAGCATCTGAAGTGTCCTACCTCCTCCTGCGCCGGCACATGTGTGCACAAACCTTCACATGCACGTGTAGTTAAAAAATAAAAGCTTTAAAAAGTGAAATAGGAAAAGCATGACCAAGTCTCGTGATTTTAAGGATTCAAAGTGTGCTTGGTGGCTTGGATCTATTCAGAGCCTACTACCAGGCTCTCTCCATCTAGATATGCACAGAACACAAATTTCTGTGTGTGCACAGCTCCCAGCAAGATGAGTGAGTCAGTAGGAAGGAACCTGAGATTTCAAATTTCTAGCAGACTTCCAGGTGGTAATGACAGCGAGGGGTGGGGGCAGTAGCTGCTGTTCTGCAGGGCACCATTTGAGTAGCAAATGTTTCCACCCTTGAATTCTAATGCCAACCCTAGGAAGGGAGATTGTAATGATCTATACAACTATGCCCGGGGAGGGGAAGGAAAATACAAATGCTGTCATAATGATAAAAGGTGGTTGTTCTTTTTTTCTTTAATTAAGCTCGCTTGTATGGGGCTTCTTCCCACTTGCGGTACAGATGCAGAGGCCAGCAGCATCAGGCTCACCTGAGAGCTTGTTAGAAAGGAGACTTCAGGCTGCACTTGATCTGCATTTTAATAGACTCCCAGGTGACTCGCCTGCATATTAAAGTTTGGGAAGCAGTAGATTAAAGGATTAGCCTCTAGTTCTCCAGAGGCGGGACTTTTACTACTATGAAATTTTCTTTGTGCAAAATGAAGGTTTGCGTTAAAGTTGTAATTTTAAATATATTAAAATAAAGGCCTAAGTCGCATCCCATACACTTACCTGATGACAAGTGAGAAAATCTTTCCAGTCCCACCTCCATTAGGACAGGTAAGTGATTCTTTTTCTCTTAAACAAAACAAAACAAACAAAACCAATTAATTATGTATGTGTGCAGGAGAGTAACTGTTCAGGAATGTTGAAGAGGCAAGAATGGAACACACCCTTGAGAGCTCAGGCTCTCAACCACTAAGCTGCCAATCTAGCCCCTTGAGTGACATTCTTGCTCAAAATCAAGCCATCTTGACCACACCCCCAGCAGTGCCCCACCCTACCATGTATGTGTGCACACATACATACACATACATACAAACACACACCAATCACACTCAGGAAAAGTAAAAATAAATAAGCAATAACTTCATAACTTTCAGATCAACTTGCTAAATGTATTCTCTTGTTCTATCAATGGCATTTGAAGCTCGCAGTTGCAGTTATGAGCTGCAAGGCTGTCCTCACCTATGGCAGCTGCTTGGGAAGAATTAGCAAGGACAGAGTCTAATGTTTATTTTGTCTAAGAGGTGATGACCCTTTGAAGGAACTACTGCAAAAGTGACAACAGATATAACCAAGCATCGGTAGGGAAAAAAAAAAAACAAAAAACAAAAACAGGTTTTGCCCATGTCTTAGTTAGGGACACCATAACCAAGGTAATGCTTATAAAAGAAAACTTTTCATTGGGGCTGACTTACGGTTTGAAAGGTTCAGTCCATTTTCATTGCGACAGGATGCATGGTGGCATGCAGGCAGACATGGTGCAAGAGAAGGAGCCAAGTGTCTTACGTCTTGATCCAATGGCAGCCAGGAGGAGACTCTCTTCTGCAATGGGCAGAGCTTGAGCATAGGACCTCACAGCCCCACCTTCACAGTGACACTTCCTCCAACAAGGCCACACCTCCTCCAAGGCCACACCTCCTCCAAGGCCACACCTCCTCCAAGGCCACACCTCCTAATAGTGCCACTTCCCAGGGGTCAAGTATATTCAAACCATCACAGTCCATTTTTATTTGTATGTTGTAGAGTCCACCATCTAGAGAGTAATTTCTTCACAAAATTGTTTTTAATTGTAGCCCCTACACACACAAGACAAATTGGGTCTGAGATAGCCTGGTGTTAGGACACCAGTTTGCTGTCTTTTGCTGTGATAGACACTGTGACCAAAAGTAACATTGCAGTGTGGTGTTTGTCTCAGCTTACAGGTTACAGTTCATCATTGAGGAAGCCAACACAGAAACCCCAGGCAGGAACTTAAAGCAGAAGCCATAGAGGAACGTTGCTTACTGGCTCCCTCTCCTACTCAGGGACTCACTCGCCTGCTCAGGGACGACACCAGCCACTGTGTGTTACACAGTCTTACTTTAATTAGCAGTCAGGAAAATTCCCTTACCGACACACCCACAGCTCTACCCAAGGGAGGCAATTTCTAAAAAGAGATCACTCTTCCTTGTATGTCCAGAATTGTGTCCTGCTGACAAAGCTAACCACCATACCTGGGTAAGCTCAGCTTGCGTAATGGTAGAATGCTTGTCTAGTATGCACAAAGCCCTGGGTTTGATTTCCGTTCTCAGCACCAGGAATGGGGCAGAACACAGAACTGTAATACCCTGTCTCTACCACGCAGGGAGAAAACATTAGTTGTTAATTCCATTGTCAATCTTTGGACTTAGAGAACATTTACATTTTATAAAACAGAGGGAGACTACGACACTGACCACAATACAGAAGGGACGTCCCAGAAATTCAATGTAAGCAGAGCATCCCCCCTCCTGTATCTACTGCTACCTTCTCAAGGAAGCTGTTGTCATTTACAGTAACATATCTCGTATCAAGGGTAGAGAAAGACCAATTGCACCCACTAACATGTCAGGCTTTAGACAGACTCGGTGTGTGGCTTGCTTTTCGACAGGGAGTACCAAGATGAAACGGGCATGAGACGCCCTCTGACCCCAGCTGTCTTCCTTCAGTGCTTCTGAAAAAAAAAAAAAAAGCATTGAACTTTCATGTGTGACAGCGGAAACTTTTCAGTTGTATTTATATCCACATACTTATAATTAATACTGCAACAGTGTCCCCTGGAAACCTGCTAGGAAAATACAATCTTCCATATGCAAAAGGAGAGAGAGGAGAAAGTTCTGGCGCCACACTGTAATTCTTAGCACTTTTTAAATTACCTGTCATATCTGCTATTAAAATTGCCAACCCGCATTTATTTGGAATAGGGACTGTACATTAAATTTTCATTTTAATAAATAATAGAAATGAAGTTGTGACAGCCAGAATCATCTCAGTCCTTGACTTTAATTCAAAGTAATGAATACTGAGCTCCAACTATACATAAAGCACAGGTGATCTTACATGACAGAGGAGGCCCAAAGATGTGACAGAAGCCACTGTTTCTATTCTCTGGGACTCTTCACTACGTACTATTCTTTTGGGGTTTTTTTTCAACTTTGCCACAAAACAGAAGCTATATATTTCTAACAAAGAAACAAAATCCTGCCCCATTTTCAGTGAGGAAGTGGCAGGATAAAGGAGAGGTGTACGCAGATCGTTTTCATGGGGGCAGAAGTGACAGATGCCAAAGGGATTCTACCAACTAACGGACCTATAGCCCAAAGGTAAGAGATTCCCAGATGGACTCTTGGGGAGTTTTGGAGAAGAGATGCAATCTTCTCAGCCTTAAAGAAGCAGTGTGACTTAAGGAAGTTGAAAGGGGAAACTGCCTCTATCTATCTACACGGGGAAAATAATCATGCAGGAACAGAGTGAGGTCAGAGCACATTCAGATGGCAGTCAGGCTGACAGGCAAACGACAGTGAGGAGCCCAAGCTCAGAAGCCAATTCTGGACTTAAATTTTTGCTCTAGCACTTATTAGTGGATGACTGGGGCAAGCAGGTACTTGATCCCATGATCCGTATGTCTGTCGGTTCTCATCTCTGTCCCCACAGACACTCGATGCAGACTACTGAGTTAAAAGTTTTAAAGCAGGGGCAGCTAGGGCACAGGGTCGGCTGATACTCGCCAGCTACCCACAACACCCGCCACAGGATCCTAAGACTTCTGGTGAGTGGAACACAGCTTCTGCTCCAATCCAATTGCGTGTGGGACCTGAGACTGCATTAGTTAGGGAAGCAGAAACCGGCCTGAGTAGGGCCACAGGCCTCATCCGGCCGGATCAGCACAGGGGAAGCTTGAGCGCAGGGTCGCCTGACACCCGCCAGCTACCCACGACCCCCGCCACAGGATTTTGAGACTGCTGGTGAGTGGAACACAGCTTCTGCTCCAGTCCAATCACGCGGGACCTGAGACTGCTTTGGTTGGGGAGGCAGAAATCCGGCCTACGTAGGGCCACAAGCCTCTTCCGGCCCGAAAAGCACCGGGGTAGCTAGGGCGCAGGGTCGGCTGACACTCGCCAGCTACCCACAACACCCGCCACAGGATCTTAAGACTTCTGGTGAGTGGAACACAGCTTCTGCTCCAATCCAATTGCACGCGGGACCAGAGACTGCATTAGTTAGGGAAGCAGAAAAACGGCCTGAGTAGGACCACAGGCCTCTTCCGGCTGGACCAGCACCGGGGTACCGCCAGCTTCCCACGACCCCCGCTGCAGGATTTTGAGACTGCTGGTGAGTGGAACACAGCTTCTGCTCCAATCTTTAAACAGTGACAACGATAACAACTAACCCCAGAGATTACCAGATGGCCAAAGGTAAACGTAATAATCTTACTAACAGAAACCAAGACCACTCACCATCATCAGAACCCAGCACCCCCACTTCGCCCAGTCCAGGGCACCCCAACACACCGGAAAAGCTAGACACGGATCTAAAAGCATATCTCATGATGATGGTAGAGGACATCAAGAAGGACTTTAATAACTCACTTAAAGAATTACAGGAGAACATGGCTAAAGAGTTACAAGTCCTTAAAGAAAAACAGGATAACACAATCAAACAGGTAGAAGTCCTTAAAGAAAAACAGGATAACACAATCAAACAGGTAGAAGTCCTTAAAGAAAAACAGGAAAACACATCCAAACAGATGATGGAAATGAACAAAACCATACTAGACCTAAAAAGGGAAGTAGACACAATAAAGAAAACCCAAAATGAGGCAACACTGGAGATAGAAACCCTAGGAAAGAAATCTGGAACCATAGATACGAGCATCAGCAACAGAATACAAGAGATGGAAGAGAGAATCTCAGGTGCAGAAGATTCCATAGAGAACATCGGCACAACAATCAAGGAAAATGTAAAATGCAAAAAGATCCTAACTCAAAACATCCAAGAAATACATGACACAATGAGAAGACCAAACCTACAGATAATAGGAGTGGATGAGAATGAAGATTTTCAACTCAAAGGACCAGCAAACATCTTCAACAAAATTATAGAAGAAAACTTCCCAAATCTAAAGAAAGAGATGCCCATGAACATACAAGAAGCCTACAGAACTCCAAATAGACTGGACCAGAAAAGAAATACCTCCCGACACATAATAATCAGAACAACAGATGCTCTAAATAAAGATAGAATACTAAAAGCAGTAAGAGAAAAAGGCCAAGTAACATATAAAGGCAAGCCTATCAGAATTACACCAGATTTTTCACCAGAGACTATGAAAGCCAGAAGATCCTGGACAGATGTTATACAGACACTAAAAGAACACAAATTCCAGCCCAGGCTACTATACCCAGCCAAACTCTCAATTAACATAGATGGAGAAACCAAAGTATTCCACGACAAAACCAAATTCACACATTATCTCTCCACGAATCCAGCCCTTCAAAGGATAATGACAGAAAAAAACCAATACAAGGACAGGAACCACGCCCTAGAAACAACAAGAAGGTAATCCCTCAACAAACCTAAAAGAAGACAGCCACAAGAACAGAATGCCAACTTTAACAACAAAAATAACAGGAAACAACAATTACTTTTCCTTAATATCTCTTAATATCAATGGACAAAACTCCCCGATAAAAAGACATAGACTAACAAACTGGCTACATTAACAAGACCCAACATTTTTCTGCTTACAGGAAACTCATCTCAGAGAAAAAGATAGACACTACCTCAGAATGAAAGGCTGGAAAACAATCTTCCAAGCAAATGGTATGAAGAAACAAGCTGGAGTAGCCATTCTAATATCTGATAAGATTGACTTCCAACCCAAAGTCATTAAAAAAGACAGGGAGGGACACTTCATACTCATCAAAGGTAAAATCCTCCAAGAGGAACTATCAATCCTGAATATCTATGCTCCAAATACAAAGGCAGCCACATTCATTAAAGAAACTTTAGTAAATCTCAAAGCACACATTGCACCTCATACAATAATAGTGGGAGACTTCAACACACCACTTTCACCAATGGACAGATCATGGAAACAGAAACTAAACAGGGACACAGAGAAACTAAGAGAAATTATGAATCAAATGAATCTGGCAGATATCTACAGAACATTCTATCCTAAAACAAAAGGATATACCTTCTTCTCAGCACCTCATGGCACCTTCTCCAAAATTGACCACATAATTGGTCAAAAGCAGGCCTCAACAGATACAAAAATATTGAAATTGTCCCATGCATCCTATCAGATCACCATGGACTAAAGCTGATCTTCAATAACAAAATAAATAATAGAAAGCCAACCTTCACGTGGAAACTGAACAACACTCTTCTCAATGATACCTTGGTCAAGGAAGGAATAAAGAAAGAAATTAAGGACTTTTTAGAGTTCAATGAAAATGAAGCCACAACATACCCAAACTTATGGGACGCAATGAAAGCATTTCTAAGAGGAAAACTCATAGCTCTGAGTGCCTCCAAAAGGAAACTAGAGAGAGCACACATTAGCAGCTTGACAACACACCTAAAAGCACTAGAACAAAAGGAAGCAAATTCACCCAAGAGGACTAGACGGCAGGAAATAATCAAACTCAGGGGTGAAATCAACCAAGTGGAAACAAGAAAAACTATTCAAAGAATCAACCAATCAAGGAGCTGGTTCGTTGAGAAAATCAACAAGATAGATAAACCCTTAGCCAGACTCACTAGAGGGCACAGGGAAAGCATCCTAATTAACAAAATCAGAAATGAAAAAGGAGACATAACAACAGATCCTGAAGACATCCAAAACACCATCAGATCCTTCTACCAAAGGCTATACTCAACAAAACTGGAGAACCTGGATGAAATGGAGAAGTTCCTAGACAGATACCAGGTACCAAAGTTGAATCAAGATCAGGTTAATGATCTAAACAGCCCTATATCCCCCAAAGAAATAGAAGCAGTCATTAATAGCCTCCCAACTAAAAAAAGCCCAGGACCAGATGGGTTTACTGCAGAGTTCTATCAGACCTTCAAAGAAGATTTAATCCCAGTTCTTCACAAACTATTCCACAAAATAGAAACAGAAGGTACTCTACCCAACTCATTCTATGAAGCCACAATTACCCTGATACCTAAACCACAAAAAGACCCAACAAAGATAGAAAACTTCAGACCAATATCCCTTATGAATATTGATGCAAAAATCCTCAATAAAGTTCTTGCTAACCGAATCCAAGAACACATCAAAACAATCATCCATCCTGACCAAGTAGGTTTCATCCCAGGGATGCAGGGATGGTTCAATATATGGAAATCCATCAACGTAATCCAGTATATAAACAAACTCAAAGACAAAAACCACATGGTCATCTCGTTAGATGCGGAAAAAGCATTTGACAAGATCCAACACCCATTCATGATAAAAGTCTTGGAAAGATCAGGAATTAAAGGCCCATACCTAAACATGATAAAAGCAATCTACAGCAAACCAGTAGCCAACATCAAAGTAAATGGTCAGAAGCTTGAAGCAATCCCTCTAAAATCAGGGACTAGACAAGGCTGTCCCCTTTCTCCATACCTATTCAACATTGTACTTGAAGTCCTAGCCAGAGCAATTCCACAACAAAAGGAGATCAAAGGGATACAAATTGGAAAAGATGAAGACAAAATATCACTTTTTGCAGATGATATGATAGTATATATAAGTGACCCTAAAAATTCCACCAGAGAACTCCTAAGCCTGATAAACAGCTTCGGTGAAGTAGCTGGATATAAAATTAACTCAAACAAATCAATGGCCTTTCTCTACACAAAGAATAAACGGGCTGAGAAAGAAATTAGGGAAACAACACCCTTCTCAATAGTCACAAATAATATAAAATATCTTGGCGTGACTCTAACTAAGGAAGTGAAAGATCTGTATAATAAAAACTTCAAGTCTCTGAAGAAAGAAATTATAGAAGATCTCAGAAGATGGAAAGATCTCCCATGCTCATGGCTTGGCAGGATCAACATTGTAAAAATGGCTATCTTGCCAAAAGCAATCTACAGATTCAATGCAATCCCCATCAAAATTCCAAATCAATTCTTCAACGAATTAGAAAGTGCAATCTTCAAATTCATCTGGAATAACAAAAAACCTAGGATAGCAAAAACTCTTCTCAAGGATAAAAGAACCTCCGGTGGAATCACCATGCCGGACCTAAAGCTCTACTACAGAACAATTGTGATAAAAACTGCATGGTACTGGTATAGTGACAGACAAATAGACCAATGGAATAGAATTGAAGACCCAGAAATGAACCCACACACCTACAGTCACTTGATCTTCGACAAGGGAGCTAAAAACATCCAGTGGAAGAAAGACAGCATTTTCAACAAATGGTGCTGGCACAACTGGTTGTTAACATGTAGAAGAATGCGAATCGATCCATTCTTATCTCCTTGTACTAAGGTCAAGTCTAAGTGGATCAAGGAACTTCACATAAAACCAGAGACACTGAAACTTATAGAGGAGAAAGTGGGGAAAAGCCTTGAAGATATGGGTACAGGGGAATAATTCCTGAATAGAACAGTAATGGCTTGTGCTGTAAGATCAAGAATTGACAAGTGGTACCTCATGAAACTACAAAGCTTCTGCAAGGCTAAAGACACCATCAATAAGACAAAAAAACCACCAACAGATTGGGAAAGGATCTTCACCTATCCTAAATCAGATAGGGACTAATATCCAATATATATAAAGAACTCAAGAAGGTGGACTCCAGAAAGTCAAATAACCCCATTAAAAAATGGGGCTCAGAACTGAACAAAGAATTCTCACCTGAGGAATACCGAATGGCAGAGAAACACCTGAAAAAAATGTTCAACATCCTTAATCATCAGGGAAATGCAAATCAAAACAACCCTGAGATTCCACCTCACACCAGTCAGAATGGCTAAGATCAAAAATTGAGGTGACAGCAGATGCTGGCGAGGATGTGGAGAAAGAGGAACACTCCTCCATTGTTGGTGGGATTGTAAGCTTGTACAACCACTCTGGAAATCAGTCTGGCGGTTCCTCAGAAAATTGGACATAGTACTACGGGAGGATCCAGCAATACCTCTTCTGGGCATATATCCAGAAGATGTCCCAACTGGTAAAAAGGACACATGCTCCACTATGTTCATAGCAGCCCTATTTATAATAGCCAGAAGCTGGAAAGAACCCAGATGTCCCTCAACAGAGGAATGGATACAGAAATTATGGTACATTTACACAATGGAGTACTACTCAGCTATTAAAAAGAATGAATTTATGAAATTCCTAGCCAAATGGATGGACCTGGAGGGCATCATCTTGAGTGAAGTAACACAATCACAAAAGAACTCACACAATATGTATTCACTGATAAGTGGATATTAGCCCAAAACTTAGGATACCCAAGATATAAGATACAATTTGCTAAACGCATGAAACTCAAGAAGAATGAAGACCAAAGTGTGGACACTGTGCACCTTCTTAGAATTAGGAACAAAACACCCATGGAAGGAGTTACAGAGACAAAGTTCGTAGCTGTGATGAAAGGATGGACCATTTAGAGACTGCTGTATCCAGGGATCCATCCCATAATCAGCTTCTAAACGCTGACACCATTGCATACACTAGCAAGATTTTGCTGAAAGGACCCAAATATAGCTGTCTCTTGTGAGACGATGCCGGGGCCTAGCAAACACAGGAGTGGATGCTCACAGTCAGCTATTGGATGTATCACAGGGCTCCCAATGGAGAAGCTAGAGAAAGTACCCAAGGAGCTAAAGGGATCTGCAACCCTATTGTTGGAACAACATGATGTACTAACCAGAACCCCGGAGCTCTTGTCTCTAGCTGCATATGTATCGAAAGATGGCCTAGTCGGCCATCAATGGAAAGAGAGGCCCATTGGACTTGCAAACTTTATATGCCCCAATATAGGGGAATGCCAGGGCCAAAAGAATGGGAATGGGTGGGTAGGGAAGTGGGGGGCGCTATGGGGGACTTTTGGGATAGCATTGGAAATGTAATTGAGGAAAATATGTAATAAAAATATAAAAAAAAAAAAAAGTTTTAAAGCACTCAGACCAAGTGGGTTGGAGCAATTCCTTCGTCAAGCATGTTCTGGGAAACAGGTCCGGGGAAACACCATCGAAATTTGGGGGGAGGGGGGACGGGGGGGGGCTTTTCAATGGCTCAGAGGTTGATCCCAAATTCAATGGAAAGAATCCAAATACTTTTCTGTTCGTTACTTTTGTTTGTTTGTTTTTTGTTTTTGTTTTGTTTGTTTTTTGTTTTTTGAGACAGGGTTTCTCTGTTTAGCCCTGGCTGTCCTGGAACTCACTCTGTAGACCAGGCTGGCCTCGAACTCAGAAATCTGCCTGCCTCTGCCTCCACAGTGCTGGGATTAAAGGCGTGCGCTGTTCGTTACTTTTCTTATCACTGTAATCACTCACCAGAAGCAACTTACCTGAGGAAGGTTTTACTTCGGCTCCCACTTCAAGGGCACCCACTCCTCAGTGACAGGCAGCTGGTCAACGGCCCCTGCCGAGGGGACACGGATGTATGAAGAGTATGCAATGGCTTTCTCCTTTGTTTTCAGACCAGAACCACAACCCTGGAATGATGTGGCCCACCACAGTAAAGGCGAGTCTTCCCACCTCACTTAGCCTCATCTGGACAATCCCTCACAGCCATGCTTGCTCAGGGGCTTGTTTCCTAGGTGATTTTAGGTCCTGTTATGTTGAAAGTATCAGAACAGAATAAAGGTGAAAACAGCGTGAACTCTTACTGAGCCACCAATGCAAGGACATCTTGTTAATCCTCACCTCTGTATGGATTCTTCTGTCTCGAAAGACAGTGGTTGTTCTTTACTGCAGGACTTTTTATTTCATGTCCAAAGCTTTTCCTCTTGTTACTTCTTTGTCTGAATTTGTGGAAGTCTTACCCCCGTAGGGTTTTAATGACCCCCACAGTCACTAAGCTGAAGAACGACAAATCTGGAAACTCGGACCGTAACGGAAGGCTTTCTTCTCTTTATCTAGTCCTATGGGGACAGATATCTTTTAAAGCAACTAAGCATGGACCTATTATACGCACATTTTCAGCAAACTATTGGATTCATTGCGTTCATAATTTATAAATGTAAGAATAAAGAGACCCAGGGGTATATTCCAAATGAGGCTAGATTCGGGAATACAAAATTAATCACCCCACCTAGTGTAGAAACACCAGATTTATTATATTTAATTAAGTTACTCAATGATCTTTCACTCTTATAAGTTGCCTTTATACCAAGTGTGGAAACCCAGATATTAGCAGCCAAAAGGAGCATAGAATCTTCAAATAAGATCATTTCCATTATAAAAATTTTTGTCCTATTTAATCTAAAAGCGTTTTAGCTAAATACTGTTTGTCTGTGTTGGACGTTCACACACAGGTCTGCCATGCCCCTCAGCCTCATCTCTGAGTCCAGCCATAGCAGGATTCAGTCTCTCGGAGGCTTTACCCACTTCTTTCTCAAGCTATCAGTGTTTAATGTGGGTTCTCACTTGTCCCTCCGTGCCCTGACACACTCAAGGGGCAACAACAGAGCCTGTTATATCCTGAGCGATGAGACAAGGAAAACAAGTAATTGTTTTTTTTTTTTTTTTTTTTTTTGCTTTCACTTTTTTTTTTTTATATTTTTATTACATAATTTCCTCAATTACATTTCCAATACTATCCCAAAAGTCCCCCATAGCGCCCCCCACTTCCCTACCCACCCATTCCCATTCTTTTGGCCCTGGCATTCCCCTGTATTGGGGCATATAAAGTTTGCAAGTCCAATGGGCCTCTCTTTCCATTGATGGCCGACTAGGCCATCTTTCGATACATATGCAGCTAGAGACAAGAGCTCCAGGGTTCCGGTTAGTACATCATGTTGTTCCAACAATAGGGTTGCAGATCCCTTTAGCTCCTTGGGTACTTTCTCTAGCTTCTCCATTGGGAGCCCTGTGATACATCCAATAGCTGACTGTGAACATCCTCTCCTGTGTTTGCTAGGCCCCGGCATCGTCTCACAAGAGACAGCTATATTTGGGTCCTTTCAGCAAGATCTTGCTAGTGTATGCAATGGTGTCAGCGTTTAGAAGCTGATTATGGGACGGATCCCTGGATACAGCAGTCTCTAAATGGTCCATCCTTTCATCACAGCTACGAACTTTGTCTCTGTAGCTCCTTCCCTGGGTGTTTTGTTCCCAATTCTAAGAAGGTGCATAGTGTCCACACTTTGGTCTTCATTCTTCTTGAGTTTCATGCGTTTAGCAAATTGTATCTTATATCTTGGGTATCCTAAGTTTTGGGCTAATATCCACTTATCAATGAATACATATTGTGTGAGTTCTTTTGTGATTGTGTTACTTCACTCAAGATGATGCCCTCCAGGTCCATCCATTTGGCTAGGAATTTCATAAATTCATTCTTTTTAATAGCTGAGTAGTACTCCATTGTGTAAATGTACCATAATTTCTGTATCCATTCCTCTGTTGAGGGACATCTGGGTTCTTTCCAGCTTCTGGCTATTATAAATAGGGCTGCTATGAACATAGTGGAGCATGTGTCCTTTTTACCGGTTGGGACATCTTCTGGATATATGCCCAGGAGAGGTATTGCTGGATCCTCCGGTAGTACTATGTCCAATTTTCTGAGGAACCGCCAGACTGATTTCCAGAGTGGTTGTACAAGCTTGCAATCCCACCAACAATGGAGGAGTGTTCTTCTTTCTCCACATCCTCGCCAGCATCTGCTGTCACCTGAATTTTTGATCTTAGCCATTCTGACTGGTGTGAGGTGGAATCTCAGGGTTGTTTTGATTTGCATTTCCCTGATGATTAAGGATGTTGAACATTTTTTCAGGTGCTTCTCTGCCATTCGGTATTCCTCAGGTGAGAATTCTTTGTTCAGTTCTGAGCCCCATTTTTTAATGGGGTTATTTGACTTTCTGGAGTCCACCTTCTTGAGTTCATTATATATATTGGATATTAGTCCCTTATCTGATTTAGGATAGGTGAAGATCCTTTCCCAATCTGTTGGTGGTTTTTTTGTCTTATTGATGGTGTCTTTAGCCTTGCAGAAGCTTTGTAGTTTCATGAGGTCCCACTTGTCAATTCTCGATCTTACAGCACAAGCCATTACTGTTCTATTCAGGAATTTTTCCCCTGTGCCCATATCTTCAAGGCTTTTCCCCACTTTCTCCTCTATAAGTTTCAGTGTCTCTGGTTTTATGTGAAGTTCCTTGATCCACTTAGACTTGACCTTAGTACAAGGAGATAGGAATGGATCGATTCGCATTCTTCTACATGTTAACAACCAGTTGTGCCAGCACCATTTGTTGAAAATGCTGTCTTTCTTCCACTGGATGTTTTTAGCTCCCTTGTCGAAGATCAAGTGACCATAGGTGTGTGGGTTCATTTCTGGGTCTTCAATTCTATTCCATTGGTCTATTTGTCTGTCACTATACCAGTACCATGCAGTTTTTATCACAATTGCTCTGTAGTAGAGCTTTAGGTCCGGCATGGTGATTCCACCAGAGGTTCTTTTATCCTTGAGAAGAGTTTTTGCTATCCTAGGTTTTTTGTTATTCCAGATGAATTTGCAGATTGCACTTTCTAATTCGTTGAAGAATTGATTTGGAATTTTGATGGGGATTGCATTGAATCTGTAGATTGCTTTTGGCAAGATAGCCATTTTTACAATATTGATCCTGCCAATCCATGAGCATGGGAGATCTTTCCATCTTCTGAGATCTTCTATAATTTCTTTCTTCAGAGACTTGAAGTTTTTATTATACAGATCTTTCACTTCCTTAGTTAGAGTCACGCCAAGATATTTTATATTATTTGTGACTATTGAGAAGGGTGTTGTTTCCCTAATTTCTTTCTCAGCCTGTTTATTCTTTGTGTAGAGAAAGGCCATTGATTTGTTTGAGTTAATTTTATATCCAGCTACTTCACCGAAGCTGTTTATCAGGCTTAGGAGTTCTCTGGTGGAATTTTTAGGGTCACTTATATATACTATCATATCATCTGCCAAAAGTGATATTTTGACTTCATCTTTTCCAATTTGTATCCCTTTGATCTCCTTTTGTTGTCGAATTGCTCTGGCTAGGACTTCAAGTACAATGTTGAATAGGTATGGAGAAAGTGGACAGCCTTGTCTAGTCCCTGATTTTAGAGGGATTGCTTCAAGCTTCTGACCATTTACTTTGATGTTGGCTACTGGTTTGCTGTAGATTGCTTTTATCATGTTTAGGTATGGGCCTTGAATTCCTGATCTTTCCAAGACTTTTATCATGAATGGGTGTTGGATCTTGTCAAATGCTTTTTCCGCATCTAAGGAGATGACCATGTGGTTTTTGTCTTTGAGTTTGTTTATATACTGGATTACGTTGATGGATTTCCGTATATTGAACCATCCCTGCATCCCTGGGATGAAACCTACTTGGTCAGGATGGATGATTGTTTTGATGTGTTCTTGGATTCGGTTAGCAAGAACTTTATTGAGGATTTTTGCATCAATATTCATAAGGGATATTGGTCTGAAGTTTTCTATCTTTGTTGGGTCTTTTTGTGGTTTAGGTATCAGAGTAATTGTGGCTTCATAGAATGAGTTGGGTAGAGTACCTTCTGTTTCTATTTTGTGGAATAGTTTGTGAAGAACTGGGATTAGATCTTCTTTGAAGGTCTGATAGAACTCTGCACTAAACCCATCTGGTCCTGGGCTTTTTTTAGTTGGGAGACTATTAATGACTGCTTCTATTTCTTTGGGGGATATAGGGCTGTTTAGATCATTAACCTGATCTTGATTCAACTTTGGTACCTGGTATCTGTCTAGGAACTTCTCCATTTCATCCAGGTTCTCCAGTTTTGTTGAGTATAGCCTTTGGTAGAAGGATCTGATGGTGTTTTGGATGTCTTCAGGATCTGTTGTTATGTCTCCTTTTTCATTTCTGATTTTGTTAATTAGGATGCTTTCCCTGTGCCCTCTAGTGAGTCTGGCTAAGGGTTTATCTATCTTGTTGATTTTCTCAACGAACCAGCTCCTTGATTGGTTGATTCTTTGAATAGTTTTTCTTGTTTCCACTTGGTTGATTTCACCCCTGAGTTTGATTATTTCCTGCCGTCTAGTCCTCTTGGGTGAATTTGCTTCCTTTTGTTCTAGTGCTTTTAGGTGTGAGAACAAGTAATTGTATTGCTCCTCCTTAGGATGGAAAGTTCCAATAAATGTCCCCATGTGACCAAATGGTCCTGTGGCATCCACCATGGCTACAGGAGGGCCCACTCTAATATCTCCTGGCCTCCCTAGCTGGCAGCTCTCTCCTTCCCATTCGCAGGCCAGCTACTTTCCCACACAACCAACCCGAACTTAAAGCCTTTTACTGAGACCCTCTACTTTCAGGAGGACTCCAGCTGTAGCCGACTAAAAGTTCAAATCCAAACAACAAAGAAATGGTCATTTTAGCAACTTAAAGTAAAGTCAAGTATCACTTTAAAGTAAATCTATTAACTCTAGCCTGTGCTCTGACAGGTACCTTTATTTTGATTTTTAAAAGGAAGGCTATATAAATATTCACAGCAGCAATCTTCACTCATCCCTTTTTTAAATTTTAAAATCTTTTATTTTAAAATTATCGCATCTTTATTTTAATGATGATTTGGGAAGCTCTGGATAGATCCAGCAACCACTTTGCCACTGTTCCTGACACTGTGTCATCCTGTTCAGCAATGTCTTATTGAATTCAAGAATGTGCTGAGCCGGAAGAAGACTGCTAGTTGAGTTTATACCAGATAAAATAGCTAATTTAGTCTTTTAAAAATTAGAGTATGCCAAGGGTACTTATGAAAAAAATAAATAAAGATTCCCTGGTTACTAAGCAGTATCTCACTATATTAAACTGATTTTATATAGAATGTCTTTTTTAATGAAAGGACTGTGCTCTGTAGAACTCCATAAGAAATATCAGCATCACAGAGATGACCCTGAAGCCTTAAAAGTTGGCATAGAACCATTTTTGAATAAGAAAATGTTCATTAACCGAGATGATACATAATCTTAAGTACACTGAGAACATTTAAAGATGCATCTGAAAGATGAAGAAATAGTCAAAGAAATATCTGCAGAGGCTTTCAACCAGTGGGTTGTGACCCCTTTAGGGGGTCACATGTTAGATATACTGCATACCAGATATTTACATTATTATTCATAGCGGTAGCAGTAACAAAATTACAGTTATGAAGTAGCAAAAAAAAATATGGTTAAAGGTCACCACAACATGAGGATCTCAGAATTAGGAAAGTTGAGAATCACTGGTCTAGAGACTTTGGACCCAGTAGAGAAGAAGGAAGAAATTACATGTGCCTTGGCTCTGAAATGACTACAACGGCAAGATTGGGGCTCTTGGTACATCCAACACTTTGTCTCAGTGGTTTGGGGATTATGAGTGTCAAGAAATGAGTACAACTTACAGCAGCATGTGCCGTGATTTCCCTATGCTCAAGATGAGGAAACAGAGGGCTTGAGCAGCCTGCTCTGCCTCCCGGGAACTCTGAATGGCAACAGCATCATAGACCTCTTGACTAATATGTTGTGACTTCTTTGTTGTTGGTTTTTTTTTTTCATAATGCCTGTCTCCATAATGTCTATCTCAGTACCTGTTGTAGAAGATGATCAACAAGTATTAGTTTGCAATGAATAACTACTTGGAAAAGGACACCAGGAGCACCTTCCTGGTTTTCCCTTGAGCATCAGGGAGCATCTTAAAACAATTCCATTGCTGTTTGTCCATCCAGGTCAATGTCAAAGCTAGCTCTGTCAATATAGCATCACAGCACAGGATGACAAAGCCTATGCTGTCTAAGATGTCTTCCACAGAAAACATTAATTTCAAATTAAAGGCTACATTTTAATGGCAATTTCCAGCGAATATAATCATGAACTAAATCCCATTGCTATTGTAGATCTATCACATATGTAAATGATAAAATACTTCCCATTTTTCATTACTTTATTGGGGTGCAAGCTATCAGTCTTGCACTAAAGAGCCTCAGTTGTTTGTATATGCACAAGATAAGTACCAGATGGGAAAAAGGAAGAAGAAAGAAGATGAGCAAAAATCTGCCTCCATGGAAGAAGTTAAACTGGGCCAGAGTGGGGGAAAAGATCTACTTTTGGATGGCATTTTTGAAAACTGTCCACTCAAAGAACCACAACTTTATTTACCAAACTTATGAAGAAGGTCTCCTTTTTTTCTGTTAGTAGAGTCCACCTCTTTATAAATAACCAACTTATTTGGTAGTTTTATTGCCTGGATGTTATTTTTCAGCCAGGAAAACAATAAAGCATTTGTGTTATTTCAAACTCAATCACCAGTGACAAACTGAAATGGAATTCAAACGTGTTGAAAGGGCTAGAGATGCAAAACGAGCAAAGACAGTCCCTAGGACTTGGGAATCATCATTCTCTCCATCTGCCCTGCCTGCCAGCATCCACAGAACTGTAGGAATTGGCACTGCCATTGGGTAAAGGCTCAGCAAGCTGGCCACTTATCTACTGACTTTTCAGTACCCCCTGTCCCACTGACTTTGATGGAGCCACTCTTTCTATAGTTCACCCAGGCCCTGCTGCACCATCCAGGGGTTGCACATTCACTGATACTGCCAGGCTCTCAGCAGGCAGCATGGATGGCAATGAAATCATCCACAAAGGTGAGAATAAAATCTCAGTTCAGCCCGACTTAGTCTGGATCAAACTTCTAGAGAGTCTGATGCCAGGCAGTTTATTGCTGGCATATTTAAGTACAGTAATATTTGGGGCAAAGTTTCCTGGTGTAGTAATCTCTGGTGCACAGAGGTATAATTACATCAAAACTCAAAGTATATGTCATTTCTTCCAAAAAGAGGATGGATTCTAGAATTAGGCTACTTGTAGTGATTAGGGGCCTAGGAAGGATCTGGCATGGTTTCTGTCATATGAATAACATAGAATACATTTGGCCTATTAGCTACCTCTGGTCCTGGTTGTGGGAGCATGGGGGAGCCCCTGGCTATACAGATAATGTAAGAGCCATTTAGTATTAAGTATCTCTGGTCCTGGTGTAGGAGCTTGATATGGTCTGGCCCTTTAAATAGCACAGATCATCTGGGTGTTAATTACCTCCAATTCTCAGCCTTCTGGATGGAAAAACAGGTTATGCATCCATCCCTTCAAGAGGACAACCTTGCATGTTTAATATCCCTGTTTTCCTTGAGATCTGTGCGAACAGGGACCTTTGTGCTCTCAGCAGATGCTTCCCCAGGAACAAGAGTGGCTGCTGCCTCCCTTGCACCTGTCGATGTGAATGCCTCTATTAGCAGATCATAACCAAAATCCAGTAGATATGGGTTTTCCTAAGGATAGACATGAGCACCACCTTACAACCCTCAAATCTTTTTTTAAATACATACTCAGTAGGCTGTTTTTTCAGGACTCACAGAAGATCCTCCATTGCCCTTTATTAGAAATAGTTAACACTGCCAAATTGCAAAATGGAGAGACTTAGAGAAATGTGGTGTTTTAGGCTTCTACAACCTTCTGATGGTAACCCTTATTTCTCTCGTAAGCCTAGCAGTTGCTAAGGATTGTGGTAGAATGAGACCCAGTCTGACCCAGTCTAGTAGCTCTGGGAAAATGATGAGAGTAAAAGAACCTGTGGAGAACACAGAATCTCCTATGCACTTCCTGTACACCCATGTCTTTAGAGCCCTGTGTGTGGGCATGCTTCTGCAGAGTCAGGGTCACTAGACCAGAGTACCAGGTCTCTTCTAGTAGCTGAGCCTGCAGCTTCTCTGCCAGCTATGTGGATAAGAACATCAGTCTTTTCTGTTTCTGGACCACCCTCCTCAAATTTTGACATCTCAGCAACCAGATCTGCACTTCCCTAGAAAGGTGAAGCAAAATAATAATGCGTGTGATAGAAGTAAGAAAGCATGAAGAGAATGTATTTCCTATTTTTTCCCAAAATTATACAAATTGGCAAACACAGTTTTTATACACACACACACACACACACATCATTCATAAGATGAATCAAAGGTGTTCTTTTAAGGCATCAAGTGAGCAAGCTGTAAAGACACCTGGCAAGAACACAGTATCAGAGAACTGTGTTGGTCTTTGGATGACAAGGATGGTCCATGTCCCACATATGTTCAGACATCTCCTAAGACATGTAAATCCACATGCAAGAACAAGGCTTATACACTCTCTATTACCTTGGGTCTAGCATGGAGCCTTCTGCACAATTATTACTCTGCCTATGCTTTAATGAGTAAAAGCTCTCAAAAATAACCCAGTTCTTCTCTGAAGCAAAGTCAGACAGGCATCAGTCTCCCCTCGTAATGTCAGAAGGGGGAAGGGTAAGAGCAGCAGCCTCTCACACACAACCAAGACACCATCCCCCTGCCCTAGGACAGAAGGATTGCAGCACATTTGCTAGTTTCATTTCTGTCTGAAAATGCATCCCATCTGGAGAAGTTCTCCAAGAATGCTTTAAACCCAAAAGCAGATATTCAGAATGCAGACCTTGGGGTAGGCAGAGAGGACAAAGAAGAGAAAGAATACAAATTATGCTCACACACAAAGCTTATTTTTGGAATATTGGGATGTCTCAGTATCAGGGCCCTATCAACATAGTTACATTCATAGATCAAAATTAAAATTCATAGAGGATGACATAGTTATTGTTAGGGAAATTCACCAGTATTTATTAAAAATATAGCTAAAATAATCCATAAAAGGGTAACTAAATTATGCAAATACACTTTTAAAATTACCAGCAGCGAATGTCACTGAAAGGCTTGTAATGCCTGAACCACTTAATTAAATTAAATTAAAATCAATAGTAAGGCAGGTAAGTTATTATTATGATTATTATTCAATAATACATTGATTCTGTTTAATGTATTATGACCAAAACATTTGTAATTGATAAGTGTAATGATATGACTAGAAGCATAAAAAACCTAAAATTCTGCAGCATAAAACATTAAAAATAGATCAGAAAATATATAATATAAGCACAAAAAGCACAATAGATTTTTTCCATACATTAGTAATGAACAGACAGAAAAATAAATGGAGGTGAATACCATGTTAATGCTTTTCTTCATAGTATCGGTAGCATCACAGACTGCCAAATAAATTGAGCAATAAGACCCATAGGTGAAAAAAACATAAATTATTGTTGAAAATAGAACCAAGATCTGAATGAGCTGCTTATATGTTCATTCACCCAAAATCCATTTGCACAGGGGGTAGTTTCCAGTTTGAACCCCAAGAGAGTTCCAGAGAACCCCGTTAGGTGAGACCAGGTAGTAAACAGGTCTGTGAAACAAACAATCAGTACTGTCAGAGGACAGACAGACTAGTGGAGCAGGACAGACACAAGGGGTTCACACGTGCTGAAGATGCCATTTCAATCAAGTAGAGAGTGTTTGTGTACTATATCCTGCCTTCACAACTGACAATCCATCTTTAAACATACTAGGATGTTGTATAATGGTCAAAATGTCATCTTATGAATATTAGTCTAGTAAGTTTTTATTTTGAGGTAGTTGTAGATTCCTATAAAATTGAAAGAAATAATACAGATGTCCTGGATGTTTCACTCTGTTTTTCCAAACTCTAAAATGACGTAAAGCTGTAATACAATATCCTAGGCGAATGTTGGCTTTATCAGCTCCCATTTTTCCTGGGGGATCTTCTGTAGCATTTCTGCTTCTGTAAAGTCCCCACGCCCTTGGCTTGTACAACCACTGATCTCTTCTTCACTTGTGTTTGGTAAATTCAATGATGTCATGTGAATGGAGCATAGCTATTTACTCTTGACAATGCATATCCTTCCATTATTAGATATAGCATGTAATGAACATCCAGTTAGCTGTAGAAAAACCCCATGGTCTCTACACCCTTGCTTATTTGTGTGTGTGCATATGTGCATTGATTCTATTAATTGTGGGAAGATAGAGATGTCAATGTTTCTTTGACTTGAGTTTATCGATTCCTCTTTCTAATTCTATATTTTTGAGCTTCTTATAATTTGAAACTCTGTTAGTAAGATCATACATATTATTATTGATACATTTTCCTAATTATCAACCGTTTAATTACATGCACATAATATTCCATCCTCCAATAATACTTATTATCTCATAAGGATGTCTCTTAGCTTATATTAATACAGCTCTTACTGCCTTCCCAGGCTTACTGCTTGCATGGTATAATTTTCCATTCATTTGCTTTTTATCCTAATTGTTCATTTACATTGAAATGTAATTATACATAATATGTAACTGGATTTTGTTTTTGCTCATTCTATATCTACATTTTAATTGGAGTGATTACTCAGTTGAAATTCAGTATAATTATTTATCAATTTAGGTCTAGTTGCCCATTTTATTATACTTGGTTAACTTTCTGTGTCCATTTACAGTTAATAATTTCCCATCTTATGTGAGATATAGAAACATCATAGCCAAACATTTCAAATTAGTATCATTTAAGGTCTGGTAATAATCTGAGAAATGAACTGCATCCTTAAATGCTATAAAATTTATAAGTCACATAAAATGTATGCTTCTATAAGCTAACAACACATGTCTATCATAATTAAAAACTGAATACAGCGCCCTCAAACTGCCTCACCCTGAAGGAAAAGCCTGACAAGTAAGCTTGGTCCCTGGAACCCACAGAACAGAGTGTGAGCACTGACCCCTGCCATTTGCCCTTTGACCTCCACAGCCATTATGTGGCTCATGTGCACACGCATATGCAAATTTTGGAAGAAAAATGATCACTCAAAACAAGTTGAAATAATTAGATGCAAATCTAACACAGCATGCCCATGAGCTAACATGCTGTTATATCTAATACTTAATAGAGAAATCAAGGAATAGCTAACAAGCAGAGAAAGGCACCATATTAATGGAAAGATTTGATATACTAAATATGTCAATTGTCTTCAAGTCGCTGCAAATTTCCATAATCCTGAATGAAATATCAACAAGATTTTTATAGACATAGACAAGGCTATTCTGGAAATTATGTGGAAAGCTAAAGTAGATAAAATGGTCTAAGTATTGTGGGAAGGAAGACTGGAGTAGGAAGCACATCTGTTTGGCTATACAGGTATAGCTATAGTGACTTTGTTGGGGCTGGAGAGATGGCTAAGCCATTGTGTGTTTGGAGAAGCCTCCAGTTTGGTTCCCAGCACCTAACACAAGATGACTCAAAACACCCATAACTCCAGATCTAGGGGATCCAACACCACTAGGTATCTCATGGTATCTACATGCATGTTTGCATGCACACACACACACACACACACACACACTAGTTTTTTTGAAACCTATGTCACATTTATATGCACATCAATCAATGAAGCTACATAAAGAGCCCAGAATCTTCACACAATAGCAACCACTAATTTTCAGCAAAGATAACAAAGAACAAGATTTTTCCACCCAGCAAATAATACTGAAACAATAGCATATTCATCTGGAAGGGACACCAACATATTTCTTACATCTTAAATGGGCATTAAGTAGAAATGAATCAAGTGCTTATACATAAATAACACACTGATTCTGGACACAAAGAATGAGCTCCTGGAATGGCCAGGGGGGAAAAAATGTTAGATTTTATACCTCAAGTACAATCGATGATGGAAAAATTCTGATCATTTGGACTTTATCAAAACTTAAAACATTTGCTGTGAAAGAACCATTAGAGAAGTGGCTTTCAACATCTGGAGTGTGACCCATTTAGGTGTCAAATGACCCTTTCACAGGGACACGTATCAGATATCCTGCATATCACATATCTATATTATGATTTATAAAAGTAGCAAAATTACAGTTATGAAATAGCAACAAAGTAATTTATGGTTGGGGGTCACCACAGCATGAGAAACTCTATTAAAAGGTCACAGCATTATGAAGATTGAGAACCACTGGGCTAAAGGACCAAACAACATGGTTTGAGGACAATGGGTCATGTTTGCAGGTTGTGGTGTGACACAGGACTCATTTACCACTATAAGGTCCTCAGAAGCTCAGCAGTGAGAAAACAGGAAACTGAGTTAGAACTAGAGAGGCATTTCAGAGAATGAATGCAGTTGAAAAATAGGCAGAGTGTGCTTGGTGTCCGAGAGTAGAGTCAGGGGAATCCAGTGATGCCGTCAGTAGGAAGCCACAGAAAGCAATTACAATCAAACTCACCCTGTCAAAATGGCTGAGATGAAAAACTAGGGATGATGGATAGTGTAGGCTGTGGTGGGATGGAGTCAGTTCATGGATAGATGGCTAGTGAGGATGAATGACACAGATAAGGAAAATGATATTTTAACTAGCAACATCTCTCCTGGATGAGAAGTTTCCACAGTTGTTCATCATGGCTCTACAGTAGAAATGATATTCAAAACCAAATGGCTAAACAAGTGTGGTACACCCTTGTAGAATACTATGCAGTAACAGGAATTAAGTGCTAGGAATTTACACACCAGCCCAGTGGAGCTTCTAAAGAACTCTAATAAGTAGAAAATCTCAAGATTATTGCATTCTATTTGTTCAAACATTTTTGAATAATGACATAGAAATGAAGAACAGATTAAGGTTTCCTGCCAATTAAGATGAGAGTGTGGACAGGGGGCAGCAGAGATGGCTGTTAAAATGTACCTCAAGACCATTGAGAGACAAGAAAATACTCTGCGCCCTGGCTGCATGGATGCCAACACTCCATGTGTGAGATCATACTATAACTTTACAACTGTAAGTTCAGCATTCTGGGATGCTGAGTATATAAAGGAATCTCTATCATTTCTTGCAAATGAATCTATAACTTTCTCAAAATTAAAAATCTTCACTGAGAAAATTAATACACACATGGGGTAGATTTGAATAACATTGGGTGTCACCAAGCTTGTTCAGAGGCCTCCAGAGGAGTACCCCAGTGGCTGTTCTTTAATAGAAGCAGAGCACATTACACCAGCTTTGCCTTCCATTCCAAGTTCCTTGTGATCCATTCAACTGGGACTCTTGATGTCCATTAACTCCTCAATGCTTCCTAGAAAGAATGGGAACAGTGCAAGCTGCAATCTCTGTCTTTGTTAGTCCATCAGCAACATCCATGCTTCAACTTTTTACAACTCTGGAATCACACACGAAGCATCTATGGCAGACAGGACTCCCTCCTCCAACCTTCCCACGTATCTGTCTGTACATCACAGCATCAGGCCTGATAATTTTCTACCTGGAAGTTAGAGGTATCTACTCCTGGTAACAAGCAACATGTTTGTGCACCTGCTTAAGATCTCTTTAGACCCATGGTGAAGGGAGAATTCCTGGACACTCGCTTTATCCTGCCAGACCAGTTAAAACATATGCCTTGATATCTTTTATCATATATAATAGTAAAAGTATTATCTGAATATAAAAATAACTCAAAGAGAAAATAAGTCTAAAGACCATTTTGGGGGAGAATATGAATACTCAGTTCACAGAAGAAAAATATTAATGATGATAAAATAACATGAGAAACAAAAAGAAATTGCTGGAATTTTCTAATGGAAAATCCAGGTCCTCTACAGATAAGCTATCATGACAAAACTGAATGTGCAAAACAGTCACTAGAGAAACCCTCTGTGACAAATGGTAGTGAGAGCACTGGCAATTTTGAGTCTGTAGAGTGCAGGTCTGACACCTTTAGGAAGGTGGTAGGAAGAACAGGATTGGGGAGCTCAGGCTCCAGCATTACTCTGAAACAGTGTCAGTCATGATGATGGAGAACATCCAGGCAAAAGCTCTCAGCTGGAAATGTCTGACAGTGGGAAGGGATAAGCCATCCCACACCATTGGGTTCTCATCAGGGAAAAATTATACATACAGAAAGGACAGCAGCTAAAGGTTGTCAGTCATCTCTGCTCCATGATCTATATGCCTTGCAGGGACATGGGGTTATAATGTATTGCTGAGAATAGCTCTTATTTTCCTTTTATTTTTTAATCTATTCTTTGGGCATTTCATCGAGTCTATTTGTTGTTATCCCTTTCCAGCCCCAATTCCTCCCAGGCACCCCTTGCTACCTAGACAACTTCATGTTCTTTCTTAATCTTAAAAACCAACAAAAACAATTTTTAAAAGCCACTAAAACCATGGAGCCACTAAAACAATCTATAATGGTCATCTAGTGCTGAGCAGGGAGCTTGCCCTACTGTGTGGTTGGTATGTCCAGTGTTACTCCATTGAATAAAGCTGTGTTTCCCTCTCTCAGCAATTGGCTTCTTGGTTAGGGTGAGATTTGTGCCCACCTTCCCATCTCAGTGCTGGGATTTTTTGTCTGGTCTGAACTTGTGCAGGTCTGTGCATACTGTCACAAGCTCTGTGCATTCACATGTGCACCTGTACTTTTGTGTCTGAAAATAATGATGGGTTTGTTTTGTTTTATCATTCACCATCATTGGATTTTTCACTCTTTTACCCTCTTAGATAGATCCCTGAACTTTGAAGGGAAGGACGCATTAAAGACGCCCCGTTTAAGACTGAGCACTCCAAAGTCTCTAACACTCTGCACACTGTCCAGTTGTGGGTCTTTATGTTAACTAGCAGGTACTGCAAAAAGAAACTTCTCTCCTGAAGACCGAGGAATGCTCTGCTCTGTGGGTGTAGGAATATGTTGTTAGGATTCATTTTACTGCTGTGTTCATTTAGCAAGAAAGTAGTAATAATAGGATTTTTCTAAGTGTATGACCTCTTGAGTCTTAGGTTCTCAATCAACAATTGTGGTTGGTTCTTCTTCCAACATTGATGCCACTATTGCACCCAGGAAAGGAGGGAATATGAGAGAGGACTAACACTAAAGGCCTTTGAAAGCCATATGACAACCGATTACTGTAGAAGCTTCCTAAAGAGAATGAGTGTGTGTGTGTGTGTGTGTGTGTGTGTGTGTGTGCATGTGTGTGTGTTGTGTGTGTGTGTAATTTAAATGGATTCATCATATAATGTGGGAGACAACAGAACATCACATGATATCAAATAAATCCCCTGATAGTAGGAATTAGTTACACCTTTTTGAGTCATTGTTGATAATGTTTGAAGTAGCACAACATCTAGAAGCAACCATAATGGCCAAATTAGAAAAGTTAAATAAATATGTAATATTCACACCATGGAATAGTATGTGAAAAGGCTTGATAAGGAAAAATTTCTACAAGTTAATGCTGAGAAAGTCTATGTAACATAGAATATATTTTTAAAGTCAAAGACCAACACACACACACACACACTCACACACACACAATCATGTAAGCATGACATGTGACTCACCATGCTACATGCCTATCTCATTACTCTTGTCTACACCACAGGATCCCCCAGCGGATATGGAGTTCTTTAAGGCTTGAATCCCGAAGAGGTACCTGATACCTGTGCTCAATAAACACCTGCTGAACAATTAGATACACAGCGAATAAACGTCAAGGTTAACCATAATTGATCAAGTAGAGCAGAGATAAGAACAGCTCAGCTATTCCTCAGAGATTATAACTAGCAATTTGCTATGAGTGTGAGCTGCTTATAAGTTTTTTATTATTAAATGGTTCCTGTCTCTTTAGTCCTTATTTATTGTGAATGTTTCAGCCATGTTATTAATGTTCTTTTAAAGCCTAATAGAATGTCATCCTGTAGTATATAAAACTGCCAGCTTACTAAGGATGGAAAAAGCAGTTAGGATTGTTTTTATGAACACAGCATTTGATTCACTATAAGGCAGTTCCAGACCAAAATCATGGGGAATATTTGGCAAATGTAGTGACGGCCACTGTGGTTTGCAGTGCTTTTTTTCATTTCAAAGCAGACATGAACACCTAGGTATTCTTCCACAAACTCCTCCCTGCTGCATCGTAATTGATTTTCAACTTTTGGAGCTACCTGGTCCAACTATGGTTCCTTCCCCGTGACCCCAGATGCAGTGACAAGTACTTAAGCAAGCACTCTGGTATCAGAAGGAGGAACTTCATCACATCCACTTCCACAGTGAGTGACAAGGATGACAAAAGAAGACTAAACTAAACAGCCTCATTCTGAGGACATCCCCTAGTTCCTGCCTCTCTAGGCCAGGAAATGGCAGCAGACTGGAAGGTGTAGAAAGTGGGGTAGCCAGCCCTCCCGGGACTGACGGTCCAGACAGGTGTAGAAAGTGGGGTAGCCAGCCCTCCAGGGACTGACAGTCTAGACAGAGGATTACTGGGATAAGTAGATGGCAATTGGAACAACTAAGACCGACTTTAAAAGTCAGAGAGATGACCACATTTAACTCAACCAGGGAGCTCATCACCATATTGCGAGATAAGTGGCAAAAGTCAGTTAGAAAGCCCAAGGAGTGAGTGCTCTGTAATCCTGAGACTGATGTACCTGGTAGTCTTTAATTCCTGAGCTGCTACAAACTATCAGTACTTCCTGATGATGTTAGATAGCTGAGCTGTGGGTGGTACTGAGAAAAGAAAACTGGAATCAAGGACATATGGGTCTTCGTCTGAACCCTGTTCCTAACTACAAGTTATTTAACTCAATGAAATCCAAATCTCTTTAGGTCTCAGACACTCCAAGCTTTGCATGCCTCTATTTAATAAATAAATAAATAAATAAATAAATAAATAAATAAATAAATAAGACAAGATCTCCATTCCCCAAGCCACAATCACTAATACATGTCACCAGATGCCAGCCTATGGATGGGACTTAACTAGACCTAGTGTCAGATCACTAATAAGACTTTCTGTAGCAAAAGGCGGGAGTGGGTGGGTAGGTGGGGGAACACCCTCATAGAATCATGGGGAGGGCTATGGTATAGGGGACTTCTGGGGGAAGGAGCCAGGAAAGGGGATAACATTTGAAATGTAAATAAAGAAAATATCCTATAAAGAGAAAAAAAACATACAAGAAAATACAAAAAAAAAAAAAAAAAAAGAAAACTTTCTGCTTTCTGAAAAGCTGCTGTGGTGCCTTAGAAACAGGTTGGTTTAGGGACTGGGTGGCAGTGAATCCATGGCTGCATCTAGATCAAGGGGTACAGATTGATCCCCGAATGCCTGAAACAAAGGACTTTCCCCATCAAACTGGGTTCTTTACATCATGTAAGCCACAGCTGTAACATGGCTGACTATTTGATTTTTTTTTAATTTTTAATATTTTTTATTACGTATTTTCCTCAATTATATTTCCAATGCTATCCCAAAAGTCCTCCATAACCCCCCCCCCACTTCCCTACACACCCATTCCCATTCTTTTGGCCCTGGCATTCCCCTGGATTGGGGCATATAAAGTTTGCAAGTCCAATGGGCCTCTCTTTCCAGTGATGGCTGACTAGGCCATCTTTCGATACATATGCAGCTAGAGACAAGAGCTCTGGGGTACTGGTTAGTTCATCATGTTGTTCCCCCTATAGGGTTGCAGATCCCTTTAACTCCTTGGGTACTTTCTCTAGCTTCTCCATTGGGAGCCCTGTGATCCATCCAATAGCTGACAGTGAGCATCCACTTCTGTGTTTGCTAGGCCCCGGCATAGTCTCACAAGAGACAGCTATATTTGGGTCCTTTCAGCAAAATCTTGCTAGTGTATGCAATGGTGTCAGCGTTTGGAAGCTGATTATGGGGTGGATCCCTGAATACGGCAGTCTCTAGATGGTCCATCCTTTCATCACAGCTCCAAACTTTGTCTCTGTAACTCCTTCCATGGGTGTTTTGTTCCCAATTCTAAGAAGGGGCATAGTGTCCACACTTTGGTCTTCATTCTTCTTGAGTTTCATGCGTTTAGCAAATTGTATCTTATATCTTGGGTATCCTAAGTTTTGGGCTAATATCCACTTATCAGTGAATACATATTGTGTGAGTTCCTTTGTGATTGTGTTACCTCACTCAAGATGATGCCCTCCAGGTCCATCCATTTGGCTAGGAATTTCATAAATTCATTCTTTTTAATAGACTCTTCAGCCAAAATCTGTTCATTACATAACTTGGTTTTAGGGGTTGGGAGATGAAGTTCCCGATAAACATTTGCTTTTATGTCAAAGCATCTCCAAACCAAATGATTAAAACATTTGAAGGGAGACGAACAGGGGTTGATAAGTCTATCAGGAGATCCAGAAAACAACTGTGTTATTTGAAATGAAAACCATAACAGAGAGAACAATATTTTGTATTTGATATTAATCCACCTGAGGGCCTGGTCACTGTCTAAAGTGTTTCCCACAGGCCATGGCTGGAGCATTATGCCCATTAGGAGGGTACTCACTCAGGACTTCTATCCTTGCCTCTAGTTTAGTCTTTATTTCTTAACTGCCCAATCTTGCTCAGCTCAAACCTTTATTATCACATTCCTAAAACCACCAATATGACCATTTACGGTGCACAAGATATATGTGCCCTGTTTTCTTTCTCAGACTCAACCCCCCATGTTGTATCTGAAAAATACCATATTGCTTGTAGTTCCTTTAAACATTTCAAACTCTCCAGCTGATTTAAAACAAATCAAAACTTTGCTTTGCTTTATATTTCCTTTGGGAGGCTGATTAAGCTGGAGTGGTTCATTTTTGTTATTACTGCAATCAGGAGCTCCAGAGAGGGGTGGGAACGCATGATACCATATGACAGCGATTTGATTTCATTTCTAAGACAGCGTGTTACCACATAACCAATCCCATTCACTAAAATATAAGCCCCTGCTCTTCTCAAATTAGAAGCTTTGTGTGTGTGTGTGTGTATGTATATATATGTATACATATATATGTATATATATAATTATTGTTCTATGATAAAAAGAATTTTAATAGCTTCTTTCAACAAGCCATATTATAATTTCCTTTCTTTATTAAATTTTGTGAGGTATCCAGGGAAAGAATGCTCCTTTTATTGCAAACATTTTATTCCTCAGTTATTAATGTACTTGTAATGTAACATCTTGGAAAGGTAAATTGACAATACTTACTGCTGTGTATATTTGACAACTAATTAACTTCTCCCACACATAATTTTCCTGAGGAACAATTCAGTTTCTCAACACACACTCCTCATCCTCACGTAAAGGTCGAGAAAGACAGGCTGTGAGAGGAGAGGTTTGAGAGCTTCTAAATAGAGAGCACCTTCTGTATTTAGAAATATATTTATACCCTGAAATGAGGGCCCTTGCCTCCTCCATGAACTCCCAGGACAGCAGAAAGCCTGTTCCAGAACTGGAAACACTAGCTTAACACTCATTTAGAAAAATCATTACTTCGTATAGTTGCCTTCTCTAGCCTGGCACAGGTCTGGCCACTGTGCCACAGAGGGGGATGAACACACTTCCCTTGAAAGCTCTTAAAAGGTGTCAAGACAGTGGCTCATAACACAGCAACTTAAAGCCCTCCACATTATCTCCTGCTTCTACCCTTCTGTGGCATGGTTTGTCTAGGACTCTCGTTGTCTACCCCTTTGTAGACTGATTGTGATTTCAGACTATATTTTACCTGTAGAAGAATGATACTTTATATTTCTTTGTAATGGAATATTTGTTTCTCTTTTGGCATTTAAGCACAAATGTTTAATGTTTATATCACACACACACACACACACACACACACACACACAGTATTGTTTTAGACCATGTAAATACTTAACAGGCACCAAATATTTTTATGAACATTTTTTTGTCTAGATTACTGCTCTCTAACAAAGACAATGCTATACTCATCAGAATGTCAACACCCAGTGAACATTTAATAAATGCATGCCTTAATTAATGAAATCTGAGCTACCACTATGGAGTTCTTAGGAATCCTGCCGTCCTTAGTTAATTGCATAATAAACACACAAGACCCATAAAGGAATGGAAGTCCAGCTGTTGGGCTAGAACAGAGGTACCTGGGGAAACTGGGAGAATCTGTGCATTATTACTTTCCTGCTAATTTTCTTTTGAATAAAATAGATTTCAAGGTTTCATTCTTGTTATTTTTCTGGGTCTTTGCAAAGTCAAAGAGTCTAATCCTGGAATACTTCTATTCTTATTTTATATAATACTATAATAGGAGATCCTTGTAAATGTTCCATGATTTAATAAAATATTAGCTATTAGTAACAATAACACAAAATTATTTCAGCTGGACACCTTGCATCAATATCAGGGATAAACAGACTGAAGAAGGTTTATATTGTAAAATCACCTCGTCTTTTGTGTAATAAAATATTTACTAGGAAAAATCTTATTTTGAGAAAGTGCATAAAAGTGATACATAATTCCAAGATGGCGTAGATTTACATATGGCAGAAGCACCATTATTGACATCGGCCATCAAAAGGGTGCCATTCTTCTGGTCACAGACCTATATACTGAAGGATTTAAATATTAAAAGGATTTCATATTCTACCAAATACAATTTGAATGTTTACAACTAAACTCTTTAACTTATAAGAAAAAGTTAACTTTTTAAAAATACATGACTTTTTTACCCATAAGTTTTTCTTATTTGTAAATGAAGAAGTTCAAATATACAAAAAAAAAAAAAATATCCAGGCTGGCTGCAATGTGCAGTGAGAATTTTGATCTCTTCAAAAAATCCAGTTATGTTATGTTTTCTAAACTGTGAAAAATGTGTAATAAATACCAACCTACATTACAACATTTGATATAGGTATCCTTCAGAACTGAAGGTGAAATAAAGACTTTCCAAGATAAGCAGAGACAATCTACAACCACTGAGTCAGCATATCAGAAAGTCCTCAAAGGAAACTGTGCTGGTTAGTTTATATTGCAAATATCACACAAGAGTTACCTGGGGAGGAGAGGTGTCAGCCCTTCCCCGGGATGGATTTGCCGAAGCACCTGGGGGAGACATCTTGGTTCCTGGATTCCACCAAGACTAGTCTGCGCAGGTAAGAGTGTGGACTAGAGAAGCTACACGGATTCTGGGACAAGCCCAGTTTTGGGCCTTCATCTTCTGCCAGGAGGCAGGTCCGAACGCCAGATATCTCTCCACCTTCCCTGCAAGAGGAGAGCTTGCCTGCAGAGAGTGCTCTGTTGTGTCCGGCCAGCAGATCACAGCCTGGGTTCTAGCCTGGAAAGGCATTTTGGAAACCTGGAAGAGAAGAGGGGCTAGGCGGCGAGAGAAGGGAATGAAGCTAAGACAAGATTCTGATCAAAGCTCAATTTTACTATTTCCAGACACTCAGTTATAAAGGAAGGGGGAGGGAACCCGATTTCCCGCCAAGTAACTCAGGGTCCAGTAGCAGGACAAACACGTGTGTGCCTCCTCCAAGCAGCAAAGGCAGGGTCCAGCAGTAGGTGTGGCAGGACGAATGAGCAGGAAGCTCCACCCTTGAGCAAGCAGGTTCAAGCAGATGGGTTAAGGGAGACCACAGTGCTCTAACCACTAAAACTCGGGAGAGAGCTAGTCTTCCAGGTCTGCTGATAGAGGCTAAAGGAATCACTAGAGGAACAATCTCTAACCAAAGACAACTATAACAACTAACTCCAGAGATTACCAAATGGCGAAAGGCAAACTTAAGAATCTTACTAACAGAAACCAAGACCACTCACCATCATCAGAACCCAACACTCCCACCTCAGCCAGTCCTGGGCACCTCAACACACCTGAAAAGCTAGACCTGGATTTAAAAGCATATTTCATGATGATGGTAGAGAACATCAAGAAGGACTTTAATAACTCACTTAAAGAAATACAAGAGAACACTGCTAAAGAGTTACAAGTCCTTAAAGAAAAATAGGAAAAAACAACTAAACAGGTAGAAGTCCTTAGAGTAAAACAGGAAAACACATCCAAACAGGGAATGGAAATTAACAAAACCACAATAGACCTAAAAAGGGAAGTAGACACTATAAGGAAAACCCAAAGTGAGGCAACACTGGAGATAGAAATCCTAAGAAAGAAATCTGGAACCATAGATGTGAGCATCAGCAAAAGAATACAAGAGATGGAAGAGAGAATCTCAGGTGCAGAAGATTCCATAGAGAACATCGGCACAACAATCAAAGAAAATGCAAAATGCAAATGGATCCTAACTCAAAACATCCAGGAAATCCAGCATACAATGAGAAGACCAAACCTATGGATAATAGGAGTAGACAAAAATGAAGATTTTCAACTTAAAGGGCCAGCCAATATCTTCAAGAAAATTATAGAAGAAAACTTCCCAAACCTAAAGAAAGAGACGCCCACGAACATACAAGAAGCCTACAGAACTCCAAATAGACTGGACCAGAAAAGAAATTCCTTCCGACACATAATAATCAGAACAACAAAGGCACTAAATAAAGATAGAATGTTAAAAGCAGTAAGGGAAAAAGGTCAAGTAACTTATAAAAGCAAGCCTATCAGAATTACACCAGATTTTTCACAAAAGACTATGAAAGCCAGAAGATCCTGGACAGATGTTATACAGACACTAAGAGAACACAAATGCCAGCCCAGGCTACTATACCCAGCCAAACTTTCAATTACTGTAGATGGAGAAATCAAAGTATTCCACAACCGAACCAAATTCACACATTATCTTTCCACGAATCCAGCCCTTCAAAGGATAATAACAGGGGGGAAAAATACAAGGACGGAAACCACGTCCTAGAAAAAACAAGAAAGTAATCCTTCAACTAACCTAAAAGAAGACAGCCACAATAACAGGATGCCTATGTTAACAAGAAAAATAATAGGAAGCAACGATTACTTTTCCTTAATATCTCTTAATATCAATGGACTCAATTCCCCAACAAAAAGACATAGATTAACAAACTATAAACATAACAAGACCCAACATTTTGCTGCATATAGGAAACCCACCTCAGGGACAAAGACAGACACTACCTCAGATAAAAGCCTGGAAAACAAATTTCCAAGCTAATGGTCCAAAGAAAGAAGCTGGAGTAGCCATTCTAATATAGAATAAAATAGACTTCCAACCCAAAGTTATCAAAAAAGACAATGAGGGGCACTGCGTACACATCAAAGGTAAAATCTTCCAAGAGGAACTCTCAATTCTGAATACATATGCTCCAAATACAAGGGCAACCACATTCATTGAAGAGACTTTAGTAAAGCTCAAAGCACACATTGCACCTCACACAATAATAGTGGGAGACTTCAACACACCACTTTCATCAATGGACAGATCATGGAAACAGAAACTAAACAGGAACACAGTGAAACTAACAGAAGTTATGAAACAAATGGATTTAACAGATATCTAGAGAACATTTTATCCTAAAACAAAAGGATATACCTTCTTCTCAGCACCTCATAGTACCTTCTCCAAAACTGACCATATAATTGATCAAAAAACAGGCCTAAACAGATACAAAAATATTGAAATTGTCCCATGCATCCTATCAGATCACCATGGACTAAGGGTGATCTTAAATAACAACATAAATAATAGAAAGCCAACATTCACGTGGAAACTGAACAACACTCTGCTCAATGATAACTTGGTCAAGGAAGGAATAAAGAAAGAAATTAAAGACTTTTTGGAGTTTAATGAAAATAAAGCCTCAACATACCCAAACTTATGGGACACAATGAAACCTTTCCTAAGAGGAAAACCCATAGCTCTGAGTGCCTCAAAAAATAAACTAGACAGAGCACACACTAGCATCTTGACAACACATCTAAATGCTCTAGAAAAAAAGGAAGAAAATTCACCCAAGAGGAGTAGACGGCAGGAAATAATCAAACTCAGGGGTGAAATCAACCAAGTGAAAACAAGAAGAACTATTCAAAGAATCAACCAAACCAGGGGCTCTTTCTTTGAGAAAATCAACAAAAGAGATAAACCCTTAGCCAGACTCACTAGAGGGCACAGGGACAGCATCCTAATTAAGAAAATCAGAAATGAAAGGGGAGACATAACAACAGATCCTGAAGAAATCCAAAACACCATCAGATCCTTCTACAAAAGGCTATACTCAACAAAACTAGAGAACCTGGATGAAATGAACAAATTTCTAGAAAGATACCAGGTAACAAAGTTAAATCAGGATCAGGTTAATGATCTAAACAGTCCTATATCCCCTATATAAATAGAAGCAGTCATTAATAGTCTCCCAAACAAACAAACAAACAAAAAAGCCCAGGACCAGGTGGGTTTAGTGCAGGGTTCTATCAGACCTTCAAACAAGATCTAATTCCAGTTCTTCACAAACTATTTCACAAAATAGGAGCAGAAGATACTCTACCCAATTCATTCTATGAAGCCACAATTACACTGATACCTAAACCACAGAAAGACCAAACAAAGATAGAGGACTTCAGACAAATTTCCCTTATGAATATCGAGGCAAAAATCATCAATAAAATTCTTGCTAACCAAATCCAAGAACACATCAAAACAATCATCCATCCTGACCATGTAGGTTTTATTCCAGGGATACGGGGAAGGTTCAATATATGGAAATCCATCAATGTAATCCAGTATATAAACAAACTCAAAGACAAAAACCACATGATCATCTCGTTAGATGCAGAGAAAGCATTTGACAAAATCCAACACCCATTCATGATAAAAGTCTTCGAAAGATCAGGAATTCAAGGCCAATAACTAAACATGATAAAAGCAATCTACACCAAACCAGTAGCCAACATCAAAGTAAATGGTGAGAAGCTGGAAGCAATCCCTCTAAAATCAGGGACTAGACAAGGCTGTCCACTTTCTCCATACCTATTCAACTTTGTACTTGAAGTCCTAGTCAGAGCAATTCAACAACAAAAGGATATAAAGGGGATACAAATTGGAAAGGAAGAATTCAAAATATCACTTTTTGCAGATGATATGATAGTATATATAAGTGACCCTAAAAATTCCACCAGAGAACTCCTGAACCTGATAAACAGCTTCAGTGAAGTAGCTGGATATAAAATGAACTCACACAAGTCAATGGCCTTTCTCTACACAAAGGATAAACAGGCTGAGAAAGAAATTAGGGAAACAACACCCTTCTCAATAGTCACAAGTAATATAAAATACCTTGGCATGACTCTAACTAAGGAAGTGAAAGATCTGTATGATAAGAACTTCATGTCTCGGAAGAAAGAAATTAAAGAAGATCTCAGAAGATGGAAATATCTCCCATGCTCATGGATGGGCAGGATCAATATAGTTAAAATGGTAATCCTGCCAAAAGCAATCTACAGATTCAATGCAATCCCCATCAACATTCCAACTCAATTCTTCAACGAATTAGAAATGGCAATCTGTAAAATCTTCTGGAATAACAAAAAATCTAGGATAGCAAAAACTCTTCTCAATGATAAAAGAATCTCTGGTGGAATCACCATGCCTGACCTCAAGCTGTACTACAGAGCAATTGTGATAAAAACTGCATGGTACTGCTATAGTGACAGACAAGTAGACCAATGGAATAGAATTGAAGACCCAGAAATGAACCCACACACCTATGGTCACTTGATCTTTGACAAGGGAGCTAAAACCATCCAGTGGAAAAAAGACAGCATTTTCAACAAATGGTGTTGGCACAACTGGTGGTTATCATGTAGAAGAATGTAAATTGATCCATTCCTATCTCGTTGTACTAAGGTCACATCTATGTGGATCAAGGAACTCCACATAAAACCACAAACATGGAACTTATAGAGGAGAAAGTTGTGAAAAGCCTCGAAGATATGGGCACAGGGGAAAATTTCCTGAATAGAACAGCAATGGCTTGTGCTGTAAGATCGAGAATCGACAAATGGGACCTCATAAAATTGCAAAGCTTCTGTAAGGCAAAAGACACTGTCAATAAGACAAAAAGGCCACCAACAGATTGGGAAAGGATCTTTACCTATCCAAAATTAGATAGGGTACTAATATCTAATACATATAAAGAACTCAAGATGGTGGACTCCATAAAATCAAATAACCCCATTAAAATTGGGGCTCATAACTAAACAAAGAATTCTCACCTGAGGAATACTGAATGACTGAAAAGCACCTGAAAAATTGTTCAGCACCCTTAATCATCAGGGAAATGCAAATCAAAACAACCCTGAGATTCGACCTCACACCAGCCAGAATGGCTAAGATCAAAAATTCAGGTGACAGCAGATGCTGGTGAGGATGTGGAGAAAGAGGAACACTCCTCCATTGTTGGTGGGATTGTAAGCTTGTACAACCACTCTGGAAATCAGTCTGGCGGTTCCTCAGAAAATTAGACATAGTACAACTGGAGGATCCCACAATACCTCTCCTGTGCATATATCCAGAAGATATTCCAACCAGTTAGAAGGTCACATGCTCAACTATGTTCATAGCAGCCTTATTCGTAATAGCCAGAAGCTGGAAAGAAACCATATGCCCCTCAACAGAGGAATGGATACAGAAAATGTGGTACATATACACAATGGAGTACTACTCAGCTATTAAAAACAATGAATTTATGAAATTCCAAGGCCAATGGATGGACCTGGAGGGCATCATCCTGAGTGAGGTAACCCAATCACAAAAGAATTCACATGATATGTACTCACTGATAAGTGGATATTAGCCCAGAGACTTAGAATACCCAAGATACAAGATACAATTTGCAAAACACATGAAACTAAAGAACAACGAAGACCAAAGTGTGGACACTTTGCCCCTTCTTAGAATTGGGAATAAAACACCCATGGAAGGAGTTACAGAGACAAAGTCTGGAGCTGCGATGAAAGGATGGACCATCTAGAGACTGCCATACCCGGGGATCCATCCCATAATTAGCCTCCAAAGACTGACACCACTGCACACATTAGCAAGATTTTGCTGAAAGAACCCTGATATAGCTGTCTCTTGTGAGGCTATGCTGGGGCCTAGCAAACACAGAAGTGGATGCTCACAGTCAGCTATTGGATGGATCACAGGGCCCCCAATGGAGGAGCTAGAGAAAGTACCCAAGGGGCTAAAGGGATCTGCAACTCTATAGGTGGAACAACAATATGAACTAAACAGTACCCCCTGGATCTCATGTCTCTAGCTGCATATGTTTCAGAAGATGGCTTAGTCGGCCATCAGTGGAAAGAGAGGCCCATCGGTCTTGCAAACTTTATATACCTCAGTACAGGGGAACGCCAGGGCCAAGAAGTGGGATTGGGGCATAGGGGGGTTGGGGGGAGAGGGTATGGGGGACTTTTGTGGTAGCATTGGAAATGTAAATGATGAAAATACCTACTTAAAATAAAATAAAAAAGAAATGTGGAAACAAATCCAAAAACCAACAAAACAAAACAAAACAAAACAAAACAAAACAAAACAAAACAAAACAAAACAAAAAGAGTTACTTGGGAAGAGAGTCCTGAGGAATCACAGAGATAACATAGTGTTTATTCCTTCAAAATTTTACACAAAATTGGGAAATCCTTAACTAAACTAATGAAAAGAAAGAGAAGACCCAAATAAATAGAATTAGAAATTATAGGGTACATATTTTTATAAGTACCACAAAACTCATTATACAATTATTAATAATAGTTTGAAATTCCATATACCAATAAATTGGAAAATCTAGAACAAAAGTGGCTAAGAGGTGATTTAAAAATCTGAATAATCCCATAGCAGCCAATGAAACTAAAGCAATAACAAAAAGTTTTTCAGCAAAGAAAACCTCAACTGGATTGCTGACAGCTGAATCCTATCAGACTTTTACAGAAGGAAACTGATGTTTCCCAAACTATTCCATAAAAATAGAAATGGAAAGAGCTCTTCCATGCTCATATGACAAACCAGTATTAATAATCCTGTTACCAAAACCTGGGAAAGTCAAAACAGAAAAACAAAACTGTAGTCCAATATTCTTGATGGACTTAGACAACCAGAGCCAAAATAATTGCAAATAAAATTCAACAATACTGTAACAAGATTTGACATTATGGTCAAATGTGCTTTGATCCAAGGATGGTTCAATGTTTGTAAGCACACAGATTGAACCAAGGATAAAAATCGAATCACCATCTCAATAGGTAAAAAATAAATTTGACAGCATTGACTATCCTCTCAGGATAAGAACTCTGAATAGGGTTGGGGAGGCAGAAATCTGGCCTGAGTACAGCCACAAGCCTCTTCCAGTCAGAACAGCACCGGGTAGCTAGGGCGCAGGGTCGGCTGACACTCACCAACTACCCACATCACCCGCCACAGGATCTTAAGACTTCTGGTGAGTGGAACACAGCTTCTGCTCCAATCCAATTGCACACGGGACCTGAGACTGCATTAGTTAGGGAAGCAGAAAACCGGCCTAAGTAGAGCCACAGGCCTCTTCCGGCCTGACCAGCACCGGGGTAGCTAGAGCACATGGTCGGCTGACACCCTCCAGCTACCCACGACCCCCGCCACAGGATTTTGAGACTTCTGGTGAGTGGAACACAGTTTCTGCTCCAGTCCAATCACGCGGGACCTGAGACTGCTTTGGTTGAGGAGGCAGAAATCCGGCCTGAGTAGGGCCACAAGCCTCTTCCAGTCAGAACAGCACCGGGGTAGCTAGGGCTCAGGGTCGGCTGACACCCACCAGCTACCCAAGACCCCCGCCGCAGGATTTAGAGACTGCTGGTGAGTGGAACACAGCTTCTGCTCCAATCTTTAAACAGTGACAACGATAACAACTAACCCCAGAGATTACCAGATGGCGAAAGGTAAACGTAATAATCTTACTAACAGAAACCAAGACCACTCACCATCATCAGAACCCAGCACCCCCACTTCGCCCAGTCCAGGGCACCCCAACACACCGGAAAAGCTAGACACGGATCTAAAAGCATATCTCCTGATGATGGTAGAGGACTTCAAGAAGGACTTTAATAACACACTTAAAGAAATACAAAGGAACACTGGTAAACAGGTAGAAGACAGTAAAGAGGAAGCACAAAAATCCCTTAAAGAATTGCAGGAGAACACTGCTAAAGAGTTACAAATCCTTAAAGAAAAACAGGATAACATAATCAAACAGGTAGAAGTCCTTAATGAAAAACAGGAAAACACATCCAAACAGATGATGGAAATGAACAAAACCATACTAGACCTAAAAAGGGAAGTAGACACAATAAAGAAAACCCAAAATGAGGCAACACTGGAGATAGAAACCCTAGGAAAGAAATCTGGAACCATAGATACCAGCATCAGCAACAGAATACAAGAGATGGAAGAGAGAATCTCAGGTGCAGAAGATTCCATAGAGAACATCGGCACAACAATCAAGGAAAATGTAAAATGCAAAAAGATCCTAACTCAAAACATCCAAGAAATACAGGACACAATGAGAAGACCAAACCTACGGATAATAGGAGTGGATGAGAATGAAGATTTTCAACTCAAAGGACCAGCAAACATCTTCAACAAAATTATAGAAGAAAACTTCCCAAATCTAAAGAAAGAGATGCCCATGAACATACAAGAAGCCTACAGAACCCCAAATAGACTAGACCAGAAAAGAAATACCTCCCGACACATAATAATCAGAACAACAAATGCTCTAAATAAAGATAGAATACTAAAAGCAGTAAGAGAAAAAGGCCAAGTAACATATAAAGACAAGCCTATCAGAATTACACCAGATTTTTCACCAGAGACTATGAAAGCCAGAAGATCCTGGACGGATGTTATACAGACACTAAAAGAACACAAATTCCAGCCCAGGCTACTATACCCAGCCAAACTCTCAATTAACATAGATGGAGAAACCAAAGTATTCCACGACAAAACCAAATTCACACATTATCTCTCCACGAAACCAGCCCTTCAAAGGATAATAACAGAAAAAAACCAATACAAGGACAGGAACCACGCCCTAGAAACAACAAGAAGGTAATCCCTCAACAAACCTAAAAGAAGACAGCCACAAGAACAGAATGCCAGCTTTAACAACAAAAATAACAGGAAACAACAATTACTTTTCCTTAACATCTCTTAATATCAATGGACTCAACTCCACGATAAAAAGACATAGACTAACAAACTGGCTACACAAACAAGACCCAACATTTTGCTGCTTACAGGAAACTCATCTCAGAGAAAAAGATAGACACTTCCTTAGAATGAAAGGCTGGAAAACAATTTTCCAAGCAAATGGTATGAAGAAACAAGCTGGAGTAGCCATTCTAATATCTGATAAGATTGACTTCCAACCCACAGTCATTAAAAAAGACAGGGAGGGACACTTCATACTCATCAAAGGTAAAATCCTCCAAGAGGAACTATCAATCCTGAATATCTATGCTCCAAATACAAAGGCAGCCACATTCACTAAAGAAATTTAGTAAATCTCAAAGCACACATTGCACCTCATACAATAATAGTGGGAGACTTCAACACACCACTTTCGCCAATGGACAGATCATGGAAACAGAAACTAAACAGGGACAGAGAGAAACTAAGAGAAATTATGAATCAAATGGATCTGGCAGATATCTACAGAACATTCTATCCTAAAACAAAAGGATATACCTTCTTCTCAGCACCTCATGGTACCTTCTCCAAAATTGACCACATAATTGGTCACAAAACAGGCCTCAACAGATACAAAAATATTGAAATTGTCCCATGCATCCTATCAGATCACCATGGACTAAGGCTGATCTTCAATAACAAAATAAATAATAGAAAGCCAACCTTCACGTGGAAACTGAACAACACTCTTCTCAATGATACCTTGGTCAAGGAAGGAATAAAGAAAGAAATTAAGGACTTTTTAGAGTTCAATGAAAATGAAGCCACAACATACCCAAACTTATGGGATGCAATGATAGCATTTTTTAAGAGGAAAACTCATAGCTCTGTGTGCCTCCAAAAGGAAACTAGAGAGAGCACACATTAGCAGCTTGACAACATACCTAAAAGCACTAGAACAAAAGGAAGCAAATTCACCCAAGAGGAGTAGACAGCAGGAAATAATCAAACTCAGGGGTGAAATCAACCAAGTGGAAACAAGAAGAACTATTCAAAGAATCAACCAATCAAGGAGCTGGTTCTTTGAGAAAATCAACAAGATAGATAAACCCTTAGCCAGACTCACTAGAGGGCACAGGGAAAGCATCCTAATTAACAAAATCAGAAATGAAAAAGGAGACATAACAACAGATCCTGAAGACATCCAAAACACCATCAGATCCTTCTACCAAAGGCTATACTCAACAAAACTGGAGAACCTGGATGAAATGGAGAAGTTCCTAGACAGATACCAGGTACCAAAGTTGAATCAAGATCAGGTTAATGATCTAAACAGCCCTATATCCCCCAAAGAAATAGAAGCAGTCATTAATAGTCTCCCAACTAAAAAAAGTCCAGGACCAGATGGGTATAGTGCAGGGTTCTATCAGACCTTCAAAGAAGATCTAATCCCAGTTCTTCACAAACTATTCCACAAAATAGAAACAGAAGGTACTCTACCCAACTCATTCTATGAAGCCACAATTACTCTGATACCTAAACCACAAAAAGACCCAACAAAGATAGAAAACTTCAGACCAATATCCCTTATGAATATTGATGCAAAAATCCTCAATAAAGTTCTTGCTAACCGAATCCAAAAACACATCAAAACAATCATCCATCCTGACCAAGTAGGTTTCATCCCAGGGATGCAGGGATGGTTCAATATATGGAAATCCATCAACGTAATCCAGTATATAAACAAACTCAAAGACAAAAACCACATGGTCATCTCGTTAGATGCGGAAAAAGCATTTGACAAGATCCAACACCCATTCATAATAAAAGTCTTGGAAAGATCAGGAATTCAAGGCCAATACCTAAACATGATAAAAGCAATCTAGAGCAAACCAGTAGCCAACATCAAAGTAAATGGTGAGAAGCTGGAAGCAATCCCTCTAAAATCAGGGACTAGACAAGGCTGTCCACTTTCTCCATACCCATTCAACATTGTACTTGAAGTCCTAGCCAGAGCAATTCAACAACAAAAGGAGATCAAGGGGATACAAATTGGAAAAGATGAAGTCAAAATATCACTTTTTGCAGATGATATGATAGTATATATAAGTGACCCTAAAAATTCCACCAGAGAACTCCTAAGCCTGATAAACAGCTTCGGTGAAGTAGCTGGATATAAAATTAACTCAAACAAATCAATGGCCTTTCTCTACACAAAGAATAAACAGGCTTAGAAAGAAATTAGGGAAACAACACCCTTCTCAATAGTCACAAATAATATAAAATATCTTGGCGTGACTCTAACTAAGGAAGTGAAAGATCTGTATAATAAAAACTTCAAGTCTCTGAAGAAAGAAATTGTAGAAGATCTCAGAAGATGGAAAGATCTCCCATGCTCATGGATTGGCAGGATCAACATTTTAAAAATGGCTATCTTGCCAAAAGCAATCTACAGATTCAATGCAATCCCCATCAAAATTCCAAATCAATTCTTCAACGAATTAGAAAGTGCAATCTGCAAATTCATCTGGAATAACAAAAAACCTAGGATAGCAAAAACTCTTCTCAAGGATAAAAGAACCTCTGGTGGAATCACCATGCCTGACCTAAAGCTTTACTACAGAGCAATTGTGATAAAAACTGCGTGGTACTGGTATAGTGACAGACAAATAGACCAATGGAATAGAATTGAATACCCAGAAATGAACCCACACACTTACGGTCACTTGATCTTCGACAAGGGAGCTAAAAACATCCAGTGGAAGAAAGACAGCATTTTCAACAAATGGTGCTGGCACAACTGGTTATTAACATGTAGAAGAATGCGAATCGATCCATTCTTATCTCCTTGTACTAAGGTCAAGTCTAAGTGGATCAAGAAACTTCACATAAAACCAGAGACACTGAAACTTATAGAGGAGAAAGTGGGGAAAAGCCTTGAAGATATGGGCACAGGGGAAAAATTCTTGAATAGAACAGCAATGGCTTGTGCTGTAAGATCAAGAATTGACAAGTGGGACCTCATGAAACTGCAAAGCTTCTGCAAGGCAAAAGACACCATCAATAAGACAAAAAAACCACCAACAGATTGGGAAAGGATCTTCACCTATCCTAAATCAGATAAGGGACTAATATCCAATATATATAAAGAACTCAAGAAGGTGGACTCCAGAAAGTCAAATAAACCCTTTAAAAAATGGGGCTCAGAAATGAACAAAGAATTCTCACCTGAGGAATACCGAATGGCAGAGAAGCACCTGAAAAAATGTTCAACATCTTTAATCATCAGGGAAATGCAACTCAAAACAACCCTGAGATTCCACCTCACACCAGTCAGAATGGCTAAGATCAAAAATTCAGGTGACAGCAGATGCTGGCGAGGATGTGGAGAAAGAGGAACACTCCTCCATTGTTGGTGGGATTGCAAGCTTGTACAACCACTCTGGAAATCAGTCTGGCGGTTCCTCAGAAAATTGGACATAGTACTACCGGAGGATCCAGCAATACCTCTCCTGGGCATATATCCAGAAGATGTCCCAACCAGTAAGAAGGACACATGCTCCACTATGTTCATAGCAGCCGTATTTATAATAGCCAGAAGCTGGAAAGAACCCAGATGTCCCTCAACAGAGGAATGGATACAGAAATTATGGTACATTTACACAATGGAGTACTACTCAGCTATTAAAAAGAATGAATTTATGAAATTCCTAGCCAAATGGATGGACCTGGAGGGCATCATCTTGAGTGAGGTAACACAATCACAAAGGAACTCACACAATATGTATTCACTGATATGTGGATATTAGCCCAAAACTTAGGATACCCAAGATATAAGATACAATTTGCTAAACGCATGAAACTCAAGAAGAATGAAGACCAAAGTGTGGACACTGTGCCCCTTCTTAGAATTAGGAACAAAACACCCATGGAAGGAGTTACAGAGACAAAGTTTTGAGCTGTGATGAAAGGATGGACCATCTAGAAACTGCCGTATCCAGGGATCCATCCCATAATCAGCTTCTAAACGCTGACACCATTGCATACACTAGCAAGATTTTGCTGAAAGGACCCAAATATAGCTGTCTCTTGTGAGACGATGCCGGGGCCTAGCAAACACAGGAGTGGATGCTCACAGTCAGCTATTTGATGTATCACAGGGCTCCCAATGGAGAAGCTAGAGAAAGTACCCAAGGAGCTAAATGGATCTGCAACCCTATTGTTGGAACAACATGATGAACTAACCAGTACCCTGGAGCTCTTGTCTCTAGCTGCATATGTATCGAAAGATGGCCTAGTCGGCCATCACTGGAAAGAGAGGCCCATTGGACTTGCAAACTTTATTTGCCCCAATATAGGGGAATGCCAGGGCCAAAAGAATGGGAATGGGTGGGTAGGGACGTGGGGGGCGCTATGGGGGACTTTTGGGATAGCATTGGAAATGTAATTGAGGAAAATATGTAATAAAAATATTAAAAATTAAAAAAAAAAGAACTCTGAATAGGAGTTGGAGTGATGGCTCGGAGGTTCAGAGTCCTTGTGACTCTTCCAGATCTTCCAAGTTAAGTTCCTACAACCTATTTGGGGGATTTTTGCCATATCTGACTTCACAGCTACCTGTAACTCCAGCTCCAGAGGAATCTAACATCTTCTTCTGGATTCTTCAGGAACCCACAAGTACAGGATATATACTCACACCGACACATATTCACATGAATTAAAAAAGAAACTGTCATTTTGGTATGGAAGGATTACAGTTAAGTTCAACAAAGTCTATTTTTGACAGACACATAACCAATATTATGCCAAATGAGAAAAAACTACAGGCACTCCTCATTTCTCAAATATTCATGTTTCAAATAAAGAGTAAAACAAAGGCACCCCTCCCACCACTCTTACTCAAAACAGTACTTTAAGTCATACAAGAGAAAAAAAAGAAACGCATAAAAACAGGAAACATGGAAGGCAAGTTACCCCTGAGTGCACATGGTTTGATTCTAAATGTCACAGACTTCACAAGACAATTCTCCAATCTAATATGCAATCTGTAGTAATATTTAAAGCCAACATATAGGCAGACATCAGCTTTTCTACTCTCCAGTATCAAAAACATTAAGAGTTTAGTGGAACAATTTCATTCATAGGATATTCAAAATATATAAATGGTTGAAAATATACCTGATGAAAGACCTTTTCAATGATCATTCTAATGTATTGAAGAATGATATGAAATAAGACACTAGAAGATGGACAGATTTTCCAAGTTCATGAATAAAGATAATTAATGTTGTTAAATGGGCATATTACCCAAAGTGACCATTAAATTTAAAGCACTTCCTTTCAAAATACAAGTGAGACTCTGTATAAGGGGAAACAATCCTAAAATCCATAGAGACACCTTGTTTGTTTGTGCATATCTGTAATCCCAGCATTCAGAAGAGAGAGCAGGAAGATACTGAGTTGTTAATCTGGGTTGTGTAGTAAGATGTTTAAAATCTTAAACTCTTTTGGAAGCACAAAACGGAAATCAAGAGCCAAAGCAATTCTGAGCAGAAAAGGTAATGTTGGCGGTTTCAGAATGTCTGTCTTGAGTTGTACTTCCCAGACTCACAGCGCGGGATTACAGGGAAAACGAGCACATAAGCCGAAGGCATTAAAGGGTAGCAAATGCAGCAAACTGAACCTCAACACCGATGGCAATGTTGGAGAGATGACAACTTTGGGGAGTGGTGATGAGCAAACTGGCTATCCATCTGTAAAATGCTGAAGTTATGTCCCTATCTCTCAACAGGGAATGGAGAGCAATGCCAACATCCTGGAGCAGGCAACGATTCTCTGGGGAGGATTCCAAATGGCTCTGGACTTAAAAGTAAGAACTGACATCAGAGTATAAAGCTACTGCAAGCAAAAGAAGTAACTCAAGAGACAACTTACAGAGTGAGAAAAAGACATTTACTCATCACTCACCTGATAGAGGACTAACAGCCAGAGTCTACAAAGAACTCCAAAGAGTTACCAACAAAAGAATGCATGACCCAGTCAATAGATGGCCCAAACAGACATTTCTCAAAAGAAATATAATGCCAAGGAAATATATGACCACTAATATCTCTTATCCATCAGGAAGTACAACGAGCAGCTGAAATTCCATCTTCCCACATTCAAGTACAACCAGTTCTGGAGAGAGTGTGAAGAAAATACACAAGTATTGTTGACAGGTAGGTTACATTGTTGTCAGGGATGTGAATTAGATGAGCCATAATGGGAAACAGGGTGTCACTGTCTTCAAAGCCTAGTAGAACTGCCATGTTACCCAGCTATTCCACTCCCAAGTTTGTACCTAAAGGATACAAAATCATCATGCTGGAGAAACCTGTATATCCATGTTTATTGTGACATTATTCATGCTAGTCAAACTGTGGAACCATCCTACCCATCAGAAAATATGATGATGATGATGTATGTGTGTGTGTGTGTGTGTGTGTGTGTGTGTGTGTGTGTGTGTGTAAACAACAGAATTCTTTTCCACCATTAGGAAAGGCAAATTTTTATCATTTGCACAAAAATGAATGGAACAAGAGGTCACCATGTTAAACAAAGACACAGAAGGATAGAGTCCATGTTTCCCCTCATACATGAAACTATGGAAGTAGACTTGAAAGTAATGAAGGGTACCAGGGAAGCATAGAGGGCCCTGGAAAGTGGGGAGAAAAGAGAGAGTAAAAGAGGATATAGGAAGAGAGGCATCTTTAGGGAAAACACAAGAAAAGCATGTATAGAATGCTACAGTAAAACTCACTCATATATATGTGTACATTATATACATTAATGATTACAACATGAAAGAAAACAGTGTTACAATTATTATCACAGGACTTAGATGGAAAATGGAGAGGAAATGATTGCCCCAAACCAAAAAAGACAACACAAGCAGATGATGTTAGGAACTCAGATAATCAAGAGGTCAAGCTGGGTTTCTCTCAGGTGTTCATCTTATACTTCAGCTCTCTTCCTGCCAATCCATAGTTCCTATGCTCACTACTGAAGCCATCTTTAAATTTCCATATACTCAAGTAATTTTAAGGATCTGTTTCATTACTTCATATGAAGACCATTTTTAATTTATGTTCTCCTTAATATTTTGTGAGAATTAACCAGAAAAAAACCATGATTCTCAAAAGAGTAGGAGATTTTTAAAAAGTTTTTTATATGCAGCTAATGTCATTAGCTTGAATGCTTAGGCAAACACACACTTTAATAATCATTAGAGCCTTACAAAAATAAATTAAAATCCACAACTTCCAATTTCTATCAACTTGACTACAACCCTGGGAAATTCATTTGATGGTTCTATCTCAATTTAGGCATTTATAAAACCAATTTAATAATATTCTTAATTTACTGCTAATGTCAGTAGGAAACTTAATTAATGTCAGTGAACTAATTTTCTTTGGTTAGAGATTAGATAATTATGCATTACTATAGTCTTCCTAATTTCCAAAGTAGTTTAAGATGTTTAAATGATTAAATCTACAAACTTTTAAATGGCCTTCATTTTAATTTAATTAATCACAAGATATTTTATTTTTAAAGCATATATTTTGCTTTTCAGAGACATAAACTTACAGTCAATTAGTCAAATTACAGTATGAAGTCTCTCCTGAGTGCTAAGCTATTTGTTTCTCATTTCTCTGTTTGTAATTTTACTAAACATTAATATAATTAATAAAACTAAGAATATTCAATGTCATGTAAATATGTAGATACTGGTATACTTAAGTGATAATTTAATGCTGGTCTTAATCAGTTCTTGTTCCTTCAGATATAGTATGGATATGTGAGGGTGTTTATGTGTTATCGGGTGGGGTATGAGAGGTGAGAGATAGTCTCAGTAAGTGAGCAATGAAGATGAACATCATCACAGATGTGTAATCAATGAAAATAGATTAAAGCAGCCGGGCGGTGGTGGCGCACACCTTTAATCCCAGCACTTGGGAGGCAGAGGCAGGCGGATTTCTGAGTTCCAGGACAGCCTGGTCTACAAAGTGAGTTCCAGGACAGCCAGGACTATACAGAGAAACCTGTCTCAAAAAAAAACAAAACAAAACAAAAAAACAAACAAACAAAAAAAGAAAATAGATTAAAGCAAGCTAGATCAGTAGTTAGGGTGCTTAAGAAGGAAGATGCAAATTGCCACGTACCTTTTCTCTCAATGATGTAACAAGTGAAAACTGATCGAAGAAAAGTGACCATTGCCTGCACTTTACCATAAAGACACTGTCTCCTATTATGCTGGCCTTAGTTCTACCTAATGTGCTCCCCTCGCTTCCTTTTATGCCCCCACGTGATCAGGTTTCCTTCTGAGACAAGGTAATATGTAGAAAGCTGCCTCAAAATTATCTTTCCACAAGAGATCACATAAAATATCAATGCAAAGGAAGAGATAATCAGAGACTGGGGGAAGCATGCCAGTTGATTTTTCCAGAGCATTCCCTGCCTTTTTCTTTCTTTTTAAAACATAAAATATATAATTTTTTCATTAATTTATTTATTCACTTTACATCCTGATCATGGTCCCCTTCCTCCTCTCCCCACAGTCCCCCCCCCCATTCTCCCCTCCCCTTATCTGAGGCGAAGGGAAACCCCTCCCCCCCCCCCCCTACCAACTCATCCTGCCTTTCTTGACTTCCTCATAGAGGCAGAAATTATCAGTCCACTAATGGTCTTTATAAGATCATGGCATTCTGGGAAAATTTGCAAAATCTGCCTTTACTTACAGAAGCATTACAGTGCATTTCCTGCAGGGTGTTATACATTTTACATGTTACAAGCATCCGCGTCCAGCTCTGTCTGCCTAAGAGCATCTTTACGCATTGCTTACTTATTGTCTTGGTCTCTTTGCTCTTCCCTTAGCCATTAACCTAAGTTACGTGACCATCCTCATTAAATCTGTCTTAGTGGTTGTGGATGCTTACAATGTAATAGAACTTTTAATCACATCTTGACGGTCGCATGAAGATTCTCTTGCTCACTGTCCTTTCCTCTAAGAGTTGTGTGACGCTGAAGCTATGTGTTCAAATCAGAATGTAGAACGCCTCAGATGCTAGATTGGGGGGAATTCATACTTAATGAAGGGTAGAGGCATCTGTACACTAAAGTAATTAAAGTTTACTTAAAGCAGATACTTGAAATGGATTAAGATGAGGGATAGGCAAGAGAGAAAATCAGACGTTACTTTCATGGAGGAGGCATCGGGGAGGGCACAAACCAAGATAACAGTACTGAAGATGGAGAAAAGAGGACAAATCAGAGAGAGAATTCAGCAGAAAGACTTCAGACTCAAAGGCTGGAGTCAGAGAGAGAGGGGAGTGTGGGCAGGCTGTCATTCTCACAGATAGATCGAGAAAAAAAGGAGAGCCCCTGGGTCTTTCATAAGGAGCAAAGATCTCTCTGACCAACTGGAAAGGTCGATCACCCAACTCCCGCTCTTCCACATCCTAGCTTTCTTCTGTCCTGAGGCATTGTGGGTGACACTGAAGACCCATTCAGCGCAGACGCGTATTGTCTGTTCTATCTCTTTTCTAATTTCTATTCATCTCTTGAGCTTGGACTATAAACCCATGTCTGAGGACTTCATTTACTCTTATGGTCTCTGAAATGCTGGGTACCTGGCATCTAGATGTGAGGTAGATGTGTGTAAAGCTAAATCATTTCCAGGGTGCAGTCCCTGGTATTTGTAATTCCAGTGCTATGGAGGAATGAGTAAAATGTTCCGGGTCAGAGGACAGATTTGTCTTTCTAGAAAGCGTTCCTTATCGGAACCGTGGGCTTACTTTTTTTAGAGTCAGATAATAATGACCTGCTCTAGTCATGGAGGTCAGACAACCCAAAACTCTCTTCTCATTTATCTTGCCCTACAATAAATACTGTTGTCCATCGGGCCATTCTCTGCTTGGAAATATAAGACCAAAAAAATGCCCAAAGGAAGCCAGCAGCCCTTACCCTGTGGAATTTTAAAATCACCTGCCTTCTACCAAAGGAAATGACTAGCCCTTGCCACCTTGCCACGGCAACCCCAGGGATCTGCTTTGTGATTGGCATAACATTTTCCTTCACGAGGGTCGATTCCTACACATCTGAGGGTCATGTTTTATCCACCAAGCTAGATTCGCTCTGTTGCTTACATGAGCTCTTCTCATTTTACACGCTGCTCTGTGATGTTCAGAGACACAGTATCTTAGTTATGAATAATACTGAGCGAGTCGATTTCCTCCTGATTTTCCAATGCTCACTTCATCCTAAATCACGTTTTACCCCTGTCTGTTGGTACTGAGGCCTTGGGCAGCTTTGGATCTAGCTGAGGAGAATTTAAGTCATGGACTCATTGGATTTAAGAAATAACTTTTGCTGGGTGCTGGTGGCGCATGCCTTTAATCCCAGCACTTGGGAGGCAGAGGCAGGCGGATTTCTGAGTTCGAGGCCAGCCTGGTCTACAGAGTGAGTTCCAGGACAGCCAGGACTACACAGAGAAACCCTGTCTCGAAAAAAAAAAAAAAAAAAGAAAGAAAGAAATGACTTTGATGTCATTGCCAGTTATTCGTGCCAAGGAATAGTTTTACCAACCTTTGTACAAATCCCCCATGAGACAACAGGCCCAAAGGCCACCCTGCAATGTGAGTAAACCCACGGGTACAAAAACAAACAAACAAAAAACAAACAAAAACCTCACAATGTGCTTGCTGCCAAGTCTAACAACCTGAGTCCAATCCCTGGGACACACGGAAGGGAAGGAGAAAACCGAGACTCCTCCCTTGTCCTCTGACTTCTGACCGTATATGTAATATGGCACACACACGTTCAAATAAATAGATGTAACAAAATTTCTTTAAGAGAAATAAGTGACAGTGTATTTTTCCACATTTGACAGCAATCCTAAAGCTTACATAACATAACATGAACAACAATAAATTATGCTGAGAGAAGAAAAACTATTGAAGCAGATGCTGACTTTTTTTTAAATGGATAAATTTTCACCATATTTCAAATATGGTGAAAATAAAAAGGAATGTTTTTCCAGATATGTTTCCAAAAATCTGCACAGTAAGAATACAGTAGGTTTATACAATATATAATAACTGAGGTCACCAATTAATTAAAATACTGCATTTTCTGTATTTTCTCATGCAAATACAGCCAGTTTCATGAATGTGCAACTGATACAACTAAGGAGAGCTATGTTCACAAGGACCTAAGCCTAGCTGGGGATTCTGGAGTGATTTCTTTATTGGAAGCAGCCATACATTTTGGAGAGGAGATGCTACAGGTTTAGTTGACCTAAGTTCCTCGGATGATGTAGCTGGTCCTTAACAGCACTTGTCCTGCGGTGGTGAGGGTGGGAAAGTGCGTATTAACGAAGCGAGAAGCTTCAGGCATTGACTGTGGGACTATTCCTCAGCTTTCTAAAATTTACGATTATCTGTGATTTTTCATTCTGAATAATCATGCACTTTTATATGTAATGCCGACTTCATACGTGGGTCTTTCTTTGTTTTTTTTTTTTAAATAAAAAAGACCCAGGAGTTGTGTGACCATGAAACTCTCTAAAACCTCCACCACAGAGCATGCATCTCTTTGGGCTTCTGCCATGCAGAACGAAGTTAAGGGCTGTGAACCGCCAGACAGACTTCCCTTTTCTCGTCTGTCTGACTTTTCAGTTTGTCAGCTTTTCAGTTTTCTTATGTTCAAAGATGCTGAAAAGAAGAAAGAGGTTGAAAAAAATATAACTTTACCTACTCCTGTCATTTACTAAGAATTCCATAGATCAAACAGGACACAGAGTCATTGAAGAGGAGGGGATTGGAGTTCTGTTCTCATTGTTGCAGAAGGGACTTGATCCTTTCATTTCCGACCTCTGCATCCACAGAGTGGTGTGTTTACCTGCCTAATGATAGCCTTGTCTTCCTTACTGAGCTCCTTCCAAGCAATGGGAAGATGGTTTTCTGCTGCAGACTACCTTCGTTCTTTTTCTGGACTCCACAGTGAGCCTGCTAGGTTTGCAAAGCCAGAGCTGGAAGAGTGCTCATTAATTCAGCTTCATGAAGGGGTGGGTACAGGTAAGCAGAGCCAAAGCTTAGGTCTTTGTGACTCTCCTCAAGTATGTTTCTCTTTCCATACAAGGGAGTGACAGCTCCTAAGTTCACTATATTCCTTTGGTAGAATGCTCTTCTATAATTCTTGTTAAGGCTGGATTCACATAAATTTCTCACTTTTATTAAAAGGCAAGATTATTTTAAGCTAGTCGTACCTGGATGTTACCCAATGCCTAGTGAACTGTTTCTTAATAGGTCCAATGGGTCTTCATCTATATTTATAATAATTAGAATATGCAAAGAAAATATGTGGAAAAATAATTAAGCTATGACTAATTTTCTTCAAGAAATGATTACCAATTAATTGTAAAGAGTTCAAGAGGCAGCCTGTTCATAGTACAGGGAGTCTGTTCAATATGTTAATTTTCTTTCTTTTTTTTTCTTGGATGGGGTTTGAAATTAGATTCAGATTGCAAATTACAGCTTTGTATAGGCGCCCTACTGCTAGCTAGTGTAATCCTCTGGCTACTGGGGATGAAGCAATTTGGCTTCCCACAATAAGACTGTGGGAACCTTATTTCCTGCTGGCAGAATAATACGTCTACAGTCTGAAATGCAGAAATCCAACATTGGCTCTTTGACTGGGTCACCAGTAGGGATACACGAATCATAAAAAGAACAGATGTAGAAGAACAGCTCTTTGCTTATGTGTTTCTGGTTTATTCAAAAATCTATCCCCAACTTATTTCACCTGGCACTTCAGATGTAGCTCGCAAATTGTTTCCTTTCTGTGAAAAGAATTAGCGTTTTAGTCATTTTTGGGCACGATATATCTATATCTATATCTATATCTATATCTATATCTATATCTATATCTATATCTATATCTATATCTATATCTATATCTATATCTATATCTATATCTATATCTATATATCTATATAGATATTTGTGTATATATACATATACATATATGTATGTATATGTGTGTGTGTATTTCTTGTACTCTAGCTGAACCATGGAGGATGCTTCAATGGGCTCTTTATTGAGGCATGAAATGAAGGGTTTTTTTTCAGTTGAGGTGGTTTGAAACCCATCACAGACTGCTTCATAACAAAATGTGTGGTGATTAATTGCCATACATGCACCGTGTTGGGTCTTTAGAAATAGAATTAGAGGCAGCTGGTGGGACACCACTTCCCTTTACAAGTGAAATATATACCGATTGACTGCCCAACTTCACACTCAGTCACAAATTTCTCTGTCTCTCTAGGCGATATTTCTCCCAGTGGAGACTGGCGACTCAGTCGTGCATAAGCTTTCAAATGAGCTTCCCTCCTTAGAGTTTCTTGGAAATGTCCCATGCAGTTTCAATTAATTTTACTTCTTTTTTGGCTACTTGGGGGCAGAAGGAGAAGAGAATGATGCAGAAAAAAAGAGAACAGATTTTCTTAACAGTTTATCAAAATTGTTTGGCCTCACGCGGTTTTTCTGCTGCCCTTTCTGCTGTGTCTCTGAGTGCTTGGAAGCGATTTATGTTTCCCTAAGATGTTTTTTTCTGTCAGAAGTCCCTGCATTTGAAATTCAAATCTCAACTGTTGGCAGGTTGGTTGTTCCAACTGTGCCTTACTCATATGGCCATAGCAGGATCCCTTACAGCTTTAGCCCTCCAATCAGAAGTGGTTCTGGTCCTCCCAGAAGTTCCTGTTAGCTGGTAGAGCAGTTTAAAGCCACAGGCCAATGCTTCCTGCCTCTAGTGGCAGGGACTGTGACAGTCCCCTGCCTCCCTTTTAGGTCTTCTCCTATCTGGCACTATGCACCATTTACAGCTCCAGTCTGCTCACTCCTGTGCCTGCATTGGCAGCTGCTAGGAAAACAGGCCTCAGGGTTAGTAACTTTCCAGGAAAACTTCCTTGTCCTTTTTGTTCCTCCAGTCCTTTGAAATAGGTTGCATTAGGTTTTTCTTTTGTTGTTTGTTTGTTTTTGAGGTGGGGTCTTATTTGGTCCAGATTGACCTCCAACTTGCTATGTAGCCAAGGCTAGCCTTGGACTCCTGCTCTTCTTGCCTCCACCACCAGACATTGGAATTGCAGGTTTGAGCCACCACAGCTGGCCCAAATGCTTCTACAGAACACACTGAAAAGACTTTGGGTTCTGTATGTTCATGGATATATATATATATACACATACATACATACATACATACATACATACATACATACATACATATTCCTTTTGAGAGTCTGTCAGCCAAGCCCTGCACTTTGGGAATATAAGCAAGCACTCTGCTGTAGGGCTAGATTCCAAGCCTCACAACAATTTTAAGTATAAATAAATAAATATCAAAAGATGACTGAGTGATAAGAACACTGGCTGCTCTTCCAGAGGACCCAGACTCAATGATAAGCGCCCACATAGCAATTCACAATCATCTGTAGCTCTAGTTCCAGAGGAGATCCAATGCCCTCTTCTGGCCTCTGTCCATATCAGCATGCATTTAGTACATGCAGGCAAAACATTCATAATCATCAAATAATAAAATAACAAACTAATTGTTTTGTGTAGAACATGATTTTAATATTTTCAATGGTTAATATTCAACAAACAATAATTATTTTAAGATATATTTCTTTATGTCTCCCTTTTCATTTTTGATTTTGTGAATTTGGATTCTGTGCCCTCTGGTTAGTCTGGCTAAAGGTTTATCTATCTTGTTGATTTTCTCAAAGACCCAGCTCCTAGTTTGGTTGATTCTTTGTAAAGTTCTTTTTGTTTCTGTTTGGTTGATTTCAGCCCTGAGTTTGATTATTTCCTGCCATCTACTCCTCTTGGGTGAATTTGCTTTTTTTTTGTCCTAGAGCTTTGAGGTGTGCTGTTAAGCTGCACATGTATGCCTCCTCCAGTTTCTTTTTGGAGGCACTTTGAGCTATGAGTTTTCCTCTTAGCACTGCTTTCATTGTGTCCCATAAGTTTGGTATGATGTGGCTTCATTTTCATTAAACTCTAAAAGGTCTTTAATTTCTTTCTTTATTTCTTTCTTGACCAAGTTATCATTGAGTAGACTGTTGTTCAGCTTCTATGTGTATGTGTGCTTTCCATTGTTTTTGTTGGTATTTAAGATCGTGGTGATCTGATAGGGTGCACGGGATAATTCCAATCTTCTTGTATCTGTTGAGGCCTGTTTTGTGACCAATTATATGGTCAGTTTTGGAGAAGGCACCATGAGGTACTGAGAAGAAGGTATATTCTTTTGCTTTAGGATGAAATGTTCTATAAATATCTGTTAGATCCATTTGGTTCATAAATTCTGTTAGTTTCACTGTATCTCTGTTTAGTTTTTTTCCATGATCTGTCCATTGCTGAGAGTGGGGTGTTAACGTCTCCCATTATTATTGTTAAGGGGTGCAATGTGTGTTTTGACCTTTAGTAAAGTTTCTTTTATGAATGTGGGTGTCCTTGTATTTGGAGCATAGATGTAAAGAATTGAGAGTTTATCTTGGTAGATTCTTCCTTTGACCAATATGAAGTGTCCTTCCTTAATTTTTTTGATAACTTTTAGCTGAAAGTTGATTTTATTCGATATTAGAATGGCTACTCCAGCTTCTTTCTTGGGACCATTTGCTTGGAAAATTGTTTTACAACCTTGACCTCTGAGGTAGTGTCTGTCTTTGTCACTGAGGTATATTTCCTGTATGCAGCAAAATGTTGGATCCTGTTTATGTATCCAGTCTGTTAGTCTATGTCTTTTTATTGGGGAATTGAGTCCATTGATGTTAAGAGATATTAAGGGAAAGTGATTGTTACTTCTTGTTATTTTTGTTGTTAGAGGTAGAATTATGTTTGTGTGGCTATCTTTTTTGGGTTTGTTGAAAGATTACTGTCTTGCTTATTTCTATGGTGCAGTTTCCCTCCTTGTGTTGACATTTTCCATCTATTATCCTTTGTAGGGCTGGATTTATGGAAAGATATTGCGTAAATTTGGTTTTGTCATAGAATATTTTGGTTTCTCCATCTATGGTAATTGAAAGTTTTGCTGGGTATAGTAGCCTGGGCTAGCATTTGTGTTCTCTTAGGGTCTGTATGACATCTGCCCAGGATCTTCTAGCTTTCATAGTCTCTGGTGAGAAATCTGGTGTAGTTCTGATAGGTCTGCCTTTATATGTTACTCCACCTTTTTCCTTTACTGCTTTTAATAGTCTTTAATTTTTAGTGCATTTGGTGTTTTGACTATTATGTGACAGGGGGAGTTTCTTTTCTGATCTAATCTATTTGGAGTTCTGTAGGCTTCTTGTATATTCATGGGCATCACTTTCTTTGGGTTAGGGAAGTTTTATTCTATAATTTTGTTGAAGATATTTACTGGCTTTTTAAGTTGGGAATCTTTGCTTTCTTCTATACCTATTATCCTTAGGTTTTGTCTTTTCATTGTGTCCTGGATTTCCTGGATGTTTTGGGTTAGGAGCTTTTTGTGTTCTGCATTTTCTTTGGCTGTTGTGTCAATGTTTTCTATGGTATCTTCTGTCCCTGAGATTCTCTCTTCTATCTCTTGTATTCTGTTGGTGATATTTGCATCTGTGGCTCCTGATCTCTTTCCTAGGTTTTCTAGGGTTGTCTTCCTTTGTGAGTTCTTTATTATTTCTATTTCCATTTTTAGATTTCAAATGGTTTTGTTCATTTCCTTTGCCTGTTTGATTGTGTTTTCCTGTAACTCTTTAAGGGACTTTTGTATTTCCTCTTTAAGGGCTTCTACCTGATTACTTGTGTTCTCCTGTATTTCTTTAAGGGAGTTATTTATGTCCTTCTTAAAGTCCTCTATCTTCATCATGAGAAATATTTTAGATCTGATTCTTGGTTTTCTGGTGTGATGGTGTATCCACGACTTGCTATGGTGGCAGAATTGGATTCTGATGGTGCCAAGTAACCTTGGTTTCTGTTGCTTATGTTCTTAGGCTTGCCTCCTACCATCTGATTATCTTTAGTGCTACCTGCCCTCAATATATCTGACCAGGTCTATCATTCCTGTGATCCTGGTTGTGTCAGAACTCCTCAGAGTTCAGCTGTCTCTGTGATCCTGTGATCCTGAGATCCTGGGTATGTCAGAGCTCCTGGGAGTCAAGCTGCCTCTGGAACCCTGAGATCCTGGTGTGACCAAGCTCCTGGGATCCTGGGATCCTAGGTGTGTTAGAGCACCTGGGAGTGGAGCTTCATCTGGGTGTTGTAGGGTGGGCCTGAGAGTGTGTACCCAAGGTCTGGTCAGGGCACCAGCCTAGACTAGAAGACAAAATAATCCTTTACATGTAAGATATTTGAGACTAAATATAAGATACTTATGAATCCTGTCACAACTTTAGTTAAACTTACCAACCTATGTTATTGTATTTGTAATGATCTTGTAGGATTCAACTTTGCATAAGACTTGAATTTCCTCTTTTAAATTTGGTTATCCAAAAGGTTTGCTCTTTTTTTCAGTCAGAGAAGCCTGTGAAAGAGCCATTGGGATTGTTATACTGTATGGAGACTTTTCTCTCATTTATATTTCTATCTACTTACATCATGTGACTAAATTTATTTTTCAAGTCTCAAATGAACAAATCTGATAATTAAAACACATTAAAATGTCTTCTGATATGTGTGCATACAGAGAAGTTTTATAGACTGATTCTTGTGAGTTGCCCAGGCTTGTCCTCAGATGCCAAATGGTGCTGCTGTTTATGGTTTGAGCCCTACCTGAGATTGTGGATAATAAGAATTAGAAGAGGCATCAGGAATCATTTGTTACAGACTTCATTTGCACACAAAACAGTATTGAGGGCTACATGGCTGAATTCTCATCATAACCACTCACCATGGGTTATAAAAACTGGATTTTAAAACTCTTAGATTCCCTGACATCATCTTTAATGCATTGCTGGTATCTTATAAATATAGGCACATCCTATTCCTGAGTTTGTTTTAAAGACTTTAAAAAACTAATTACGGGTATACTTGTGTGTGTCTTCATGAGTGTATGTGTTTGTGTAAGCCCACGGAGGCCAGAAATGTCAGAGTACCCAGAACTGGGGTTAGAGATGATTGTGGTCACCATCTAAAGATGGATGCTGGCCACTGAACCCAGGTTCTCTTCAAAAGCAGTAAGGGTTCTCTATTGCTGAACCATCTCTCCAGCCCCTATTTCTGATTCTTCAAATCATTTTAGATAGTAAGAAATACAGAATTAAATCCAAACCACAAAGAAAGGTATCCTTTTCAATTCTCTTTTTTAACTTCCTTTTTATATTAAGAGCAAGCCTTGATTTTTACTTGATTTTTCATTTCAATGATTGCTCATATTGTCTTTTAACTATAGACAAAAGATTTTAAAATTTCAGTATTCATTTACAAGTCAAATTTAGTGTTAGCTTTTCTGTCTGTCTGTTTGTCTGTCTGTCTTCAAGAGACCCAGTTTCCACTCACAGCCCACATGGGGCAACTCACAACTGTCTGTCATTTTAGTTCCAGACAAACTACCTATGCACAAAAATAAATTATGAAGGGGGACTTAGGTTTAAAGGTGCAAAAAGACAGTTTTCAAACAAGATTTTAGTGGTCCAAAATCATGAGGATAGAAGTTCAACCTTATTATTAAGTAAAAAATGAAAACTACACCAGAATCTTTTTCATGTATCAAAGCAGAAATGGAGCAAAATAATAATTATGCCTATTTAAAGAAAAAGACCATAGAAAATGGTTATGTTTATATATTCCATTTAAAAGGTAAGTATAAATTACTGGGTAAGTGTGTTTATATGTGAAATATATATATTATATACTATATACATTATATAGACACCATGTATATGTATATATAGTGGATACTATATACATATACACACACACACACATACACACACACACACATATATGTGAGCCCCTTAAAGTAAAGACCATGTTAAGTGTTGGAAAGATCTAGAAAGGAGACCAAAGAGAAGTGACAGGTGATGAGGAAGATGGAAAGATGGAGAGGAGGCCAAAGCACACATGAGATGTGAAAGAAGAAGGGAATCTGGTAGGAGGTTCTAACAGGAGAACAGATTTATAGGTGGATGGGGGAGATGGGCAAGAAGGAGGACCACAAAACCACACATAGTTCAAGTATACCATGATGGTAACAAATAACTATATGCTGATTAAGAAATAAAAACACAAAAACACCACACATCTAAATTTAAGATTTTTTTAATTAGGTATTTTCTTCATTTACATCACTGGGAAGAGAGGCCCCTTGGTCTAGCAAACTTTATATGCCCCAGTACAGGGGAACACCAGAGCCAAGAAGTGGGAGTGGGTGGGTAGGGGAGCAGGGCAGGGGGATTGTATAGGGAACTTTCAGGATAGCATTTGAAATGTAGATGAAGAAAATATCTAATAGTAATTAAAAAAAAAAAAAAAAAAAAAAACTCCACCAATTCCTGAGCAGGAAAAACCCACCAATCTCTGACCCGCCCCTCCCCCCAAAAAAACAAACACAAAAACAATAAACACCAATCCCTGAATTGCCCAAACTCAGGACTTGAAATCTGACCAATCCTCAATCTGGAAGTCTCTGCCCTAAAAACTTTCACCCGCTAAGAATTCCCATATGAGCCCCGCCCTTTGTCCGATTCTCTGCTGTCCACTCCCGGAAGCATCAGCAGCCACTCCTGGATTCGTCCCTCCACACCCTGGACCCTCCAATAAATCTCTGTTATGAGATTTGCTGCCTGGTGTGACTATCTCATCGAGAGAACCCAAAAATGATGAGATGAAGGGGAGAAGAGGAGAGAAGGAGCCGGCGAGGCCCCTGAATGCTGCAGCTCAGCTGTCAGCTTCCGTTGGGGTACCTTCTCCCCTTAGAGCTTTGTGGTTCCTCAGCTTCCAAGTCCCAGGGCACCTTACCTTGTGAGCAGGAGCATTTAACAACAATGACTTTCTTAAGACTCAAAAATATGATTATCATAGGGAAACTGTTCTCATGATATTGGAAGTATCTTGATATCTTCAAACCCAGCCACATGCTATGTATTAGTGAATATGAACCAGAGGACATTATCATCTGAATTTTAAGATTTCATTGGCAAAAGTAACACCAGCAGTGAGATGATAGTGAATATTATTTCGCTTTTTCTCAATGTTCTCAATATTCTCACTACCATTTCTCAACACTGTCAAGGTTATGTAATTTCATTTTTTATATATAATCATAACAAAAATGATATTTTTAGCAACTAAAATTCTTACAGGAAGAACATATGTCAATATTCATTCATAAATTCAATAATTAAGCATTTTAGTTCAAGAGGGGAGAGATGGATAAATAAGACATTATAATGTATAGCAATGTTATGAAGGAATATATAAAAAGACTATGTAGGAAATACCTAACATAAGTATTTAGCCCTTTCCCCTCCCCCTCAGAGATTTGTTGACAGAAACTAGAAACTTCTATGATTTCAGAATCATAGAAGAAAAAGTAAGCAACTTCTGATAAAGGACTGAAAATGATTATGTATGAAAGGGAGAGACAGAGACAGAGACAGACATATATTCATACACAGAGAGAGAGAGCGCGCGCGGGCGCACAAGAGAGGGGGAGGGGGAGGGAAAGGGGGAGGGCAGGGCAGGGCAGGGCAGGGGGAGGGGACCAGGCAGAGGGGGAACTGAAGTGAGCTCAGACTTGAAGCTTTCCTCTTTGGATCTTGATTGCAGTGAATACATCTTAGAATTTGAATATATTATCCTGTTACATCTTTTGGAAGGGCATCTCTGGATCAATGAAGAGAGTTTAACCAGATTAAAGAACTTAATATAGGAGTTATTGAATGCCTAAAAATAGATAGATGTGTTTCCCATCTATTGACCAAGGAGCAAGTCCATGGATGTGACTCAGTTTGTAACTATCATCTCTCTTCCTTCCAGCATTGTACATACAATATTATAGTCTATAAATTGGAAGTATTTTAACATGTTTATCCATAGTCATCTTGCTAAATATTTCAAAATCTCAAAATGTAAATCTAACCACTGTCTGGATGATTATATTAAAAGGTTTCATATTCTTTAGACAGTTTCTCACGTTGACATTAGTGGTTCATCAATATTAAAGAGGTCCACAGTATTGTATTAGCTAATCATATAAAAGACTATTTTTGGAATCTGCCATACATAAACCTGGTTTCCATTTTTATAGCTTGATGTGCAGCTCGGGCTGATCCCACTATTTTTAAAACTATCAATCCCCAACTAAAAGAAAACTATCTGATTTAAAATGCATGCTTTAACCAAGATAAATATTACCTGAGAATAACATAATTCAAATGCTAGTTCTGTGAAATAAAAATGGCAAACGCATGTTCTTCTTGGTTTTTCAAGCAAGGGGGGCTCTGAAGGGACGAAAAAATAATAATAATATAATATAAATTATAATAAAATAATCAGAGGGCAAACTAGCTGCCTTCCCTCAGCAACTCACAAGGCTCTTCTGCTCTCACCTAACGCTGGGTGCAGGAATAGCCGAGATTCCTCTGAATGTCCTAGGTAGGCAGGTTTATGCTAAGGCATGTTCCCAAACATGGTCATGACCAGGGACTTTCAGAACTGAATAGAAAAGTGTCCAACTCAGAGAACATCTTCATTTTGTACCTCTCTCTCATTGACTACATTCTCTCATGCTAAAACAATGACTCAGTTGACATTCAGTGTCTTTGGGTATTCATTGCTAGTAATTTCTGGCACACAAAAAAATAACATACATACAAACACATGTACACGTTATACTCTTTATACAATACTCTGCTGAATCTTGTGGGGGGGGGGTACCAAAACTGCTAAGAGATAGCCTGCCTGTAAACCCTTTCAACCTGGTTGATAGATCAAATCTGAGCCTTGAGTCCAAATAAGCCAGTCCAATAAGGTAGTTATAGGTGACATTATAGAAATTGGTACAAGGCTCTGTAAGGTCTTATATGAGATGTTTATTTTCTAATAAGCAAGAAGCCCAAATCTGGGTGGTTTGTTGTTGTTTTGTTTGTTTGTTTGTTTGTTTGTTTTGGGGTGTGTTGTTTTGTTTTGCTTTCCTCTGGTTGAAGCCTTTTGGTATGTTTTCCTCACCTACACCCAGACAGTTACTCTCCCATTTACAACCTGGAAGTCAGGTCTAGGCTCTTAATCCCAGTTCAAGGTTCTTTAACTGCTTGGAAAGATTTTATGTCAAAAGAGTAATTCTATATGTGGAGGTGAATTCTCTTATCATTTTCTTCACAATACACAGGGCAGTGAAGACTTTCATCCCCATAAATCAATAGGAAGGAAGCAAAACAATGAAATCCCATATAAGAGTGAGTGAGAGGGTTGGGAAGAGGCAGGGATGACATTTCACATATTTTCCCCAAGTAACTCTTGTTTTTAATTATGACATTTCAGACAATATCCTTTGATCATATTCTTTTTCCTTCCCTACCTCCTTCCAGATTCTTCTCATCTGCCTACACATCCACCTTCATACTTATTCTCTCCCTCTCTCCAAAAAAAAAAGAAAGAAAATAAAAATAAACTTTAAAAAAGGAAGGAAGAAAGGAAGGGAGGAAAGAAGGAAGGAAGGAAGGAAGGAAGGAAGGAAGGAAGGAAGGAAGGAAGGAAGGAAGGAAGGAAGGAAGGGGAAAGTACCAATATGAATCTGTTATTTATTTATTTATTTATCAATACAAACCCTCTTAATCCTGAATTTGTGTCTGGTTCTGGTTTTTGTTCCTGTTTTTGCATGCTGAACCTTGAACTTAGGGCCATGCATCCACTAAATACCCACTCTGCTGCAGAGCTTTCACCCCCATCCTGTGTTAATCATGTTACTACTGCATTAAAGATGTTTGTGGGATAATATGTATGTGGTATATGTGCACGTGGTATATGCACTTGTGTGTGTGTATGTGTCTGTGTCTGTGTGTGTGTCTCTGTGTGTCTGTGTGTCTGTGTGTCTGTGTGCAAATGCATACTCCTGGGCACACTTGAGGACAGAAGATGATGTGAGGTGTCCTTCACAATTGTTCATCTATTTCTCTGAGACATAGTCTCTCACTGAACGTGGAACTAGGGTAGTAACTAGCCAGTTCCACGCAAACTTCCCCTCTCTGTCTCCTACATTACTGGAGTTACAGACATGTGCAGCCATATTCAGCATGTTATCTCAGAGCTGAGAATTTGAACTCAAGTCCTTAAGCCTGTGTAGAACAAACTCTTACTTAGAGCCATCTCCCCAGTCCTATAAGAGTTATGATAATGTTCTGACCACAGATCTATAATTTGTGTTATCTAAGATACTAAATTGGTGGTTATTTCTGTGGCAGTAACAAATCACACATGCTGACTTAGAAACTCATGACAGTGTTTATTTATATGAGGCTGTTCTCCATCAAAATTCTTAGGTTATTCCTAACAGAGTCATATCCTTGTGAAATGTGAATCTCAAAAGGGTGTGACTTTATATAACTTTTCTGCAAACTGAATTTGTTAAAGAAATAAAATGCTATAATATTTAATAAGGGGAACTTTGAAATTATGAAAGTGCCTGTTACAAGAACCGAATTAAAAGCAAGGCATGCTGATAACATCGTTGATGGATCAATATGTTAAATACTAAGGAAAGAAAACTATTATGAACTGGGAGGGAGATAAGGTGGATCAGGGAGCAATTTGATACTATATTTTTCTCAATATAAGAAATGTTGTCTAAAAGTTGAGCTGTGTGTCTGGGAAACAAATGGGAGTTAGCCAGTGAGGAAATGAGGTTAGCATAAATGTTTGCATGTTGTCAAGGAGAATCGAGCCTCCGGCTGAGTATCCTTGCTTTCCTCCAGCACCAATGTTCTATTAAATTATCCTAGGAAATAATTATATTGCCTTTTTGTATTGATGGCACATATAAGGAAAACTACAGAGCCCAGATGCTAGGAATATATTTACAGACCAATGCAGAGGGAAAAGGAAAAAGTCAAGATAGGAAGTGGAAAGAAAGGAGAACGCAAAATGCCTTCTGAGGTAACATTACTAAAAGTCTATGTATTAAGATTGATTTGTGTGTGGGAAACAAAAATGTACCACAGCCCCAGTATTACAGAAATACAGTTAAAATAGGAACTTGCCCAGTAAGGACTGAAGGAACTTAGGAGCTGTGTATATAAGAGAGATAAAGGAGAAGAGGGTTGATATTAATGCTAATGGATGACACGGTATTTTATGAGAAAAATGGTGATATTAAGAGCCTGAACAACCACAGGAAATAGATTTGGGAAATTTGAAATATAGACAAAAGTAATAGGAAGATATTCCTTACACACAGTTGCTTGGTGAGGTGCGCACATTCGGATTCCTTCCAAAACTGACGAACCAACGCAGAGCGGCAAAACCATTGACCACAAGGGATTTTTAAATGAGTGAAAATGGTTTAGAGGCTGCACCATAGGAAAAAAAATTAAGGAAAATCTGCTTCCTAAATGTGCTGAAATGTGTTTACAGCCTTACATAAATTACTGAAGTCAACATCCTAGAAACACATTTACACTTTCATCCCTGGAAAGGAATCAAATGTGTAATGAGGAAGCCCGGAGCAGGAACTCTGTAAAATGATTCCAGGCTGCCTGCACTTACAGTCTAATGGGCTTGCTGGGATTAAGATATGGCTCAAAGGTTGGTGTCACTAACCTTTTTATGTCTCATCTTTCCCTTTGTGCAATAAAGGCCCTGACAAAGTGGGCTCTGTTTCTTACAGTTCCAAACTTGAACGTGATGTTTGTCAGTAATAGCGATGTAATATTCTGTTGATCCCAATCCAATTTTTTTAAACCGAGGCCTCAGCATGATAACTCACCAAGCTATGTCTTTAAGCCTGCATTTATGACTCAAAACCCTTATTTTCAACAGTATGAGGCTTTTCCTCCTTCAACAATGTACTCATTCCTCAGCCTGTGTATGTACAACTCATATTTCCCAAATTGTTGCTAGAGCCTTAACTAGAAACTACACTCAAACTGACTCAAAGTTCGTTTCCACCTAAGTTATCTCTTCTATGGTCCAAAACTCTTCATGGTAGCTTCTTGAACGCCCATAAGCTTTTGAATATATGCAAGTTCTCTGTTACTGCAAAACAAAAGAGATGGAGTTGAAAAGGGTTAGGCATGAGTTTAATGACAATCTGCATAGGAAACTCCACAAACTCCAGCTTTTCCAGCCAAGTCTTCATACTCTGTTCCTTGGCATCACTGGTACTAATAACTGAATGGGGGACATTTTATCCCTAGATAAAACAAGAGGCTGCTTTTGCAAAGAATGTAAGTGAACATCTGGGAAAGCTTAAGGCTCATTTGAAAATATCTGTTCTTCAAAAAAAGCTATCCTTCCTGGCATTTAGATAACCGCAAGCTTCCTCATAATTAAAGCTTATGATCAGGCACGTCTATGATCCGGCATCCGGACCTCATCCGTATGAGGACTCAGTGTACACTGTCCTGCCAATGAAAGTGCACCTGCTGTCACATAAGCAATGGGGATCACCTGGAAACAACATTCAAAACAAACCCAAGGCAAGTGATCCTAAAAACCTAAAAAATAGCACAAAAGGAAATGTCACTGAGGAGACAGAAAATTACCTAAACCATCCACTTTCCCAGCACTGAAATAAGGCAATAGGAGGCAGAAGAGAATATAAGAAAAGCTAAGTCCCACCTTTATAGAGGGAGCATGGTAAGTGTCCTTAAAAGTCAAAAAAGAAAAGATAGCAGACTTGAGAGATGAGTGCTTGTTGCTCTTGCGGAAGACTTGACTATGGTTCCAAGCATGCGCATCAGGTGGGTTTTCTGCCCATAACTGAAGTTCCAGAGGATCCAACACCCTCTTCTCACCTGGGCAGGTAACTGGATTCATCTCTACATACCCCCATGCGTGGACATATGTACAATTAAATTTCTCAGACATTTGTTTTATTTCTCAGAAAAAAAGGGACTGGAGAGGAAGCCCATCAGTTAAGAGTATTTACTCCTCTTACAGAAGACTAAGGTTAAGGACGCATCACTTGCGTGAGGCAGCTCACAACACATGTAACTCCAGTTCCAGGGGGTTTAGCACCCTCTTCTGACCTTGGAGAGCACCTGAATGCACATCGTGCTGATACAGAAAAACAGCAAAACAAATTCATTCAAATAAAAATAATTAGCATTGTACTGGCTATTTTTGTGTCAACTTGACACAGCTGGAGTTATCACAGAGAAAGGAGCTTCAGTTGAGAAAATGCCTCCATGAGATCCAACTGTAAGGCATTTTCTCAATTAGTGATCAAGGGGGAAAGGCCCCTTGTGGGTGGGACCATCCCTGGGCTGGTAGTCTTGGGTTCTATAAGGGAGTAGGCTGAGCAAGCCAGGCAAGGCAAGTCAGTAAAGAACATCCCTCCATGGCCTCTGCATCAGCTCCTGCTCCCTGACCTGTCTGAGTTCCAGTCCTGACTTCCTTTGGTGATGAATAGCAGCATGGAAGTGTAAGCCGAATAAACCCTTTCCTCCCCAACTTGCTTCTTGGTCATCATGTTTGTGCAGGAATAGAAATCCTGACTAAGACAAATTGGTACCAGCAGAGTGGGGTATTCCTGTGACAACCTGACCATGTTTTGGGGAGGACTGTGGAAGGACTTTGGAACTTTGGGCTTGAAGATCCATTCATTGTTAAGGGCTCTGTCAGATGTTGTGTAGGAGCTTGGAAGTTAATGTTGAGAACAGTGCAGAAGATGGAGGTCTGGTTTGTGAAATTTCAGAGGGAAAATTAAAGACTCTTTTCAGGGCCATTGCTGTTTTGATTATGAAGATTCTGTAGTTCTGGTTAGCTGGGGCTGAAGAATCAGCTGTGATTAACAAGATACCAGAACTACTAAAGCAAAAACTTTGCATTACTGGGACTATTGATGCTGGTTAGCTGGAGCTAAGAAATTAGCGGTGATTAAGAAGAGACCAGCATCGTTGAGGTGACATCTTCTGGGAAGTGTTTTCTGAAAGCACAAAGGCTGTGTTCCAGAGATAGGCAAGGTTGTACTCCTTCTGCAGCGGGACTTGGTAATGTGTAAGGGTCACCCAGGTGGTACTGGTTTTGAAGGCATGAAGGGGTCATGCAGAGCAGCTGAGGCTCGGCACTGCGAGAGGCCATGGAAGGTCATTGGTGAAGGTGCAGCCTCAGTTGTAATTGTAGGCCCAGGACTGAAGGGGTCATGCAGTGTTTTGGAGATGCCAGTACCATGAGATGACCACCAAGAGCAGCAGCAGCAGTGGAGTACAGGCATCTGGAGCCCAGAGGACGATGTGTGTGCTACAAAGGGCATGGCTGGGGAAGTGACCCAAGCCCTTGGAGGAGCCCAGAAGATCGTGAGTTGGATCCCAGACGTTGGACAGTTGGAGATTGATTTTTGCTTTGATTGTGATTATGCCCTGATATTTTCCCTCTTGAAGGAAGACACTGTTTTAGTGGAGCCCACAGTTAAGAGACTTTTAATTGTAAAGAGACTTTGGATTTTAAAAGAGATGGATATATTAAAGAGATTGAAATTTTAAGAATATGTAAAGACTGTGGGACTTTTAAAGTTATTTAGATCTTGGGGATGAATAAGAATGTAAGGGTTGAGGCTTACTAGTGATGTGTTTGTGTGTCAAGTTGACAAGGGGTCAATTGTACTGGCTATTTTTGTGTCAACTTGACACAGCTGGAGTTATCACAGAGAAAGGAGCTTCAGTTGAGAAAATGCCTCCATGAGATCCAACTGTAAGGCATTTTCTCAATTAGTGATCAAGGGGGAAAGGCCCCTTGTGGGTGGGACCATCCCTGGGCTGGTAGTCTTGGGTTCTATAAGGGAGTAGGCTGAGCAAGCCAGGCAAGGCAAGTCAGTAAAGAACATCCCTCCATGGCCTCTGCATCAGCTCCTGCTCCCTGACCTGTCTGAGTTCCAGTCCTGACTTCCTTTGGTGATGAATAGCAGCATGGAAGTGTAAGCCGAATAAACCCTTTCCTCCCCAACTTGCTTCTTGGTCATCATGTTTGTGCAGGAATAGAAATCCTGACTAAGACAAGCATTAAAAAAAAAAAAAAGGCCGGAGGACAGAGACCTGCCCTGCAGAGAGTGCCATCTTGGCTCCGGGACCCCGCCGAACTTAGTCTACAGGTTAGAGTGAGGACCACAGAGGCAGACAGCTTCTGGGACAGGCGGGAGCCACAGAGCCGCTGAGGCAGCACCCTTTTGGGGCCGCAGACATCCGGCACCCTCCCAGTCGGAGGACAGTGACCTGCCCTGCAGGGAACGCCATCTTGGCTCCGGGACTCCGCCGAGCTTAGTCTCTACAGGTCAGAGTGGGGACCACGGGGGCAGACGGCTTCTGGGACAGGCAGGAGCCACAGAGCCGCTGAGGCAGCACCCTTTTGGGGCCGCAGACTTCCGGCACCCTCCCAGCCGGAGGACAGAGACCTGCCCTGCAGAGAGTGCCATCTTGGCTCCGGGACTCCGCCGAACTTAGTCTACAGGTTAGAGTGAGGACCACAGAGGCAGACAGCTTCTGGGACAGGCGGGAGCCACAGAGCCGCTGAGGCAGCACCCTTTTGGGGCCGCAGACATCCGGCACCCTCCCAGTCGGAGGACAGTGACCTGCCCTGCAGGGAACGCCATCTTGGCTCCGGGACTCCGCCGAGCTTAGTCTCTACAGGTCAGAGTGGGGACCACGGGGGCAGACGGCTTCTGGGACAGGCAGGAGCCACAGAGCCGCTGAGGCAGCACCCTTTTGGGGCCGCAGACTTCTGGCACCCTCCCAGCCGGAGGACAGAGACCTGCCCTGCAGAGAGCGCCATCTTGGCTCAGGGACTCCGCCGAACTTAGTCTACAGGTTAGAGTGAGGACCACAGAGGCAGACAGCTTCTGGGACAGGCGGGAGCCACAGAGCCGCTGAGGCAGCACCCTTTTGGGGCCGCAGACATCCGGCACCCTCCCAGTCGGAGGACAGTGACCTGCCCTGCAGGGAGCGCCATCTTGGCTCCGGGACTCCGCAGAACTTAGTCTGTACAGGTCTGCTGACAGAGGATACTCAGAATCCCCAGAAGAACAACCTCTGAACAGAGACAACTATAACAACTCCAGAGATTACCAGATGGCGAGAGGTAAAGGTAAGAATCTTACTAACAGAAACCAAGACCACTCACCATCATCAGGACCCAGCACTCCCACTTCGCCCAGTCCAGGGCACCCCAACACACCTGAAAAACTAGACCTGGATTTAAAAGCATATCTCATGATGATGGTAGAGGACATCAAGAAGGACTTTAAAGAACTACAGGAGAACATGGCTAAAGAGTTACAAGTCCTTAAAGAAAAACAGGAAAACACAACCAAACTGGTAGAAGTCCTTAAAGAGAAACAGGAAAACACATCCAATCAGATGATGGAAATGAACAAAACCATACTAGACCTAAAAAGGGAAGTAGACACAATAAAGAAAACCCAAAATGAGGCAACACTGGAGATAGAAACCCTAGGAAAGAAATCTGGAACCATAGATGCAAGCATCAGCAACAGAATACAAGAGATGGAAGAGAGAATCTCAGGTGCAGAAGATTCCATAGAGAACATCGGCACAACAATCAAGGAAAATGGAAAATGCAAAAAGATCCTAACTCAAAACATCCAGGAAATACAGGACACAATGAGAAGACCAAACCTACGGATAATAGGAGTGGATGAGAATGAAGATTTTCAACTCAAAGGACCAGCAAACATCTTCAACAAAATTATAGAAGAAAACTTCCCAAATCTAAAGAAAGAGATGCCCATGAACATACAAGAAGCCTACAGAACTCCAAATAGGCTGGACCAGAAAAGAAATACCTCCCGACACATAATAATCAGAACAACAAATGCACTAAATAAAGATAGAATACTAAAAGCAGTAAGAGAAAAAGGCCAAGTAACATATAAAGGCAAGCCTATCAGAATTACACCAGATTTTTCACCAGAGACTATGAAAGCTAGAAGATCCTGGACAGATGTTATACAGACACTAAAAGAACACAAATTCCAGCCCAAGCTACTATACCCAGCCAAACTCTCAATTAACATAGATGGAGAAACCAAAGTATTCCACGACAAAGCCAAATTCACACATTATCTCTCCACGAATCCAGCCCTTCAAAGGATAATAACAGAAAAAAACCAACACAAGGACAGGAACCACGCCCTAGAAACAACAAGAAGGTAATCCCTCAACAAACCTAAAAGAAGACAGCCACAAGAACAGAATGCCAACTTTAACAACAAAAATAACAGGAAACAACAATTACTTTTCCTTAATATCTCTTAATATCAATGGACTCAACTCCCCGATAAAAAGACATAGACTAACAAACTGGCTACACAAACAAGACCCAACATTTTGCTGCTTACAAGAAACTCATCTCAGAGAAAAAGATAGACACTACCTCAGAATGAAAGGCTGGAAAACAATTTTCCAAGCAAATGGTCTGAAGAAACAAGCTGGAGTAGCCATTCTAATATCAGATAAGATTGACTTCCAACCCAAAATCATCAAAAAAGACAGGGAGGGGCACTTCATACTCATCAAAGGTAAAATCCTCCAAGAGGAACTATCAATCCTGAATATCTATGCTCCAAATACAAAGGCAGCCTCATTCATTAAAGAAACTTTAGTAAATCTCAAAGCACACATTGCACCTCATACAATAATAGTGGGAGACTTCAACACACCACTTTCACCAATGGACAGATCATGGAAACAGAAACTAAACAGGGACACAGTGAAACTAACAGAAGTTATGGATCAAATGGATCTGGCAGATATCTACAGAACATTTTACCCTAAAACAAAAGGATACACCTTCTTCTCAGCACCTCATGGTACCTTCTCCAAAATTGACCACATAATTGGGCACAAAACAGGACTCAACAGATACAAAAACATTGAAATTGTCCCATGCATCCTATCAGATCACCATGGACTAAGGCTGATCTTCAATAACAAAATAAATAATAGAAAGCCAACCTTCACGTGGAAACTGAACAACACTCTTCTCAATGATACCTTGGTCAAGGAAGGAATAAAGAAAGAAATTAAGGACTTTTTAGAGTTCAATGAAAATGAAGCCACAACATACCCAAACTTATGGGACGCAATGAAAGCATTTCTAAGAGGAAAACTCATAGCTCTGAGTGCCTCCAAAAGGAAACTAGAAAGAGCACACATTAGCAGCTTGACAACACACCTAAAAGCACTAGAACAAAAGGAAGCAAATTCACCCAAGAGGAGTAGACGGCAGGAAATAATCAAACTCAGGGGTGAAATCAACCAAGTGGAAACAAGAAAAACTATTCAAAGAATCAACCAATCAAGGAGCTGGTTCTTTGAGAAAATCAACAAGATAGATAAACCCTTAGCCAGACTCACTAGAGGGCACAGGGAAAGCATCCTAATTAACAAAATCAGAAATGAAAAAGGAGACATAACAACAGATCCTGAAGACATCCAAAACACCATCAGATCCTTCTACCAAAGGCTATACTCAACAAAACTGGAGAACCTGGATGAAATGGAGAAGTTCCTAGACAGATACCAGGTACCAAAGTTGAATCAAGATCAGGTTAATGATCTAAACAGCCCTATATCCCCCAAAGAAATAGAAGCAGTCATTAATAGTCTCCCAACCAAAAAAAGCCCAGGACCAGATGGGTTTAGTGCAGAGTTCTATCAGACCTTCAAAGAAGATCTAATCCCAGTTCTTCACAAACTATTCCACAAAACAGAAACAGAAGGTACTCTACCCAACTCATTCTATGAAGCCACAATTACTCTGATACCTAAACCACAAAAAGACCCAACAAAAATAGAAAACTTCAGACCAATATCCCTTATGAATATTGATGCAAAAATCCTCAATAAAATTCTTGCTAACCGAATCCAAGAACACATCAAAACAATCATCCATCCTGACCAAGTAGGTTTCATCCCAGGGATGCAGGGATGGTTCAATATACGGAAATCCATCAACGTAATCCAGTATATAAACAAACTCAAAGACAAAAACCACATGGTCATCTCGTTAGATGCGGAAAAAGCATTTGACAAGATCCAACACCCATTCATGATAAAAGTCTTGGAAAGATCAGGAATTCAAGGCCCATACCTAAACATGATAAAAGCAATCTACAGCAAACCAGTAGCCAACATCAAAGTAAATGGTCAGAAGCTTGAAGCAATCCCTCTAAAATCAGGGACTAGACAAGGCTGTCCACTTTCTCCATACCTATTCAACATTGTACTTGAAGTCCTAGCCAGAGCAATTCGACAACAAAAGGAGATCAAAGGGATACAAATTGGAAAAGATGAAGTCAAAATATCACTTTTTGCAGATGATATGATAGTATATATAAGTGACCCTAAAAATTCCACCAGAGAACTCCTAAGCCTGATAAACAGCTTCGGTGAAGTAGCTGGATATAAAATTAACTCAAACAAATCAATGGCCTTTCTCTACACAAAGAATAAACAGGCTGAGAAAGAAATTAGGGAAACAACACCCTTCTCAATAGTCACAAATAATATAAAATATCTTGGCGTGACTCTAACTAAGGAAGTGAAAGATCTGTATAATAAAAACTTCAAGTCTCTGAAGAAAGAAATTATAGAAGATCTCAGAAGATGGAAAGATCTCCCATGCTCATGGATTGGCAGGATCAACATTGTAAAAATGGCTATCTTGCCAAAAGCAATCTACAGATTCAATGCAATCCCCATCAAAATTCCAAATCAATTCTTCAACGAATTAGAAAGTGCAATCTGCAAATTCATCTGGAATAACAAAAAACCTAGGATAGCAAAAACTCTTCTCAAGGATAAAAGAACCTCTGGTGGAATCACCATGCCGGACCTAAAGCTCTACTACAGAGCAATTGTGATAAAAACTGCATGGTACTGGTATAGTGACAGACAAATAGACCAATGGAATAGAATTGAAGACCCAGAAATGAACCCACACACCTATGGTCACTTGATCTTCGACAAGGGAGCTAAAAACATCCAGTGGAAGAAAGACAGCATTTTCAACAAATGGTGCTGGCACAACTGGTTGTTAACATGTAGAAGAATGCGAATCGATCCATTCCTATCTCCTTGTACTAAGGTCAAGTCTAAGTGGATCAAGGAACTTCACATAAAACCAGAGACACTGAAACTTATAGAGGAGAAAGTGGGGAAAAGCCTTGAAGATATGGGCACAGGGGAAAAATTCCTGAATAGAACAGTAATGGCTTGTGCTGTAAGATCGAGAATTGACAAGTGGGACCTCATGAAACTACAAAGCTTCTGCAAGGCTAAAGACACCATCAATAAGACAAAAAAACCACCAACAGATTGGGAAAGGATCTTCACCTATCCTAAATCAGATAAGGGACTAATATCCAATATATATAAAGAACTCAAGAAGGTGGACTCCAGAAAGTCAAATAACCCCATTAAAAAATGGGGCTCAGAACTGAACAAAGAATTCTCGCCTGAGGAATACCGAATGGCAGAGAAACACCTGAAAAAATGTTCAACATCCTTAATCATCAGGGAAATGCAAATCAAAACAACCCTGAGATTCCACCTCACACCAGTCAGAATGGCTAAGATCAAAAATTCAGGTGACAGCAGTTGCTGGCGAGGATGTGGAGAAAGAGGAACACTCCTCCATTGTTGGTGGGATTGCAAGCTTGTACAACCACTCTGGAAATCAGTCTGGCGGTTCCTCAGAAAATTGGACATAGTACTACCGGAGGATCCAGCAATATCTCTCCTGGGCATATATCCAGAAGATGTCCCAACCGGTAAAAAGGACACATGTTCCACTATGTTCATAGCAGCCCTATTTATAATAGCCAGAAGCTGGAAAGAACCCAGATGTCCCTCAACAGAGGAATGGATACAGAAATTATGGTACATTTACACAATGGAGTACTACTCAGCTATTAAAAAGAATGAATTTATGAAATTCCTAGCCAAATGGATGGACCTGGAGGGCATCATCTTGAGTGAAGTAACACAATCACAAAAGAACTCACACAATATGTATTCACTGATAAGTGGATATTAGCCCAAAACTTAGGATACCCAAGATTTAAGATACAATTTGCTAAACGCATGAAACTCAAGAAGAATGAAGACCAAAGTGTGGACACTGTGCACCTTCTCAGAATTGGGAACAAAACACCCAGGGAAGGAGTTACAGAGACAAAGTTCGTAGCGGTGATGAAAGGATGGACCATTTAGAGACTGCCGTATCCAGGGATCCATCCCATAATCAACTTCTAAACGCTTACACCATTGCATACACTAGCAAGATTTTGCTGAAAGGACCCAAATATAGCTGTCTCTTGTGAGACGATGCCGGGGCCTAGCAAACACAGGAGTGGATGTTCACAGTCAGCTATTGGATGTATCACAGGGCTCCCAATGGAGAAGCTAGAGTAAGTACCCAAGGAGCTAAAGGGATCTGCAACCCTATTGTTGGAACAACATGATGTACAAACTAGAACCCCGGAGCTCTTGTCTCTAGCTGCATATGTATCGAAAGATGGCCTAGTCAGCCATCAATGGAAAGAGAGGCCCATTGGACTTGCAAACTTTATATGCCCCAATATAGGGGAATGCCAGGGCCAAAAGAATGGGAATGGGTGGGTAGGGAAGTGGGGGGCGCTATGGGGGACTTTTGGGATAGTATTGGAAATGTAATTGAGGAAAATATGTAATAAAAATATAAAAAAAAAAAAAAAAAAAAAAAAAAAAAAAAAAAGACTGGTCTCAGTCTCCCACCTTGGGGGCAACTATAGAATAAGAACTGTCTGTTAAACAGGACTGAAGCCCAGCAGAGAGAATGGAAACAGGCAACCTCGGGAGATTAGAGGTGAGGGGAGCCTCTAGAATGTACCAGAGACCTGGGAGGTGAGAGACTCTTGGGACTCAAAGGGACCTTAGATGAAATGCTCTATAGTGGGGAGAGGGAACTTGTAGAGCCCACCTCTAGTAGAAAGACAGAGTATCAAGTGGAGGGATGGGGTTGCCACCACCCAGTCAAAAACTCTGACCCAGAATTGTTCCTGTCTGAAAGAACTTCAGGAACAAAAATGCAGAAGAGTCTGAGGGAAAGGAGGTCCAGTGACTGGCCCAAATTGGGATTCAGCTCAAGGGGAAGCCCCCAAGACCTGCCACTATTACTGATGCTATGGTGTGCTTACAAACAGGAGCCGAGCATGACTGTCCTCTGAGAGTCCCAACAAGCAGCTCGAAGAGTCAGGCGCAGATACTTCTGCCCAACCAATGGACAGATGCCAGGAACCCCTGTGGTTGAGTTAGGAAAAGGCTGGAAGAAGTTGTAGAGGAGGATGACCCCGTAGGAAGACCTGCAGTCTCAACTAACCTGGACCCCTGAGATCTCTCAGACACTGAGCCACCAACCAGGCAGCATAAACCAGCAGATATGAGGCACTCGACAAATATACAGCAGAGGACTTCGTGGTCTGGCCTCAGTGAGAAAAGATGCACCTAACCCTGGAGAGGCTTGAGACCCAGGGAGTGGGAAGGTCTGGTGGGGTTGGAGTGGAGACATCCTCTTGGATATAGGGGAGAAGGTATGGGATGTGGAACAGCCAGAGGGCAGACCAGGAGGGGATAAAGACTAGACTGTAAAACAGGAAACAGGGTATATCATATATATACATATATATAATTAAAATCTATGATTTTAATCTATGATTCATTGATTGCCAGAGTTTACTAGGCTAAGATAGTGTCCCCATCTTATGTGTGTCACTCTGGAAGCTATGTGCTCAGTCAAAGAAGACCAAATTGTGTCACACAGGACTGTTTTTCAGTTAAGGGTACATGACTAAATGTATCTTCTAGAAGCTTCAGAGAAGCTCCTAAAGGATAAGTACAGATTTCTAAAACAAGATGCGTTGAAAGCAGAGTTACCTCGCTAGAATGGGATTCAAAGCAGAGAGAGTGGGACAAGACAGTCCTTTCCTTCATACTATTGGGATTGGTTAGCTTTCTCTCTTCTTCAATTAACAAAGCACTCCGTATAAAGGGATACTCCCGAGGCCAACACAAAATGCCAGCATGGTACAAAAAATCCAAGGATGGTGCTGGACAAATGGTTCCGTAGTCAAGAACACTTGATGCCCTGATGGAGAACCCAGATTCAGCACCCAGCACCTACACTGAATGGCTTACAGCTGTTTGAAACTCCAGTCCCAATGGGATCTGATGCCTCTAGCTTCCATGGACCCATGCACTCAAGTGCCCATACAAATAGCATACACGTCATTAAAAATAGTAAAAATTGGGCTGGTGAGATGGCTCAGTGGGTAAGAGCACCCGACTGCTCTTCCGAAGGTCCAGAGTTCAAATCCCAGCAACCACATGGTGGCTCACAACCATCCGCAACAAGATCTGGCGCCCTCTTCTGGAGTGTCTGAAGACAGCTACAGTGTACTTACATATAATAAATAAATAAATCTTTAAAAAAAATAGTAAAAATTATTTTTTAAAAAAGAAACTCTAAGGCTCTTCTATGCATAAGTTCAATGTGAGCTCTCACATTTATTTCATAAACAGAGTCATCCTGGGGAGGTGTTGAGAGACACACATTCAGTGCCAGGAGCTGAGAGCATCCCCTTAGGAACTTTCAAACAAGGACACTATTCTCTCTAAATATCTTTGAGTTTGGCAAACAGAATGTTACAGAAGTAAGTGCAGATGACCACAGTCTTGAGTTGCCTTTCAGATACACTGGATGAATGCTGCTCCAGAGAGCAGCTGAGCCTGAAGTCTTCAGCAAATGATATCAAGGTTCTGTAATGAGCCAGGAATGGTGATAAGAACACAACTCAAGTGGGAATTCAAACCAATCTCCTCTTCATTGATCTAACCACTGGAAGTCTCCTCAGCTAAAAAGTGCATAGTACCCTGTGAGATAAGTTGCCTTATTATCTCATGTTATAGATGTGAAGGCAAAACAGTGTATGTTTGGTCCATGGCTTAGTAAGGGACAGCATCAGCTGAAAACATAGGCAGGCAGAGGCAGCTCTTTAGAGTGCAGTAAATGCTGTAAAGAAGGTGATGTAGACTCCTAGGTCATGAGGAACATACTCTGAACAGGCACGAGAGCCATTTGTTCCCTTGGCTTCCATTTTCAGTTGTTGGTTCTTTTTGGCCTCCCCAGTAGTGTTCTACCTATTCTCTGACACATTCAGCAGTCAGAACAAGGTTGTGTGGGGTCTAGGAAAAGTCTTTATTAATATGTCATTAATGCATCTTCATTTTCCTCCTTGGTTAACTAACACTGGACAGGTTTCCTCTTTGCCAACCCACATGCTTTAGTTTTGCTTGCTTTCAGTTATGGTAGATGTTCACTTAACTTCTCTGTACAAAACTAGTGACGCTGAATGTTACTTCTTCACATTCAAATTAGCCATGGGTTGACAGAGTGTGTGACTTCCCCAGGACTTGGTGAGCCCAGAAGAATGGGGTGAAATATGCAAGGAGGACAGGTGGAAGAGAGCTACCATTTATCAGAATGTGAGTTCCTTCTACTTCCCAGCATTCTCTGTTCCCTGAACCTACCCCTCAATGTCACTCAAGGTATAGCTGTGAGCATTTAAAGCTTAAATTGCCTGTGATCCATTCCGTGGGTTTTATAGCAGATGCAACTTATTTTTTTCTTCTCTTGATACTCAGAAGATAACTCATGAAATAAGAGTTGTGGCACTTTATATGCATGCAAATGAATAATTAAATTCCTAAGAGCAGGCCCGCTGTTAAGAATATGTCTAAAAAAGAGAGAGATGTTTGTAATAGGGTTTGAAGGGGAAAAAAAGAGTGCCGGCCTAGAAAAATATGCTTGCAAACAAAACTTATGAATTGCAAGCTTTTAGAAACATGCCTTATTTAAAGATATTGATTTTAAATCTAGAGTCATGAAAATATATTATGAAATATCATTGATATGAGGAAGATTGTTTCCTATAAGGCCTTGAAGGAAAGGATTTATTCTTCTTCTCGGTAGCTAGGAAAAACTATCCTAGAATGGTGGCTCTCAACCTGAGGGATCAAACAGTGCTCTCACAGGATCTCCTGGGATAATCAGAAAACACAGGCATTTACATTAGGATTCATAACAATAACAAAATTACAGTTAGAAGGTAGCAACAAAAATAATTTTATGGTTGGGAGTCACCACAACATGAGGAAATGTGCAAAAGGGTCACACCATTACGAAAGTTGAGATCCTCTCTGTTCTAGAAGGTCTGGTATGTGGCCTGGATGGAGACACCTGGGGCCCTTGCTTTACCAACTGTGATTGATAAAGCACTGGCTCAGATCGAGGAACGTGGTGTTCTTGTTCTATCTCTACCAGGAGCTGCTCAGCACCCTTAAATAAATCAGCTATCATTTATGGGCCATTTCATCTACAAAACGAGGTCACTTAATTACATGATCTGCAAGGCCTATTTCAGCTAGGACTCTGTGGGGGTTGTCACAGAAAGATTTGAAAGGTACTGAGTAGCAAAATCTAAACTAACATGACCTATTTTCTTTTGCTCTACTTTCATCCAAGAGAAAACAGCAGCACAGAAACACAGCCATTCAAAAAGTCTCACCGCCTGTCCAGAAAGAGATTTAAGGCATAGTTCTAAGAGAACTGAAATCTACCAAAACATACAGAGAAGAGCAGAAATGCAGCAAAGGCTGCAACAAGACAAAATGGTTGTTTTTTAAATTATGAGGGCAATGGCAACAAATAGATTTCCCAATTAAGAGCAGGCAGGATGGAACATAGTAAATACTAAGTGATAATTTAGTGCTACCAATGAGAAAGTAGATTCCAACAGCATGGAAGGTAGGCAGCTATTGTGCTGCTTTAAGGCACATTTTAAAACATAGAGGCTGTGTGTGTGTGTGTGTGTGTGTGTGTGTGTGTGTGTGTGTTTCATATGGGAGCATAAATGGCCAAGGGCAGGAAGTAACCCCACAAATGGGATTGTTTAAAATATTTTTTACTACAATGGGAACTTCATTTTGTGGATGTCTGAGTTGGGGTTTCTATTGCTGTGATGAAACACCATGATCAAAAGCATTGTAATTCACCATAGAAGGAACTCAAGCAAGATTGGAACCTGGAGAAATGGATGCTGCTTGGTGGCTTTTTCTTCATAGCTTACACAGCCTGCTTTCTTACAGAATCCAGGGCCACAAGCACAGGAATGACCTTACCCACAGTGGGCTGGGCCCTTCCACATCAATCACTAATTAAGACAGTGCTCTGCAAGTCAGCTACAACCCAATCATAATGGAGGCATTTCTCAATTGAGGTTCCCACCTCTCGATGACTCTAACTTGTATCAAGTTGACATGAAATTGTCAGCACAGTGGTTGAATTTGGTGAGGGTCTCCAGCAAGGAACAGGGTTTACTTTCTGGGTCTGAGTTTGTCAGAACATCAGTCCTAAAGACAGAACTAACAGACAGCAAATTAGAGGCGGCATCAGCTCATACACCTGGTTCCTTGATCCCAGGGAGAAGTGTTCATAGACCTTATCCCAGAGCTAGTCACTCCTTTACCGTAGGAAGTGACTCTGTCACCCACATATTTGAGAGTTTCCCCCCGCCGAGGGTTCACGTATCCACAATTACTTATTTTGCCAAGAGCAAAATTATCCAACACATCAAAATTGGTTCCCTCTTTATTTGTATGGCACAACATATTTTGTGTAGAAAATTCCTTCACACGGATTCTCTCAGTAGATACCCATGAGATCAACAGGATGGGACAGAAGATAGGCTTGGAATATTTCATGAATCGTGCCTCTCAGTTTACTAAATTGAAGGTTGGCCAGCATTATTTGTAACTTCAAAATTAAAAAAATAACAAACAACAACCATGATTAGAGCTCACTTTAATGTTCATTTTCATTTTTCCTGTAGGTCAATGTGAAATGTCACCTTCAAGCCAGAATTTTCTATCTGGAGGTCTTCCCCTTGGTTAACTATGCTGGGCACAGATGGTCAGACAGAATACATGTGGCTTACAGTCTATGCAAGAACAAACCAATGATTGCTTTCCATGTTCCTTTATGAGAACAGAAATGGAGAACCCTTTAGAAAGCCAGTGGATAAATTTCTCCATTAATTCATCTAGCCATGTATCCATATCAAACTACAACATAATTCTCCAACTACAAAAAAAAAAAAAAAAAAACCTACAACAACAAAAAAACTGTGAGGATCCTCATGAAACTTACAGAACTTAGTTCTCTCTCACACACCTTGAATCCATAGTTTCAATCATGACAGTTAATCTTAATTGTCAACTTGATGGAAAGAACCTGGATATCTCTCAACAGAGGAGTGGATACAGAAAATGTGGTGCATTCACACAATGGAGTACTACTCGGCTATTAAAAATTCATGCAATTCTTAGGCAAATGGATGGAACTAGAAAATATCATCCTGAGTGAGGTAACCCAATCACAAAAGAACACACATGGTATGCACCCACTGATAAGTGGATATTAACCCAAAAGCTCTGAATACCCAAAATACAATTCACAGACCACAGGAAGCTCAAGAAGAAGGAAGGCCAAAGTGTGGATGCTTTGGTCCTTCTTGGAAGGGGGAACAAAATACTCATGGAAGCAAATATGGAGGCAAAGTGTAGAGCAGAGACTTAAGGAAAGGCCATCCAGAGACTGTCCTACCTGGGGATTCATCTAATATACAGTCACCAAACTCCAACACTATTGTGGACACTAAGAAGTGCTTGCTGAAAGGAGCCTGATATAGCTGTCTCCTGAGAGGCCCTGTCAGAGCCTGACAAATACAGAGTCAGATGCTTGCAGCCAACCATTGCACTGAGCACAGAATCCCCAGTGGAGGAGTTAGAGAAAGGATTGAAGAAGCTGAAGGGGTTTGCAAACCCATAGGAAGAACAACAATAACAACCAACCAGACCTCCCCCCGCCCCAGAGCTCCCAGGGACTAAGCCACAAACCAAGGAGTACACATGGCTCCAGCTGCATATGTAGCAGATGATGGCCTTGTCAAGAATCAATGGGAAGAGAGGTCCTTGGTTCTATGAAGCTCGATAGATTCCCCAGTATAAGGAAATTGAGGGCAGGGAGGTGGGAGTGTGTGGGTGGGTGGAGGAACACCCTCATAGAAGCAGGGGGAGGTGGAATGGGATATGGGGTTTTGGGGGCCGGGAAAACTGGGAAAGGATATAACATTTGAAATGTAAATAAAGAAATTATCCAATAAAATATATGTAATAAAAATTTTAATTGATTTGTTACTATAGTATATGTTTGTGTTTATCTGTGCATGAGTTTGACCACAGGCATACCACGGAGGGTATGTGGAGAGCAGAGGGTAAATTTGTGGAGTTAGTTCTCTCTGTTAGCCCTTTTGTGGGTCCCAATGATTGAACTCAAGCCACAAGGTTGTGCAGTAATTACCTTTACTCAAACGCACTGATCCATCTCATCAACCTCTTTTCTAAGTTTTCTGTCAGCTTACAACAAATTGGGTTTCACTGTGATATCCTTCAAAGAAAAGCTGTTTGTTTTTCTCTCCCATCTCCTCTTCCTAATCTGAGCCCCCTCTTTTGTGCCTGCCCATCCTAGAAGCCAGCTCATTTCATGTCACATTCAACCATTGCCCACCCCCCCCCAACACTTTCTGATCCCCTCATTGAATCCTGTCTGGTTTCATAGTCTATTCATCCTCACTTTCACTCACACTTTTTTATATACACTCAAATATTAAATGTTAGGGTCCCCGTATCAAAGAGAAGATGCGATTTTTATCTCTCTAAGTCTCAGACGCCTCATGAATACTTTGAAGTTACATCCTCTTTCTTACATAAGTCATAACTTTATTCTTCTTAACAGCTAAGTAAAAGTCTGTTGTGCGCCTACGTCACCTTCTCCTTGTGTGTCCCTCTATTGATAGACACCTGTGGGGCATTTGGCTATGCACAGAGAGACTGCTCTCCAGTCAAGCTGAGGTCTGAACCCCAGAAGGGTGATAATTCACCTACATGACAGGTAGGCATTCCCTCATGCTCCTGGAACTCTGGCCCTGCCTAAGTTACCTTCCCCACAGCCCCCACAAGAGAAGCATGGCTAGAAGTCACATAGGCCCAAGCTTCTGACCTTCAGGCTAAAGTCCTCCCCAGTTACCTAGCAACAGAAAAGATAGCAGCTCACTTTAAAGGGGGCTGTTTGGCCCCTCCTTGCCCTCTCTCTTACTCCTCTCACTCCTTTGTTCTCTTACCTCTCACTTCTCTCACTGCTCTCTCCTCTTCTCTTTCCCTCTTACTCTCTTTCTCTCTACCCTCTCTCCTCTCTCCTCTCTCTCTCTCTCTCTCTCTCTCTCTCTCTCTCTCTCTCTCTCTCTCTCTCTCTCTCTCTCTCTCTCTACCTTCCCTCTTTCTCCCTGCCTTTCTACAATAAAGTTCTAAAACCATAGACTATCTCTGCTTATCAAGATCTGCTGCACTCACTCTAGCAGGTGTGGGAACTTCTCTTCCCTCTTCCCTCTCTCCCATAACCCCGGAGCTACAAAGAATAACCCTGGGGCCCCTAGGTTGAGCTTCCCCTTGTTCACATCACCCCTCCCCCATCAAATGGGTCAGAGGCTTGGATGCCCACCTGGGGCTGAGTGGAAAGTGTCTGGCAGCCCTCCCACGTCCGCCTGTCCAGAGCATAGGTGGAAATCTGGTGGGGCATGGGTCCTTCCTCACCCTCTTCCCCAGGGCTCCTTTTTAGTTCCCACAGACACCTAGGCTGGTTCCCTTTTTTCTGCTCCGGTGGACACAGCAGCAACAAATGTGAATGAGGGAGGACATGGTAGGGTTTGGGATCTCCATGGAAACAGACCTTGGGATAGATCTGTGAGGAAGTTTCTAGACTGGGTCAGTTGAAGTGAGAAGACTCACTTTAAATACAGCTAGCATCCTTCAAAGGTCTGGGATGTAAGGTGAATAGAAAGGACAAAGTGATGAGAAGTAGCCTTCATCTCTCTTCTTCCTCACTGCACATGAAATACCACCAGAGTGTTACCACGCCTTGCCTTGCCCACCACAATGGAGCACATCCCCTAAAACTGTGAGCACAAATCACCTGTCCTCCCTTAAGTTGTTTCTCATCAGGTAGTTTGTAAAGTAGTGAATAAAAGTAATACTTTAACTTTTTAAAAAGTTAAAATACTACAAATTCATTATATAGCCATTCTTTATGCACTGCATCATGGCCCCCTGACTCAATTTAAAGCCATTTTGATAGGAGAATCTGGGAATAATCAGGGCATATGTTGATAGTGTTATATCAATAATCACAGATGCTACAATGACACTCAAAGTGTTTGTCTAGGGCACCCTAAATTCCTCCTCATCATTCAAGACTCTTGTTAATTTTTCTACTCAAGAAACTTTTCTACTTGGCCTCTGTGCAGTGGGTATGGGACACTTTCCACATAAATTATCTTAATTAATTCAATTTATTAAGGCCTTAATAAATATAAATTAGTAGAATTCTCTACTTTGTACTAACCTATTTTTATCATCACCATCATAGAAGATGTTATCAAGACTAGTTATATAATTTATATGTCCTTGTAAAAGGTTAAAGGGAGGAACTCCTTGTTCAGAAACAATTTTAAGGATTTTAAGTCACTACAACAGACCACTAATCCCATGGATTATTTGAAATTGAGGCTAGAGCATTAGACTTGGTTCATGATCATGAAGTTGTCTGTGAAAGCTACAAATAAAACATTACTTTCATCATCTCTTTCTAAAATATCTCTAACATGTACTCTCTAACACCTCAAAAGGGAAAGTCAAAATATAAGATTATATGATGACTTAGTATGTGAAATCTCTCTCGTCTCATCATTAACCTATCATTCTTCAAGTACTCTTATAGATAGATAGATAGATAGATAGATAGATAGATAGATAGATAGATAGATAAATGATAGATAGTTGGATAGATAGCTTATAAAAAGATAGATGATAGGTAGATAAATTAATGATAGATAATAATAGATGACAGTATATATGATAGATGCTTTCATATATCAATACAAGATTGGCACATGCTAGATAGATGAACACAGGGGCCATGTACAGAAAGATGACTAAATAGAAATGATGGATGATAGATGATTAGTTAATCTTAGCTTTGTTTCTTTTGCTGTGATCAAACTGTGACCCAAAGGACCTTGGGATGAGTGTCTTTCAATTTACAGGTGGTAGCCCAACACTGGGGGAAAACAGAATCAGAGGTCAATAGCATAAAGTCAGAAATGTAAGAAGAAAACTTGAAGGGATGCTGTGTACAGGCTCGACTCCCTCATTTGTTTAGCAACCTTTCTTATATAACCTAGGCCTACCCTCTTCAATATGGTATTACCCATGGTGAGCTGGGATCTACCATACCAATCAGAAATTAAGAAAATACCCCCAAAGACATGCCTATAAGTCAGTCTGATGGAGATACTTCCTTAGATGAGATTGCCTCTTCCCAGGAATGTCTAGGTTGTGTCAAGTCAACCAAAACTGTGTAACCCCCTGCCTCCCACTCCTATTCTTCTGAATAGTCTCTAATCTTTCCTCCAACCTCAGTTCAGCTTTGACCATCACTCTTGCTCATTTATACTCCTCTTCCTCCTTCTCCTCTCTCTCTCTCTCTCTCTCTCTCTCTCTCTCTCTCTCTCTCTCTCTCTCTCTCTCTCTCTCACACACACACACACACACACACACACCCTAGGTTACTAATATTAGGTACTTGGCTAGATTCTAGTCTTAGGATGAAGTTAGTAGTTATAACTCTAGCACATGTTAGGCTAGGTACACATTGTATAATTTGACAGCCAAATGAAAGAAAAGATATGAATTAGACAAATAAATGTAGCAATATGACCTCAAATAATTTTATTTCCTAAACTAATCTGAAACTCAGACTCTTATATGCACAGATGTAGTTGTAAGCCGCCCACGGCCTAGATGAACCAGGTACTCCTGGAAGGCAGGCTGGGGCTGAAAGAGAGACTAGACGGCAAGAAAAGAATGAAGCCAAGACAAATTTTCTCTGATAAAGGCCTGCGAGTTTACTAAGAGACTGTGCTTATAAAGGGGGAAGGCCCATCACTCACACACAGACATACAGACCCACACACACACACACACACACACACACGCTGCCAGTCCATCCTTGGTGCCCAGAGCCAGCCCGAAGACACCATGCAATGTGGATTGTCTAAAAGGTGTCTCAGCAGGATCTTAGAGAAGAGCAGGGCAGTTGACACTTCAAAAGAAGCCAGCCAAGTCGGAAAGCTGCACCGAAGGTGGCCCCACCTCAGTGGCGACAAGGTCTGCACCAGCCCACTTCAGGCTGGGGGAGGCTACACACAGATACTGACGCCTACATTTAAAGCTTTTGAGAAGGTTAAGGTTAAGAGTTTATAATCCAGGGCTGGAGGGATGGCTCAGTAGTTAAAAGCACTGACTGCTCTTCCAGAGGTCCTGAGTTCAATTCCTAGCAACCACATGGTAGCTCATAGCCATCTGTAATGGGATCTGATGCCCTCTTCTGGTATGTCTGAAGACAAATACAGTGTACTCGTAAACATTATATAAATAAGTCTTTAAAAAAAAAAGAGTTTACAATCCACCATCCCTATCTTTTAATGCATTTCTGCCAATGGCACTGTTCTAGATTCCTGGCTTAACTTGTGTTAAGTAAACTGAACAAAAGGTTTGAAACTGGAATCTCTATATAAGAGAGAAGACATTGTCTTTATCTTTTCAGACCTGAGTTATAATATAATATGTTTAAATATAGAAGGCCATGGAATCATACATAGGGAGAAATCAGGAATAGGGGATGACCAACTTAGATTGGTGGCATATGAAAAATTCACATGGAAGCCTACTGTGATGATTTGAATGGAAATGGCCCCATAGACTCATAGGAATGACAGTATGAGAAAGTGTGGCCCTGTTGGAGGAAGTGTGTCACTGGAGATGGGCTTTGAGGTTTCAGAAACTCAAGCAAGGTCCAGGGTCTTTCTCTATTCCTGTTGCCTGTCAATCCAGGTGTAGAACTGTTGGCTCCTTCTCTAGCACCACAGCATGCTCCATGCTTTCTGCCACAACGACAATGAACTAAACCTCTGAAATATAAACCAGTCACAATAAAATGGTTTTCTTTATAAGAATAACCATGGTTGTAATGTCTATTCACAGCAATAAAACCCTGACACCTACTTCTCACAACCCAACTGAAAAATATAGAAGGATAATAACATACATGGTATATAAGAGAACAGAGGGACTTACTAGAGGTTAAAGGATTAAGTAGAGATGAGGAGTGGAGGAGGCAGAGACAGGAAGAGAGTGAGTGAACTAACCTCAACTAATAATGCATGAAAAGCCACATGAAAAATTGCTAGTTATTAAGATAACTTCAAAATATCACTTTTCAAAAAATGAGTTCAATGAGGTTTCCTGTGTGGGTGGACAATACCACTCCCAGAAGACATGGGTTATTAAACAAAAAAAACCACAGTGCAAGCATGGGCTGCCTCCCTTTGAGAGATTGTCAGGGAGGCCATAGGGGTTTTCCCAAACAGCAGAGACTAATGCCATTACTCTTAGTTACCCACTGTGACCAGAGCGTAAGATCCTATTACTGAATACAACATATACTTTAGTTATAAAACACCAAGGAATCAACCTCAAACTGACAAGGGAACTTGTTCTATGGTAGCTAGGTTTCTTAGTGCTCAGGGGCACTCTTCAGGCTTCTGGATAAGAAAAGACATTAATGGTCTCACCCAGTGCTGGACAATGCATTCTGTTCGGTGGCCCTGCCAGGTTAACAGTGCAGTAGTGGTGTAATGAAATAACCAACTACTTTCTGATTGGGTTTGAAGATTGCTCCACAGGAGGCAATTTTGTGCCTGGTACTGTAATTCTAATCAAAAGGCTATGGCTGGGGAGTTACCAGCTCTTGTTATTTTGCTCAGTGGTCATGTTGTCAAATTACCTTCTAAATATTTATGGTTATGCAGTAGACCTTGACTGCTCTTAACTCTAATCAAAGGAGCTTCTTCTTTTGGCCATGGACGGCGGTCAAGGCAAAGAGAGTGAGTGGATGCTCAGTCCTAAATGGAATCTTTGTCAACCCTCCAACCCCTGCCCGGCACAGGGAGCATCTCAGAAGAGGAGGCAGAAAGAAAGAAGTGCAGAATATGGAGTACTGTTACGAAATGCTGTCCTGTGGACAGGACACAGCGTTTGAACTCACAACAGCTATGGTTATCTGTGCAGGATTCATACAAAATCAAGCCAGCCAAAACCCATGCATGGATAGGGGAAAGGCTCTCCGGGCCCCATCCTTTACTGAGAATCTATTGCCACTGAAGAAGAGGGGGAAACCAACATTGTTCTTGGAGGCCACCTTTTCAGGATCCAGTGGATGGTCCCATAGGCAAGCTAATCTGGGCAGAATATTTGGACATAGTAGTGAATTAACACACACAAAAATAAGACACGAAGTTACAATGTGAGGCATTGTGGGACTATGGAGAGCCTTGAAGGTAAGAAGTGGAGGCGGCATAGGAACACACACACACAATATGAGAGAGATTCTCAAAGAATAATAAGGCAATAAATCAAATAAGCTTCAAGTATTTTTGAAGTTTATACCTGCCACTGTGCCAAGTATATTATAGAAATTGAATAAATGCTATTTGCTTCATCTATAAAATTTGTACCGAATATAAAGGAAACTAAAGAGTATGTCTCACCCAAATTTACTAAAATAATAGTAATAATAATTAAAATAAACAAGACATATTCTCACTAACCATGGCTAGTCTAAAGAAGAGTGTAATGCCATATTTGACACTTTCAAGTTTTGTGCTAATTTATTGCCTAAAGAAATAACAACCGAACACGCAACAAGGCTGAAGATAGCAGCAGTTGAAACTTCTACAAAGAACTACTGTTTGTTTGAATACCTAACCCACTCGACAGAGGCTCACCCCAAAGGAGTCTTTAACATAAAGGATTCCCACACATCATTTTTAAATGTTTACAAAACTGAACATCCCAATGTAATGAGCTGTTAAGCACTTAAGGGTGGATATGGGGAACAGAGAACAACAGCAAAAAGTCAAGAACTGGCAGCTAGCACAGGTGTTTCGGGCCACTGAGGCAAACCAGGAGACAGCAGACACCATTGAGTATAAGTCCTACCTAGAGGGAGGAAGGGGCAGGGTATTCACACAACCACTACAGCCTTTGCTGTTCAGCTCTAGCTGCAAACACCAGGAACTCTGTCTGTTGAGAGGGCGCATGCATGTTCGGAAGGAAAGAGTTACTACCGTGCTATGACCTAGGCACCCGGATAGGAAGTCCCACCCACTGCCTCGCCACACTTCCATGCACGCCACCCTCACAGCCCTTGCTTGGGAACCCGCTGTGTTCTTGGGAAGCAGCCAGCGATTATTTTCAACAAATTCTATTTTCTGTCTGGAGTTCTGGCTTCCACAAAATGAAAACAAGACATACAAAGAGAACCACGTCTCTCTCCACCTTTCTTGGAGGTCGTTCAGGAGCTGAGGAACGTGAGTACGTGGGCGGTGAATCCAGACGATCCTTTGGATGTGTGGCATGCTCCCTCTTTATGAAAAGCACTGGGAGCACCGTGGCTGCTCGCTGCAATCACTCACTAATCAAGTTTCATGTTTTAAACTGATTGACTGTAGCATCGCCTGCCAAATCACTTTCATTGTTCCCAGACAGTTGTCGAGGCTGTACAATTGTTCTGGCTCATCCCGACACTTAACTGCTTTTCTTTTCGCCTTTAAAGGCATTTTCAGAAATGATCAAATCTGGAGTCTGCATCTCCTTTTCTACCAGAGAGCAAACCACAGGGACAATCCGAGTCTAAAGTTATGTTTGCCAAAGAGGCCAACTCTCTCCGAGTTTGATTGTGCTTGTGTGTCCAGGTGCTTTATCTCCAGCTAAGCTGAGTCAGGTTTCACAGCATCTTCAGTGCAAAGCTCATTTAAATGAACTCAGTGTCTTGCTCGCTCATCATAAGCCCAAGATCAGTTGTAAAAGTTCAGCAATCTTCACATTTTATTTATTTCCTGAAAACTGATGTTTATCTCCACTTTCAGATTTCTTAGTGGGAAAATGTATTCAGCCATCTTCCATGCTAGTCATCTCCAGATACAATTCCTTATGCTTAGACTTTACAGAAGTTTGGTTTCGGTTCTAGTTGATCATCACTGAAGTCCCCAAAGCATCCTAAATTGAAAAAAATAAAACAGCTCCAACCCTGTGAAAATCTTCCAAGTCCTGATGCGCCAAAATTCCACCTTCTCAGCTGACTTTAGCAGAAACTAGCCCTAGGTCACAGTCAAGACAGTGAGCACAAGAAGGTCTCTGTGGGGACCTGGACGGGTTTCTGGTTTCCTAATACAGGTGTCTCTCTTTCTACTCCTTTTCTCTGTACCTGAACTATAGATGCATACTAAGGTGACTCATCAGACCTCTTGGAGCCATGAGGAACAGACAAAAGTAACTGCAAGGAAGTGACCTTTGACAAAACTCCAACTCTAGACCACAATCTGAATTTGTTGCATGAATCAAAGAACATTATTCTTTAATCGGTATGCTTTATATTGCTTACAGTCAAAGGTAACCATTCACTTCTAAATCTAGGAAGTTATTAACCATCCCAGGAGGGCACACAATTCCCTCTGGGGTGTTTGCAGAGTAATGGTGAGATTAAATACTATGTTGGGACAGCATAAACAGTATGGCAATGTCAACTACACCAAGCGTTTGGACTTAAGATCATTTGATTCCCACAGCAAAGTCATCAACACTTACATATCAGTCTTCGGGTTTACAATTTTTTCAATATCTTGCAATCATCTAATTCCTACCAAACTCCATTTACTGAGCAAAAGGATATGTGGCAGGTATTGTTCGTCTCTTGGACCCACTTTTTAGTTCTTAAAGGACTTTAAGCATTAAAACATGAAAATCCTATTATTGTTTTCATATTTATAGAATAAAATCTAACTTCATGAACTGTCTACCTTCCCCTTTCATAGCTGAGTCAACCAACTCTCTTCCCAGTTCTGGAACCCCTGTCCCTCCCTCAGATTTCTGCCTCAGCATCCTCTTCCTGCAGTCTTCTAACAACAGGCTATACCCCATATCTTAGGCTTTAGCATAAAGATCTCACTCTAATCCAGTGGTTCTCAACCTTTGGGTTACAACCCATTTTGGGGTTGAATGATTCTTTCAAAGAGTTCACATATCAGATATCCTGCATATCTATCAGATATCCTGCATATCAGATATTTACATATGATTCATAACAGTAACAAATTACAGTTATGAAACAGCAAGGAAAATAGTTTTATGATAGGGGAACTTACCACAATATGAGGAACTGTACTGAAGGGTCACAGCATTAATAAGGTTGAGAACCACTGCTGGAAGCAGCCTTCCTTTACCACTGGACTTCAGGCACTATAGCATGGTGTTCGCTACATTCACAGCATCTCCCAAATGGATTGGCTAAAAAACTGAGAAGTGTTATTGGTTCTTATTGTCAAAAGCAGAGAGACAGGATAGGTTTGTTTGCCATTTTTGTGAATCAGACTCAAATCCTGAAAGTTTTTTTTTTAATTCTGATTTCTCTCCATGTTTTTTAATTGTGTGAAGCAATGCACACTGTGGCATCTGAGCTTCATGCTGGCCACTAAAGATCACAGGAGACTTTGGTGTGAAAAGTGAGGACCTGGCTCACAGAAGAAAGCTCACGATCTGAGGGGTAAACATGAATGCACTTAAAGCAACCAGAGACCAAAATAAGAACACATTATTTTTGCTGAATACTATGATGTAAGTAATAAAAGAGCCCTACAGAAAAGAAGAAATAAAGGAAACCGGACTGGCACAAGGCTCTTTTATGCACATGGACATATAAGATACGTGTAAATTGGTATCTTCAGGCTTTAGATAGATATAGTATTGAGTCAGTGGCTCAAATGGAGTGGATAGAAATGACAGTATGTGCCTTGAATCGATTCTGTAGAAGAAAAGACATGGAAGAATGTCCTGTCCTGGACTAGAGCACAAAGGGCAACATTTTGAGAAACTTAGTGGAGTTTAGACAACCCCATGTGTCCAGAACTCTCACTACCCTTGCCATTAAAGGCTAAACATATCCCATGATTCTTTATTATCTGCTCTTCTCTGGTGTATTTCACCACCAGACAGATATTTCATCTCCAATAGTTTTTAAACAAAAAGTTTGTGTGTGTGTGTGTGTGTGTGTGTTAAACTAAAATCTCTGAAACTGACACCCAAGAGAGAGAAGTGAGAAGAAAATGGTACTCCATGCTGTCTCCTGGACTGGAAAAGTAAGGAGAGAATGGGTGGGGCTCTTTCCTAAAGTGGGGCATGGCTGAAAAGGTGATGGATGACGAGCAGCTATGTTGTGGACACACATATTTTGATATGCCTGTCAGCATACAGTGGAGACATAAGAGAAAGAAACACTACCTTGTAGTTCAAGAGAAGGGTCTTCAAATATCATCATGGAAGTGGTAGCTAAAATCGTAAGCATGGTGTACCCACAGAAAGTGTGTTAAGCGTAAATTTTAAAGAATAACATATGCAAGGGCGGGAACTGGAAGAAAAGGCCAAGATAAGGTAACCCGGAATGGGGCGGTCAACCAGAAGGAGCTAAGCGGGGAATAAAGATAGGGTGGAAATCAGTCTACAATCTACAAAATCAAACCCATAGGAGGCTAAGAAAGAACCAGGCTTTAACGGTCCACTGTCTGGGTAAGAAGCAGGATGGATGATTAGTGACCTTGGCATGAACAGTTTATGCAGAGTGAGGATGGGAAAATCACATGGTGAATGAAGACTAGAATTTCAGACCAGCCTTCCAGAGAATACTAGCTTACCCGAATAAAAGGTGCCAAAAGGACTGTGAGGGCACATGGGAAATCAACAAAATGGAGGGATACAACTGAGGAATGACTAAGGAAAGACAGATTTCAGAGAATTCCCCATAGTATATGGAGCCATAGAAAGACCTGAGGGTCTGAGTAGACTTCTTGTTTATTAATTTTGTGTATTGGTGTGTTGTCTCCATGTCTGTCTGTGTACCGTGTGCTTACCTGGTGACTTTGGAGGCCAGCAGAGAGCATCAGATTCCCTGGGACTGGAGTTAGAGATGATTGTAAACTGCCATGCAGGTGCTAGGAATTAACCCTGTCTCTTCTGGAAAAGCAGCTAGTACACTTAGCCACTGAGCCACTACTCTAGCCCACTGGGCAGAATTTTACAATCCTGAGAAGATGGGGGGACGAATACTGGAATATGTGTGGCCAGGGGCATCTTTGAGTTAGGCCTCACAGTACTCACACTGGCAGAACATGGGTGAATCTACTCAGAATCATCATAATCTGCTGAATAAGGTTATGCTAGGAAGAAGTAAACGTTAATTTCCTCTAGAGAAAGATAGCATCATTCTCAATGTCAACTTTTTCCTACAATTTTGCTAACATAGCACATAGCTTTCAGTCAACAATGTCTAGGCCCTAGGCTCTATTACCAAAAGATGTAGATAAGGGTGTTTGCTTCTCAACCCAAGGAGCATCCTTCAGTGGGCGAGCTGGAAGTCTCTGAGAGAAAGTCTTTGACACTGACCCCTGACCTCCTCATATGCACACACGGTCACACATATGAACACACAGAATAATAATAAAGAGAGCAAACCACAGATAATAACTGAGATATTATAGATAGGCTTAGAAAAACAGTGCTTTCCCTTACCATAGTGATTATGGACTGAAACTATGAACCAAATACTGCTGCTGCTGCTGCTAATAATAATAATAATAATAATAATAATAATAATAATGATAATAATAATAATGTTTACTTTAAAAGCAAAAACTGGAGCTGGCGAGATAACTCAGTGGTTAAGAACTCTGACTGCTCTTCTGGAGGTCCTGAGTTCAATTCCTAGCAACCATATGGTGGCTCACAACCATCTGTAATGGGAGCCAATGCCCTGTTATGGTATGTCTGAAAAGAGTGTACTCACATACATAAAATAAATAAATAAATCCTTTTAAAAGCAAAAACCCCACATACTGCAGCTTTTATTAGTTCTTTGAGGGTTTCAAGCAATGTGATTTGATTTTGACTATATTTATCTCCCTTTCACAACTATTTTTCAAATAAACCATTTCCTACCCACTCTATTTTTTATCTTTTTTTTTTATCACTGGAGACCGAATTATGCTATCCAGATATTATTGGATAAATGATCTTGACTTACCAGGATTTATACTCTTAGAGAAAACTGTCTCTCACTCTCCAAATAGTTAAAAATTGCCAATAGTTCCATATCTTGGGGTGAAATTGTGTGCCCAGCACCTCTTGCCTTGCTATGATTTGGGGTTTTGTACTTTCTGTTGCAATAAGTGTAAGTTCATATGCCTGACTTCCCTACTGTCTCAAAAAGATAATGTTTCCTCATAGTCATCTACCATCTCAGGCTCTGGACTCTTTCTTATATGATCTCTGAGCCTTGGGGGGGGGGGTGTTGTGTGTGTGTGTGTATATATATATATATATATATATATATATATATATATATAGTCCCCTTTAGGTCTGGGTACTTTGCAGTCTCCTCTCTGTGACATGGCCACTTTTGGATCTTTTTGCTAACCACCATCTACTGTAAAGAGAAGTCTCTCAGTTGAAGACTGCAAGATGCACTGATCTCTGACTACAGTGATACGTTGTTAGGAATCGGTTAATACTGTGTCTATTTAGAAGAATAATATTAGAAAACTCTCTTTAGGCCTATGAACTATCTAGCCTGATATTGGTGCCATGGATTTTATTCTATAGAGTGGGACTTACATCGAATCCTATACCAGTGGCCATGCTTTTCCAAGCCAGTCCTCAGGGTGACTTTCAGGGGTCACAGAAGGGTATGATTGGTGGTTACTTTTCTACTCCAGTAGCACCTTCTGGCACTATGAAAGACAGCCAGTTGGGATAAAACTTCCTGATTCACACCAGCTTGATCTCTCCATGCCCTGTGACTTGTGCATGTGGTGTCTTCTGCAATAGGATCTTACCATCAAGCTCTGGAAGTTAACAAGGACAATGGAAATAGCCTGTAAGATTTGAGGATTCTAGGATGACACTGACCAGCAACAATAAAAGAAGTAGCTGATACCTGGCCCTGGACATTTTGTTAGCACCTGATATCTAGTATGAGCATTGTAAACCTGTTATTTCCTGCATTTTAAACACACATACACACACCTCTCTCCCTCTCTCTCCTCTCCTCTCCTCTCCTCTCCTCTCCTCTCCTCTCCTCTCCTCTCCTCTCCTCTCCTCTCCTCTCTCTCTCTCTCTCTCTCTCTCTCTCTCTCTCTCTCACAAACACACATAGAACCTTCACAGGACCTAGGGCCTCTCCTCCCTTTGATGACCGACTAGGCCATCCTCAGCTACATATACAGCTAGAGCCACATGAACCACCATGTGTTTTCTTTGATTGGTGGTTTAATTCCAAGGAGCTCTGTGGGTACTGGTTAGCTCATATTGATGTTCCTCCTATGGGGCTTCAGACCCCTTCAGCTCCCTGGGTACTTTTGAAAGAAAGAAAACTAAATTCAAGACTCCAAAGCCCTAGCCAGAAAGTTTATTCAAGGTCCATGACTCATGCAAAAAATTCATGGAAACTTAGTCTCCTGGAACCGTGTCATCCTGTATAAAGAATGCTCCAATGTCCTTGCTTTAGTTGGTAAACAGATCTGTGTGCTTTCCCTTAATATTGCTTTATTACAAGTGTTCCTAATGATTGATATTTTGACATATAGCTAAGTTAGATTCTAGGCAGTCCTTGATGTGACCTTGGACATGGATAGCTAAGTCACTGCCCTACACAGAAATTTACCATTATCTAGGAAGAAGGAAGTTTGTGACCTAAAGTGGAACCAGAGTAGATACTTAGAACTATAGGTAGCTGAGTTACACCCAAACACAAACAAGTATTTACAATGGCCTAGGGGGAAGGTGGACTATACAATAGACTAGAGTAAGAACTATGGCAAGGGCACGAAGCCCTTGCCCCTGACTTCTAAGATTAAGTGGACCTTCAGTGGAGCTGTTTTTGATCCCAGTTGTTAACATTGAGTTTTACCCCAGTTGGTTCTGGCCAGTTCTTCCATATTTGTATTCCTTTGTTTTGTGTAAGAATCCAGTAACCTCTTTATACCTTGCCTGTGTGTCACCCAACTTCCCTATTTTCTTCGGTATAAAATGTTTGATGCTCGATTTGACAAATTACATTCAGATCCACACTCCCTTGTGGATCTGTGAAGTCTGTCTGTCAATTCCCACTGACTCCTTGCCCACCTGCACCAGAGACTCGTTCCACGCAGACAAGGGACCCAGAGGGTCTATGGCAGAGCTTCTGGGCTGATATCCACTTATCAGTGAGTGCATATCATGTGTGTTCTTTTGTTATTGGATATCATCCTGAGTGAGGTAACCCAATCACAAAAGAACACACATGATATGCACTCACTGATAAGCAGATATTTGCCCAGAAACTTAGAATATCCAAGATACAATTTGCAAAACACATGAAACTCAAGAAGGAAGACCAAAGTGTGGATACTTCACTCCTTGTTAGAACGGGGAACAAAATACCCATGTAAGGAGTTACAGAGACAAAGTTCTGAGCTGAGAAGAAGGAAGGACCATCCAGAGACTGCCCCACCTGGGGATCCATCCCATATACAACCACCAAACCCAGACATTATTGTATATGCCAGAAAGATTTTGCTGACAGGACCCTGATATAGCTCTCTCTTGTGAGGCTATGCAAGTGCCTGGCAAAGTGTATGCTGAAGTGTATGCTGACAGTCATCTATTGGATGACTAATGAAGGAGCTAGAGAAAGTACCCAAGGAGCTAAAGGGGTCTGCAACCCTATAGGAGGAACAACGATATGAACTAACCATTAACCCCCATTTGTGTTCTCTTAGGGTCTGTATGACATCTGCCTACATCTGTCTGTAGATCTTCTGGCTTTCATAGTCTCTGGAGAGAAGTCAGGCATAATTCTGATAGGTCTGCCTTTATATGTTACTTGACCTGTTTCGTTTACTGCTTTTAATATTCTTTATTTTTAGTGCATTTGGTGTTTTGATTATTATGTGACAGGAGGAATTTCTTTTTCTGGTTCAACCTATTCAGAGTTCTGTAGGTTTCTTGTATGTTCATGGGCATCTCTTTCTTTAGGTTGGGGAAGTTTTCTTCTATAATTTTGTTGAAGATATTTGCTGGCCCTTCTCATCTTCCTTCCTGAAATCTTCCTTCTCCTCTATACCTATTATCCTTAGGTTTAGTCTTCTCATTATGTCCTGGTGTACTGGCTAGTTTTGTGTCAACTTGACACAGCTGGAGTTATCACAGAGAAAGGAGCTTCAATTGAGGAAATGCCTCCATGAGATCCAACTGTAAGGCATTTTCTCAATTAGTGATCAAGGTGGGACCATCTCTGGGCTGGTAGTCTTGGCTCTATAAGAGAGCAGGCTGAACAAGCCAGGGGAAGCAAGCCAGTAAGGAACATCCCTCCATGGCTTCTGCATCAGCTCCTGCTTTCTGACCTGCTTGAGTTCCAGTCCTGACTTCCTTTGGTGATGAACAGCAGTATGGAAGTGTAAGCTGAATAAACCCTTTCCTCCCCAACTTGCTTCTTGGTCATGATGTTTGTGCAGGAATAGAAACCCTGACTAAGACACCTGAATTTCATGGATGTTTTGGGTTAGGATCTTTTTGCATTTCGCATTTTCTTTGATTGTTGTGTTTTCTATGGTATCCTCTGCACCTGAGATTCTCTCTTCTATCTATTGTATTCTGTTGGTTATCAATGGCTCCTGACTTCTTTCCTAGGTTTTCTATTTCCAGAGTGGTCTCTCTTTGTGATTTCTTTATTGTTTTTACTTCTAATTTTAGATCCTGGATGGTTTTGTTCAATTCTTTCACCTGATCGGATGTATTCTCGATGTGTTCTCCTGTATTTCTTTAAGGGAGTTATTTATTTCCTTCCTAACGTCCTCCATCATCATCATGAGTAATGTCTTTAGATCCATATCTTGCTTTTCTGGTGTGTTGCTGTATCTAGGACTTGCTATGGTGAGAGAGTTTGGTTCTGATGATGCCAAGTAATCTTGGTTTCTGTTGCTTCTGTTCTTATGATTGCCTCCTGCCATCTGATTACCTCACTTGCTCACTGCCCTCAGTATATTTGATTGGAGCCTGTCCTTTCTATAATCCTGGTTGATTCAGAACTCCTCAGAGTCCTGCTTTCTCTGTGATCCTGTGATTCCGGGCTCCTGTGAACCTGAGATTCAGGGTCAAACTTCCTCTGAGGCCCTGTGATCCTGGTGTGACCAAGCTTCTGGGATGCTGGGATCCTGGAATCCTAAGATCCTGGGTGTGTTACAGTGCCTGGAAGTGGTACCTCCTCTGGGGACCGAGGGGCTGTTCGCTGTGTTTGAAACCAAGGTAGACCAGCAACATCCAGAAGGAACCAGAGCTGCTGGTCGGGCAGGTTTCCTGTGTTCCTGCTCCTCCTGGGATAGGCCCTCACGGTTGTTTTGGAACAGATGTTGCATTCCACTCACCAGTGATCCTAGGTTCCTGGGCAAGCTAGGGTGCCTCTGGGGACCTTGGGACCATCTGCGGAGTTCACACCCAAGGTGGCCTGGGACTGGCTCTGACAGGAATGAACCCCAGCCGCTTTCCTATTTTATTCTTAATCTCTCCTCCCTCGGATATCACTATCATGGTCGCTTATTAATTTCCCGACCTTTATTGGTATGCTAAATGAAACACACATATCTGAGTATTTAACGCTAACATCCACATATGGGAGAAACATTGAACTTTATTTTTCTGGGTCTGGGTTACTTCATTCAGAATGATTGCTTACAGCTCTATCCATTTACCAGCAAATTTTGTAATTTCATTTCTAGCTAAATAAATTTTGTAGAGATATACTGTATCTTCATTATTCATTCATCAGTTGGTGGACATCAAGAATATTTCCATTTCTTAGCTATAGTGAATAGAGCAGTAATGAACATGGGTGAGCTGATATCTCAAGAGGAGGCTACGGAGTCCTTTGGGTATATATCCAGGAGTGTATTAATTTGATCAAATCATAGATATATTTTTATGAAGATATTTTTGGTGAACCTCAATGCTGATTTCCACAGTGCTACACCAGTCTGCATTCCCACCAGCAGTAAATAAGTGTTCCTCTTTCACCACATCGATGCTAACATTTCTTGTCATTTTTAATTATTATCTTAGTCATTTGGTTTTAGCCATAAAATGAAGCTACAGAAAAATGTTAATCTGAAATTTCCCCTGATAGCTAAGGATGTTAAACATCTTTAAATATTTCTCAGCCATTTGCACTTCATATTTGAAGACATTCAGTTTGGTTAAATGTACCATTTTTTAATTGAGTTGTCTGTTTTCTTGTTTAATTTTTGAGTTCTTTGTATATTGTGGATAGTAACTGTCTGTGAGACCTGGTAAAGATATTTTATCATCCTAAATTCTTCTCTTTCACTCTAGTAGTGATTGTGTCTTTTGCTGTACAGAAACTTTGTAAGTTTCATGAGATACTGTTTATTGTTGGTCTTATATGCTGTGCTATTTGGTCCTGTTCAGAAAGTCCTTTCCTATGCCAATGAGTTCGAGCATATTCCCTACTTTCTCCTCTATCAGAGTCAGGGTATCAGGTCTTATATTGAGGTCTTTGATGCATCTGGAGTTGAGCTTTATGCAGGAGGTATCACCATCCCATGTTTCAAGTTAAAGTACAGAGCTATAGTAATGAAAACAGCATGGTATTGGCATAATTGCAAATGTATTGATCAGTGGGATAGAACTGGGAACCACATATAAACTCACACTCATACAGCCACCTGGTCTTTAACAAAGAAGCCGACAATATACATTGGAGAAGAGACACCACCTTTTAAAAATGGTGCTGGTCACCCTGGATAGAGGTATGCCGAAGAATAAAATTCAGTTTTCTTTCTCATTCTTTATAAAACTGAGCCAAATACTTTGTAATTTCAGTCATATAAAATGAAAACATCAAAAACAAATGCCTACCTCTGCCAGGAGGGAAAAACACGCTTGTTATTGTTCAGTGGGGGTCAGGAGAAATGGGATGGAGGACTAGGAAAGTTCAAAGTATGTTGACCAAGATGAAGGTCACATAGAAACACAGAAACTTGTTTATAGATATGTATCCTGCTGTACGTGTACCAGTGAATTTTTCTATTGATTATTATTTCTCAATAAATGTTGGTTTATGGTTTTATTTTAAGAATAGCTAATTATACAGGGGACTAGCAATGAGTAAACCCTTTCAGTAGGAGAATATTTATGCATGCAAAGGCTTCAAATATTTTTTTTATCAGACTTCGACTAAAATAACTAAGATTTTATGTTGAGGGAGATAAAGGGGAAAAAAACCTGAGAGTTTGTGTGGAGTTTTAGAAACTGGTTTTACAAAGCATCAAATTGTAATTACATCTTAAAAATTCTAAAGTAAAAATGAATTCAACAAATGGATTCATCAGCAGATAAAAGGCAATAGAGGAAATAACTGGTAAACTAAAAATAACAAATTATTCAGAATATAACAATGAAAACTCAAAAAATATGAAAAGATACTGGAGAAAAGAAAGGGGCGCCTTAGAAATAATGAGAAGTTCTAATATACATGTGAAGAGGGTTCAAGGCCAGCATGGTGGCTCAGCTTGCCCCCAGAGTTCAATCCCTAGGACCTAAGTGGTATAAGGAGAAAACCAATACATACAAGTTGTCCTATGACCTCTGTGAGTATTCCTGTAGTATGCACCTCTTCTCTGTAATGGTGAATATAATATAATAAAAATGTCCATTTATTTATTTATTCATTTTACATCCTGATCATTGCCCCCTCCTCCTAGTCCCTCCCCCCTGTCACATAGTCCCTCCCCCATCCCTCCTCTCCTTCTCTCAGAAGGGGAGGCCCCTACTGGTTATTCCCCTACCTTGGTACATCAAGTCTCTGCAGGAATAGGTGTATCCTATCCTATTGAAGCCAGACAAGTCAACCCAGCAAGGGGAAAGGAATCCATAGGCAGGCAACAGATTTAGGGCAGTCCCTGGTCCAGTTGTTGCCCCACATGATGACTGAACTGCACATCTGCTACTGAAAAAATATAACGTAAAAGCAAAATTCTAGGCCTTTAGGCCCAGACTTGAGAATGTGACCTCTATGAGTCAATGCTCCAAGGTATGCTAATCATAAAACAGATATTGACATTCCTTCACCCCCCACTTCCTGGGTTCAAGGAGTGTTCATTCAAAGAAAGTCACCCTGACCCACCCTGACCATTGCTGGAACCCGCTATGCAGATGTGCTATTGCTAGAGGCTCATTGTTACTGTCTTGACTTTCCACTTCCTTGTGACTCTTAACTGGTATTTTTGGTATTTTCCAACAACACCTTGAGTTGTGGTTTCTTCCTTTAAATACCCCTTTACCCAGCTACTTGGTGTGCCATGGTCCTCTACCCCTGCGTGGTATATGACTGTGGGCCCCAGAGTGCTCTTGAATTAAAAGTCCTCTTAGCAGTTTGCAGCAAGACCGTTTCTTGTGAGTGATCTGGGGTGTCGCCTCTCCTGAGTCAGAATGTGGGGGAGTCCTCACATTGTGGGTCTTTCGCTACATATGGAGGAGAGGAGTCTAGGCCTAGCCTGAGCTTCCTCTTTGTTTGGGGGTTCAGTCTCTGAGAGCCCCCAAAAGGAACCACATTAATTGACTCTGTTGGTCTTCCTATAGAGTTCCTATCCTCTCCAGGGCCCTCAATCCTTCCCTCAACTCCTCCATAAGACTCTGTCCAATGTTTGGCTATACAAAACAAAATCTTTAAGAGGATTCAATTAAAAAAAAAACAACAACAATGTAGGGTATAAACAGTATTTGAATATGGACTGAATAGGTTGTATCTATATATCTAGGAGTCACACATGCATAGATGTAACAATTAAAGAAAAAGAGGCCATGAATTTTAATAAGAGAAAGAGTGTGGTACGTGAGAATGCTACAGAGGGAGGAAAGGCAAGAGAGAAGTGCTGTGATTATGTTATGATCTCAAGGGGAAAAAACTTAAAAAATGGTATTTGAAGAGATAGTGACTCAATGAATGCTCTAAAAAGGTTTTTAAAAATCAAGACAAAACTCCAAAGAACAAAACTTAATTTGCATCACCTCATATTAAAATGACAAGAGAAAAACATTTAAAGCAACCAGGGGGTAAGGGAAACTATCTTTTAAAAAGCCACAATTATATCAGACAGCTTAGTTCCTAACGCAGGAAGTAGAACTAGGAGAGAATAAAACAATGTATTTAAATGCTGAAAGACAATAACTACAAACCTATAATTCCACATGCTGTAAAAAAGTTCTCCAAAATAGATGTAAGATGAAAATGTTTCTAGAGAAACAAGAGCAGAAAAGTTTCATCCCCGTATAGCATAAGATATTAACTCTGTACTTCAGGCATGGTAAAAATGAACTCCCTCCTCCAAAGATTGAAGCTATAATCAGAATCATAGTGAAAATCAGCAAATATTTTTAAGAGGGTTTTGTTGGAACAGGACCCATTTCTTCTTCCCGAATTCTCAATCGTTCCTCACTGCTCATCATTTTCAAGGTTTCAGGAAAAAACCAAGCACAGCTTTCCCAAACTGTCCTTTAAGCGTCACTGTGCTGTCCAGTAGACCTTCCATCAAACTCATACACCTTCATCCATGGAAATGTGCAGTCTCCTGGATGACTCAAGGGAAGTTCTGTGGCGTAGACTCAAATGAGAATTGCTTTCATAGGGAACAAGTCAAAATCTCTACATTTCTGGTTCTAATTTACCACATGTGTGCCTCCCAATGCATTGATCTAGCCCCAGGTCACTGGATCAACAGGACCAAAGCTACTAGTAATGCCTAGGAGGCCACAATGCTACACAAAATACTCCCTACTAAAAACATTGGTTTTCTTTGCTGATTTTCTTAGACCTGCACCTGATGCAGCTGGCCTCCTTCTTTCTGCAGCCCTGTACCCACTCACAGATACTGAGGCTTAACTCACCCCTATTCCTTTCAGTATTGCCTTGTCCCCTAGTTCAGCTTTTCTACTTCTATGTGCTTCTCAGAATTGCCTGCTATCTTTCTTAACATTTATTTCCACCATCTCTAGTCCCTTGTGTTTCTTCGCTCCACCTAGTTTATAGATTCTTTTCCTAGTCATCCATTGCCACCTTGGAGTCCAAACAGCATTTGTAGCCATGACACAAACTCTTTGCACCATAAGCTATGTGGAGTCATTCACATCTCCTTGTCTTTGTAGGAAGTCAAAGATGTCTCCAACAACCTTCAGAGACCATCCCTATGGCTAAGGGTTTATCACACACACACACACACACACACACACACACACACACACCACTTATGAGCATGTGACTTCTCCCCAGAATTTAGAATCTTGTTTGTCCCATGATGCATTGAACTGTTGAGTTGAGCTTGGAGATTCCCCATTTGCTAAAGTCAGGTATTGAAGACATATGAGATTTTAGTGGCTAGATTGAGATCTGGCAAAGGCTGGGCTACACAGCTGGGTGTGCTCCCAGGCACCTGCCATCTCACCTGCACCCCTATACCATTAGTCTTCTAGAACATACAAAGGTCTTCAACCTTACAAATACTGTCCTGACACTTAAAAATACTATTAGTGCCTCTTCCCTGATCCCTGCAATGATACTTTCCTTTGCTCTGTTACTCTAGTGGTCTTTCGTTAAGGCAAATGGGATGTTTTCACTGACCTAAAAGCTTTCCAAGATACTCTTTCTTAAGACAGAGTTTTAATGGACTCAGAAGCCACTCAGTATCTGTCCTCCCAGGACCCCGGGTTAAGGTAGAGTCTTTTGCCCTTCCCATAACTTGGCTTCTCCACTAACTGCCCTCTATGTCTTGTCTATACTCAGTTGCCTTTCAACTCTTCAAAGACTCCACAGTTTCATCAGTCTGAAGAATCCTTGTACTCAGAGCCTGGACTTTTGGATTTTGTCTGCTCCAGGAAGTCTTCTACCGAACTGTTTATCTAATTTGGATTCCAGAACGTTCCCCTTTAGAACCATGTTACTTCGTTAATATGCTGAATTACATAAATGAGCATGAGAAATATAGGTGGCAAGAAAACAGACTCACAGATTGTAGGTTCTTTCTTCCAAGTGGAGGGATATAAAAGGATAAAGGATTATTAGGAATAAATGTTGCTGAGCAGGGGGAGAGGGAGGGGAGGGGGGTTTCGAAGGGGAAACCAGGAAAGGAGATAACATTTGAAATGTAAATAAAGAAAATATCTAATAAAAATGATTTTTTAAAAAAGAAGACATGAGAGACATTCTGTCCAACAGATTGAACTTAGAGCAAGGACAAGGCTAGAAATGATGATGTGAGCTCCCTGAGTGGAGAGGGGACAGATGAAGAGCTCAGTCAATCAAGGCCAGTTCTGCACAGTTACAAGAGCTAACATTTCTTGTCTGCTTACTCGGTAACAAGTACTATTTTTAGGTCTTTATAAATGAAGAAACAAAGGCACAAGATTACACAGAAGAATTAAACTACTTGTAATTGAAAAGTCATGACCTAAATCTAGGCACTCTGTCTCCCAGCAAAGAGATCTAAGCCAACTGCCAGACTGGCTTTAAGGAGATGTCTGTCTGTACAGCCGAGAAGGGGAGAGTGTTTCTCCAGATGATTATCTAAAGGTAAGGGGAGAGGGAAGAGAGTACATATCTCTGCCCTCTTTTTAGCTCTCACTTTTGAGGGAGGGAAAATCATTCTTATCTGTTGTGTAAGTAGCATAGAAAAAAACAGAACATAGCAAGAGACCCAATGAAGGGCTTACAACATGCTGGAGCCACTACTGTTATAAAGAGGCATCTTGTATGTGTCTTAGATTTGACTCTCAGAATGGGTCCATAAATGAGGGCTTATGTAAACTGTGTGTTGCCTCTTCCTGACCTAATGATTTGAGAATCAACATTTAGACTGTTTTAGGGCAAACTGATGTTAGCATAGAAGAGACTTCCCTTAAATCAATAAAGTTAACCTCAATCAGTATAGAACCAGGACATACAAGAATGTCAGAAATTTAAACAACAGTTATAAGGACTGGCTCTTCTTTGTGGCTAGCTGGAGAGGTTCTGGTTAAGAATAAAAAGCAAGATATTGGAAGGCACCACAGTTCACTCATTCCATTATGATCACACATGCCTTCTAACATCTGAGAAAACAGAACTTTTCCTGAAATGGCTCTGCACACTCTGAGGAATGATACAAACGAGCGTGGGCGATGCATGCAGTACCCTGCTGAGCATCCTTGCCCTGCTGAGCATCCTTGCCCTGCGCTCTGTGACCTACATTACTGAGGCAGAGACCATAAAGATGAGCCCACCCCCAGAATGCCTTAGCTTCTGCCCTGCATCAATAGCTCCTGTAATCTTGATAGGGTTGTTGGCTCTTTAATCGCTTTGAGCCTTGGTGTATTCACTTTGGGGAAAAGAAAAAGCAGAGCATGAATAGAGGAGAAATTTACCCTGAATAATCCCAAAGATATCTTAGCACTTGAGTAGTCAATTGCTATCCAACCAAAAGTTCTGAAAAATCCCACTTATGGTTGTCTATATTTAGCTCTTAGCTTTCCAAGAAGCTACCAAAAATACAAATTATAAACTACAAATATCTGGTCTATTATGTGAGATCCAAGTCACAGGGCATATGTTCCTTACAAATGAATTAAAGAAATACCAGTGTAATTTTTCTAATATTTTTGAGCTGTGGCAAAGGCTACTGTATGCAAATGTTCATCTCTTACAGGACATACTGTGCTTCTGGTATAATTTGCTTGTGAGGAGGGAGGGAGGGTGGGAGGAAGGGAGGGAGGGAGGGAGAGAGACAGAGAGAGGGAGAGGGAGGGGGAGGGGGAGGGGGAGGGGGAGGGGAGGGAGAGGGAGAGGGAGAGGCAGAGGGAGAGGGAGAGGGAGAGGGAGAGGGAGAGGGAGAGGGAGAGGGAGAGGGAGAGGGAGAGGGAGAGGGAGAGGGAGAGGGAGAGGGAGAGGGAGAGGGAGAGGGAGAGGGAGAGGGAGAGGGAGAGGGAGAGGGAGAGGGAGAGGGAGAGGGAGAGGGAGAGGGAGAGGGAGAGGGAGAGGGAGAGGGAGAGGGAGAGGGAGAGAGATTAAAACTTCAATGAAGGGTTGGAGAAATGGCTAAGCAATTAAGAGCAGTGATTGCTCTTCCAAAAGTCCTGAGTTCAATTCCATGCAACTACATGGTGGCTCACAGGCATCTGTGATGGGATCTGATGCCCTCTTCTAATCTATGTCTGAAGACAGCTACAGTGTACTCCTATAAATAAAAATAAATAAATCTTTCAAAAAAAAACTTCAATGAAAACACTCACCTGAAAAATTGCTTCCGAATCCATTTGTAGCTTAATGGTGGTATTTAAATTCTCTGTGGTCTCCTGCATCTGGTGTTCTGTGATTTGATGGTTATTCTTTGTGTACACTTACATAGGAACTGAAGGGAATCCACAAGGTAAATGCTACCTCCATTATAAAGTTAGATAATGAAGGACCAAATGGTTCAAAGCCCAAATGTTTGCTTCTATTTTGGTAAGAACACTTCATTCTCTTTCTGTTATTGATCAGCTGCTTCTGGATGTTGCTTTTAACATTTTTCTCTATTTTTGAGAATTTTTGTACACGGATATAATGAAATATGATATTTAGCACCTCCATTACCCACTCCAACTCTCTCCATGTCTCCCCCAAAATGACACCCTCCCAATGTTTTGTATTAATTTTTAATAATCCACTAAGTCCAGTTAGTGCTATAGATGTTCATGGTTCCAGGGACTCCAGTAGAACACGGGCCAACTACCTGTAGCCCCACTCTCAAAAAAGAATGATTCTGTCTCCTCCCTGACTAGCAACTAGAAATAGCTCCTCAGGAGTGGGACACCGAGATCATATGACTCATCTTTGCTAAGATGTGGGATGGATGGATCCTGCATGGACCTTGTTCAGGTATACACAGCTACTCTGATTTCATGAGTATGACGGCCATATTAGGCCCAGGAGAAAGAAATTCCTAGCACTCTTGCTTATCCCCCAGGCTTAGATTGTTTCTTTTCTCTGTTCCTTATTATCCCTTGTTATCTAGGTGGAGAAGGGGGTTACTACAGATGTCCCACCTATTGTGTGCTTCTATATATCTCATATTTCACTTGACTTTGTTGAAAGTCTCTCCCTGAACTTTAGAGGTGGCAGATGAGGCTGGTTTCTGTAGAACAAGGTAATAAACCCTAAGTGGTACTTCCCTTGGTAATCTCATGTCTCGCCAAGTGTTCCTGCAACCCATTGGTTTGTATTTAAATAGAATGCTCATTTATTCCTTCATATGATTTTTATGAGAAAATAATGTTGCAGATCATTTTCTAATCCATAGTTTAATATTTGCAAACTAGCAGAAATGCAATTTTGCTGCCAGCACCTGTTCAATGACAGATTGCTTATTTCTAAATACACTATCAAGCACATTAAATAATAAAAGGTGGGTTATGTCTGTTCTTTAGCAAAAGCAAATTCCACTCCTTGCTCAGTAATTATCTTAAGAGAGCAAAAATGTAATCATTAAAAATAAGTTAATTATTTTTGCCATTTGCTTGCTATAGATTAATGTTCATATTACTTAAATTAAAGTCCTTCTACTGAGAAATATATTATCTATTTTTTTTGTTAAAGCTTTTTTTTTTTAATTAAACTTCTTTCAATGCTCTAGACCTTTTGGGATGATTATAATAGTGATTCAATATATTTAATCTGGGATTTTGTTTTAGCAAAGCAACAAGATATAAATCATACTCCCTGGCTAACACTGAACCTTTAGCCTCCCATTGTCAAGTGCCACACTTGCCTTACACAGAGAAAGATGACTTTGAGGGCAAGACTCCAGCTGAAGGGCAGAACTGACTCAGGAGTTGACTGAAAGGTAAATAGAGAGATAAGAACCTAGAAAGTCTTGTTCCTCTTATTTCCAAAATCCTCTGTTTAATATCAAATGCATAGCAATAATGTACTTTCAACATTTTGTAGCTAAAACCCAAAACGTATCCTTTTTATATTAGTGTGTAACAATGAGGTTGGGACTCAGTTCACCCGTTATATCAAAGATGCCTCGTGATCATCACTATCTAGGAAGAAAATTTTGTCAAGTGGCTTCTACTTGATCTTTGGTCAGTACACTTGCTCTGCCTACTCTGAGGTTTTGATTTGTTTTTATACAGAATACTTTGATCAGGGTTTTTCTCTCTCCTATCTCAGCCTAGATCCTCCCCCTTCTCTCTTCCTACCCAACATCATTTTACCTATCCATCTACCTACCTGTCGATCTATCTCTCTATTTCAAAAGAAGTCAAAATAAACATAAAAATCAATAAAACAAAAATAAAATGCCAACATGAAAGAAAACCAGCAAAAAAGAGAAAACAACAACAACATGGATCCATGGAGTTTACTTTGTGTTGGCCAGCATCTCCTAACCATGGGGCCTGCCCTGAAGTGTGGTTGATAAACACAGTGATGTTCCATGGAGGAAACTGATTTTTACCTTCCCCAAGGCTAACAATTTCAAGAGCTTCTTGGCTAGGGATGGGACCCATGCCCACCTTCCCCTCTCAGTGCTGGGACCCTGTCTGACTTGAACACAGCCAGGCCCTATGCATGCTGCCACAGCCATAGGAGCATCAGTCCTGTTGTGTCTGAAAGACACTATTTGCTTGGCATTACCCACCACCTCTGGCACTTACAATCTTTCTGCATCCTCTTCTACATAGATCCTCATGCTTTGATGGGAGGAGATTGATGAAGACACCCCATTTAGGAATGAGTGCTCCAAAGTCTCTCACTCTCTGCACACTGTCCAGTTGTGGGTCTCTATGTTAATTCCTATCCATTACAAGAAGAAGCTTGAGCAAGGCACTCATCTATGGTGATCTGGTCCAGGTTTTGTATCTGTGCATTAGTATAATTTCTAACTCCCTGGATAGGACAAATGACAACTTACACTGGAATAAAGATTAAAAAAAAAATGAAGGTGGACTCCAAGCTATTGTGTTTTTCTGGTCCATCACCCAGTATGAGGCATGCATGAAATCTTTCAGATTTCAATACAATTTACTAGACAGTCAATAACAGAAATGCACAGTAGCCCACTCAGAGAACTGAGCCATTTCAGTGTCTGTGGATATCCTTTCTCTTTAAGTCTCTGCAAAAGAGGGAGGTGAGGTTGTTGTATTTTATTTGTAAGATAGCTTTTTTGCATGTGTGTACACTTACATATCTAGTACCAGCAGAGGACAGCAGAGGCTGCTAGATCTCCTAGAACTGGGGTAATGGGTTGTGTGGGCTGCCATGTGAGTACTGAGAACGGAATGTGGGTCCTCTGCAGGAGCAGCCAGTGCTCTTAACTGCTGAGCCATCTCTTCAGCTCCAAGGGAGATATTTAATACCTATTAAATATGCACTGAATCCCTTCAACTGTTGTTAAGCCATCTGTTACCAGTTCTGCTCAATTTATGTTTCAAGAACACATCTTCTTTAATGCCTGAATTGTATAGCATCTCAATATCTATATGAACTCATTATCCTAGTGATACAAAATCTCTGCCAAGGTCATAATATAAGAAATTATTGGTGCCTTGCGAGAAACCAATAGTCCTACCCAGCTATGATGCCAACAAACTACAATGACCAGTCTGAAGTGATATCCATCCCTAAGGATGAATTAGTAACACACACACCTTGGCAGTAACTGACAGCTCCCTAATTTGACTAAGACCCATTCAAGAAAAAGGAAACCAATAATGTGGCAGGAAAGCCAGTCAGCTTCCTGGAGTTAGTGAGGTCAGGAGTCTTGGAGGACAACCTGTATCTGCCACTTTACTAAACCAGCATAATCCCTAACTGCATTCTAAAAGTTTACCCTTATGCACACAGATAACTTCAGTCCCACTCCTTGACTCAAGAAAACCTCTGTTTGCAACAGAGACAATTAATATAACAAACCACAACTGATCAAAATGCACCAGAGAGGTAATCATAAGATGTACAGCCTAACTGATACATCTGAACCACTGCTGCACCAAAGGCTCAGGGATGATGATGGAAGAAGGGGCAGAAAGATTGTAAGAGCCAGAATAACAGGAAGTTTACTATGAGATTGTGTATCTTAGCAATGGCAGAGAAACCACACCCATGAAGTCTCATCAACATGGAACCTGACATGGAATAGGCCAAAACCAATACACATGTTAACACAGAAAATTTTATGGGGCCCCAACCTTACACAAAGAATTATATACTGTTGAGGTTTGGTCTTTTGCTGTGTTGTTGTAATGGAAAATACTGGCCTCCAAGGCCTGGTTGCCCCCAAGTACCAGCGAATCTTCACATAGACACAAGTGACATTATGTGACCTTGGCACACACACACACCCAAGTTATCAGTGACTGGTGAATAAAAATATCTATAGCCTATAGCTGGGCAGAAGAGACATGGGTATAGTTTGGGGTTCCCAGGCTTGGTGTCTGAGGAGCACAATGAGGAAGTAGGGAGAAAAGGAAGACGCCATGGGTTAGGAGAGTCATGAAAGCATGACCATGAGGGTCAACTGAACTTAAGAGTAGCCCAGGATGAACATGGCAAAATTATAATTTGGGGTTATTGATGGAGAAATAGATTCTAATAGTAGAGAGGGTAGGTATCTGTCTAGATGCAATGCTGTTTATACTAATAAAAGTTGAGTGTCTTTTATCTGAAAACTGAATGATTGAAAGTAGGGTAGAAACCTTGATTGAGATTAAATATTTTCTATAACGAGAGACAAGTAAATCCTGCTACAGCAGTGTAGTAGTCTCCCAGGAAGAAGATTCCCTCATTGGCCATCCACTAGGAAGCCTTGAAATCATATCTACACAAGCGATAGTATACACACCGAGCAAGCTATAGTTATATATTTAGAAATGTGTATGTATGTGTACATATAGACCAACAACTAAAGTAAAACAGGCCATGAAGTTGAGAGAGATCAGGGAGGATACATGTGAGAGAGAAATAGGAAAGGGGGAAATGGTGCAATTATATTTTAACTCCCCCAAAGAAAATATGTATAGATTTTAATTTACCTATGTAAAAGCTTGCAATTTTATGAATAAGAAAAAGAACTTTTTTAAGGTTGAAAGATGACCTTGGGAGAAAGTCTGCGGTCGAGAGAAAGACAGGATAACAAAATGTGTCTGCATTTGCAGCATACTTAGAATCCATTGTTTTCCTAAGTCACACTTCATTAATAGTGTGAGTCACAGATGCCACACCTTCCTCCTTTGCTCCTTTCACTTTTCTTTGCCAATCATGCTATTTCATGTTGTTTTCATGCTTGCTGTTTCCCCGGGCCTATTACTACCAGCTTCTACCACCCTTCCATAACAGTTGAAGATGACTTACTATGAATGAATGCTTTGACCAACTATGTAATGTTGAAACTGATTCCAAACCCACCTTTCACATGAGTGCTCACAAGCTCACAAGGAGACATCTTGAACCCTCTCTTATCTGGATCTATGTATACTTAGATTTTTCAAAACCTACTTAAATGAGGGTTCTCAAATACTTTGACCTCACCCCCAGCCTTTCTAGCCCACTGTCCAAAGTTATGGGAGAAAAGATGGTAAATAGGACAAGGGGATGTGGGCCTGTTTAGAAGTAGTTCTTTGGGGATGATCCCAATCTCTGTTTGTGAGGATACCAGCAGTTCAGTTCAGTAGTAACAGGATGCCAACAGTCCAGCTCAAAAGTGTCACCAAACACAAATCAGCAATGGCAGCATGATCCAGCAGAAACTGCCAGGCCTCCAGCAAATTGACAGGAGCGACCATGGCCAGCCAGAATGCCAGGAGTTCTGGGCTGTGACTCTCTCAACAAAGTGAAGATCAGCAAAGATAAGAGACAAAGAAAGTGACAAACAACTAACTATGCAAGCACCCATCACTGTCCACTGAGTCCTACTTACACTCTTCCCAAACATTGCATGTCCTCTCATGGGTGTTGCCTCAGCAAAACACAATGTGAGTCTGCTTCACATGACACAACCAGAAACCTCCTCTTCCGATCTAATAGGTAAGACTGGTCCAAACCACATGATCTAGTGCCTAGGTGAAGATGTAAGGTGCCAGCCCAAAGTAATGTGATACAGGGAAGCTTGTTTAAACTGACTTCATACACTATAAACTAGGCAACATTAAAAAACAAAGTTCTCCATAAATAAATTTTAAGGAAAATGAAATAGAGATTGGATGGATGGACAAAGGCCTCTAACAACCATTTGCACTAAACTAGCAAACAGAAGTTGGACAGTCAGTTGGGGTGAAGAACAGACAAAGCATATAAGAACCAAAAGCAAAAAGTGAATTCTTGATAAAGAAAAGATATCCAAAGGAAATGTCAGAGATGTGCAAAGAAAGATGAGTAAAATCAGATGATAAAATTTCTGGTGAATCTTCCCTTCAACCCTGTCTTCCATTCCTTCTACACACAACACCAACAGGTTTCTCTGTGTGATAAATTGTTTATGCATTTTAGATTATGCATTATAAGACTGTAGAATTGTGTGAGTTTAGAACTTCCTCTCAGAAGTCTGTTATTTCCATCACTACTGTTAATCATAGGAGGAAAAAACATAACTCTCTTGGAACATGTATGAATGGTTAAAATTAAAATACAATGTGTTGTACCTGCTCACATTTCCATGACTATGTCCATAGGCTACATGGGATAAAGATGCTTGTCTGAAATGGACTCACTGGTCACACATTCACGTCATTAGTTTTGTGCCGAGTCTTACTGAACAATCTCTGCTGTGTACCTGGGTGCTAAAGGCAATCATAGTCTTGACTTTACTTCCTCACACCTACAGAAGCACTGGCTCCTCTTTCCAGCCAGAGTCTCACACAGTAAGCTGGATTTACTTAACAAATTGCCTTGAACATTCACATGTGTGAAGTGTCCTTAGTGCTGTGGAGGTTTTACAGACTCATATGATGCTTAAAACCTTGCCAATGTCCATCAAGAGTTGAATGAAGAGGCCATATAAATGTGTGTGTGGTGGCTTTACTCCACTGTAAAGAAAAAGAAATGTCTGTGGGGAAATGGATGGAGTTGGAAGTTATTAAATGAGGTTATTCAGAAAGAACATGTTCTCACATGTAGGTGTCTCAGCATATCGTGCATACTGTATAATAAATACATGGTGGTAAGCCTGGACTGGATTATAGAACTAGAAAGGAGACCATGAGAAATGGAAAGATATGATAAGGACTGAGATACAAGAAGCCACAAATGACATAAAAGTGAAGGTATCACGCGGGACCTGAGACTGCTTTGGTTGGGGAGGCAGAAATCCGCCCTCAGTAGGGCCACAAGCCTCTCCGGTCAAAAAAGTGCCGGGGTAGCTAGGGCGCAGGGTCGGCTGACACTCGCCAGCTACCCACAACACCCACCACAGGATCTTAAGACTTCTGGTGAGTGGAACACAGCTTCTGCTCCAATCCAATTGCGCGCGGGACCTGAGACTGCATTAGTTAGGGAAGCAGAAAACCCGGCCTGAGTAGGACCACAGGCCTCTTCTGGCCGGACCAGCACCAGGGTAGCTAGAGCGCAGGGTCGGCTGACACCCGCCAGCTACCCAGGACCCCCCGCCACAGGATTTTGAGACTGCTGGTGAGTGGAACACAGCTTCTGCTCCAATCTTTAAACAGTGACGACAACAACTAACCCCAGAGATTACCAGATGGCGAAAGGTAAACGTAATAATCTTACTAACAGAAACCAAGACCACTCACCATCATCAGAACCCAGCACCCCCACTTCGCCCAGTCCAGGGCACCCCAACACACCGGAAAAGCTAGACACGGATCTAAAAGCATATCTCCTGATGATGGTAGAGGACTTCAAGAAGAACTTTAAAAACACACTTAAAGAAATACAAAGGAACACTGGTAAACAGGTAGAAGACAGGAAAGAGGAAGCACAAAAATCCCTTAAAGAATTGCAGGAGAACACTGCTAAAGAGTTACAAATCCTTAAAGAAAAACAGGATAACCTAATCAAACAGGTAGAAGTCCTTAATGAAAAACAGGAAAACACATCCAAACAGATGATGGAATTGAACAAAACCATACTAGACCTAAAAAGGGAAGTAGACACAATAAAGAAAACCCAAAATGAGGCAACACTGGAGATAGAAACCCTAGGAAAGAAATCTGGAACCATAGATACGAGCATCAGCAACAGAATACAAGAGATGGAAGAGAGAATCTCAGGTGCAGAAGATTCCATAGAGAACATCGGCACAACAATCAAGGAAAATGTAAAATGCAAAAAGATCCTAACTCAAAACATCCAAGAAATACAGGACACAATGAGAAGACCAAACCTACGGATAATAGGAGTGGATGAGAATGAAGATTTTCAACTCAAAGGACCAGCAAACATCTTCAACGAAATTATAGAAGAAAACTTCCCAAATCTAAAGAAAGAGATGCCCATGAACATACAAGAAGCCTACAGAACCCCAAATAGACTGGACCAGAAAAGAAATACCTCCCGACACATAATAATCAGAACAACAAATGCTCTAAATAAAGACAGAATACTAAAAGCAGTAAGAGAAAAAGGCCAAGTAACATATAAAGGCAAGCCTATCAGAATTACACCAGATTTCTCACCAGAGACTATGAAAGCCAGAAGATCCTGGATGGATGTTATAAAGACACTAAAAGAACACAAACTCCAGCCCAGGCTACTATACCCAGCCAAACTCTCAATTAACATAGATGGAGAAACCAAAGTATTCCACAACAAAACCAAATTCACACATTATCTCTCCACGAATCCAGCCCTTCAAAGGATAATAACAGAAAAAAACCAATACAAGGACAGGAACCACGCCCTAGAAACAACAAGAAGGTAATCCCTCAACAAACCTAAAAGAAGACAGCCACAAGAACAGAATGCCAACTTTAACAACAAAAATAACAGGAAACAACAATTACTTTTCCTTAATATCTCTTAATATCAATGGACTCAACTCCCCGATAAAAAGACATAGACTAACAAACTGGCTACACAAACAAGACCCAACATTTTGCTGCTTACAGGAAACTCTTCTCAGAGAAAAAGATAGACACTACCTCAGAATGAAAGGCTGGAAAACAATTTTCCAAGCAAATGGTATGAAGAAACAAGCTGGAGTAGCCATTCTAATATCTGATAAGATTGACTTCCAACCCAAGTCATTAAAAAAGACAGGGAGGGACACTTCATACTCATCAAAGGTAAAATCCTCCAAGAGGAATTATCAATCCTGAATATCTATGCTCCAAATACAAAGGCAGCCACATTCATTAAAGAAACTTTAGTAAAGCTCAAAGCACACATTACACCTCATACAATAATAGTGGGAGACTTCAACACACCACTTTCACCAATGGACAGATCATGGAAACAGAAACTAAACAGGGACACAGTGAAACTAACAGAAATTATGAATCAAATGGATCTGGCAGATATCTACAGAACATTCTATCCTAAAACAAAAGGATATACCTTCTTTTCAACACCTCATGGTACCTTCTCCAAAATTGACCACGCAATTGGGCACAAAACAGGCCTCAACAGATACAAAAATATTGAAATTGTCCCATGCATCCTATCAGATCACCATGGACTAAGGCTGATCTTCAATAACAAAATAAATAATAGAAAGCCAACCTTCACGTGGAAACTGAACAACACTCTTCTCAATGATACCTTGGTCAAGGAAGGAATAAAGAAAGAAATTAAGGACTTTTTAGAGTTCAATGAAAATGAAGCCACAACATACCCAAACTTATGGGACACAATGAAAGCATTTCTAAGAGGAAAACTCATAGCTCTGAGTGCCTCCAAAAGGAAACTAGAGAGAGCACACATTAGCAGCTTGACAACATACCTAAAAGCACTAGAACAAAAGGAAGCAAATTCACCCAAGAGGAGTAGACGGCAAGAAATAATCAAACTCAGGGGCGAAATCAACCAAGTGGAAACAAGAAGAACTATTCAAACAATCAACCAATCAAGGAGCTGGTTCTTTGAGAAAATCAACAAGATAGATAAACCCTTAGCCAGACTCACTAGAGGGCACAGGGAAAGCATCCTAATTAACAAAATCAGAAATGAAAAAGGAGACATAACAACAGATCCTGAAGACATCCAAAACACCATCAGATCCTTCTACCAAAGGCTATACTCAACAAAACTGGAGAACCTGGATGAAATGGAGAAGTTTCTAGACAGATACCAGGTACCAAAGTTGAATCAAGATCAGGTTAATGATCTAAACAGCCCTATATCCCCCAAAGAAATAGAAGCAGTCATTAATAGTCTCCCAACTAAAAAAAGCCCAGGACCAGATGGGTTTAGTGCAGAGTTCTATCAGACCTTCAAAGAAGATCTAATCCCAGTTCTTCACAAACTATTCCACAAAATAGAAACAGAAGGTACTCTATCCAACTCATTCTATGAAGCCACAATTACTCTGATACCTAAACCACAAAAAGACCCAACAAAGATAGAAAACTTCAGACCAATATCCCTTATGAATATTGATGCAAAAATCCTCAATAAAGTTCTTGCTAACCGAATCCAAGAACACATCAAAACAATCATCCATCCTGACCAAGTAGGTTTCATCCCAGGGATGCAGGGATGGTTCAATATACGGAAATCCATCAACGTAATCCAGTATATAAACAAACTCAAAGACAAAAACCACATGGTCATCTCGTTAGATGCGGAAAAAGCATTTGACAAGATCCAACACCCATTCATGATAAAAGTCTTGGAAAGATCAGGAATTCAAGGCCCATACCTAAACATGATAAAAGCAATCTACAGCAAACCAGTAGCCAACATCAAAGTAAACGGTGAGAAGCTTGAAGCAATCCCTCTAAAATCAGGGACTAGACAAGGCTGTCCACTTTCTCCATACCTATTCAACATTGTACTTGAAGTCCTAGCCAGAGCAATTCGACAACAAAAGGAGATCAAAGGGATACAAATTGGAAAAGATGAAGTCAAAATATAACTTTTTGCAGATGATATGATAGTATATATAAGTGACCCTAAAAATTCCACCAGAGAACTCCTAAGCCTGATAAACAGCTTCGGTGAAGTAGCTGGATATAAAATTAACTCAAACAAATCAATGGCCTTTCTCTACACAAAGAATAAACAGGCTGAGAAAGAAATTAGGGAAACAACACCCTTCTCAATAGTCACAAATAATATAAAATATCTTGGCGTGACTCTAACTAAAGAAGTGAAAGATCTGTATAATAAAAACTTCAAGTCTCTGAAGAAAGAAATTATAGAAGATCTCAGAAGATGGAAAGATCTCCCATGCTCATGGATTGGCAGGATCAACATTGTAAAAATGGATATCTTGCCAAAAGCAATCTACAGATTCAATGCAATCCCCATCAAAATTCCAACTCAATTCTTCAACGAATTAGAAAGTGCAATCTGCAAATTCATCAGGAATAACAAAAAACCTAGGATAGCAAAAACTCTTCTCAAGGATAAAATAACCTCTGGTGGAATCACCATGCTGGACCTAAAGCTTTACTACAGAGCAATTGTGATAAAAACTGCATGGTACTGGTACAGTGACAGACAAATAGACCAATGGAATAGAATTGAAGACCCAGAAATGAACCCACACAGCTATGGTCACTTGATCTTCGACAAGGAGCTAAAAACATCCAGTGGAAGAAAGATGGAAAAGATGAAGTCAAAATATAACTTTTTGCAGATGATATGATAGTATATATAAGTGACCCTAAAAATTCCACCAGAGAACTCCTAAGCCTTCCCAACATTTTCAACAAATGGTGCTGGCACAACTGGTTGTTAACATGTAGAAGAATGCGAATCGATCCATTCCTATCTCCTTGTACTAAGGTCAAATCTAAGTGGATCAAGGAACTTCACATAAAACCAGAGACACTGAAACTTATAGAGGAGAAAGTGGGGAAAAGCCTTGAAGATATGGGCACAGGGGAAAAATTCTTGAATAGAATAGTAATGGCTTGTGCTGTAAGATCGAGAATTGACAAGTGGGACCTCATGAAACTACAAAGCTTCTGCAAGGCTAAAGACACCATCAATAAGACAAAAAAACCACCAACAGATTGGGAAAGCATCTTCACCTATCCTAAATCAGATAAGGGACTAATATCCAATATATATAAAGAACTCAAGAAGGTGGACTCCAGAAAGTCAAATAACCCCATTAAAAAATGGGGCTCAGAACTGAACAAAGAATTCTCACCTGAGAAATACCGAATGGCAGAGAAGCACCTGAAAAAATGTTCAACATCCTTAATCATCAGGGAAATGCAAATCAAAACAACCCTGAGATTCCACCTCACACCAGTCAGAATGGCTAAGATCAAAAATTCAGGTGACAGCAGATGCTGGCGAGGATGTGGAGAAAGAGGAACACTCCTCCATTGTTGGTGGGATTGCAAGCTTGTACAACCACTCTGGAAATCAGTCTGGTGGTTCCTCAGAAAATTGGACATAGTACTACCAGATGATCCAGCAATACCTCTCCTGGGCATATATCCAGAAGATGTCCCAACCGGTAAAAAGGACACATGCTCCGCTATGTTCATAGCAGCCCTATTTATAATAGCCAGAAGCTGGAAAGAACCCAGATGTCCCTCAACAGAGGAATGGATACAGAAATTATGGTACATTTACACAATGGAGTACTACTCAGCTATTAAAAAGAATGAATTTATGAAATTCCTAGCCAAATGGATGGACCTGGAGGGCATCATCTTGAGTGAAGTAACACAATCACAAAAGAACTCACACAATATGTATTCACTGATAAGTGGATATTAGCCCAAAACTTAGGATACCCAAGATATAAGATACAATTTACTAAACGCATGAAACTCAAGAAGAATGAAGACCAAAGTGTGGACACTGTGCCCCTTCTTAGAATTGGGAACAAAACACCCAGGGAAGGAGTTACAGAGACAAAGTTCGTAGCTGTGATGAAAGGATGGACCATTTAGAGACTGCCGTATCCAGGGATCCATCCCATAAGCAGCTTCTAAACGCTGACACCATTGCATACACTAGCAAGATTTTGCTGAAAGGACCCAAATATAGCTGTCTCTTGTGAGACGATGCCGGGGCCTAGCAAACACAGGAGTGGATGTTCACAGTCAGCTATTGAATGTATCACAGGGCTCCCAATGGAGAAGCTAGAGAAAGTACCCAAGGAGCTAAAGGGATCTGCAACCCTATTGTTGGAACAACATGATGTACTAACCAGAACCCCGGAGCTCTTGTCTCTAGCTGCATATGTATCGAAAGATGGCCTAGTCGGCCATCATTGGAAAGAGAGGCCCATTTGACTTGCAAACTTTATATGCCCCAATACAGGGGAATGCCAGGGCCAAAAGAATGGGAATGGGTGGGTAGGGAAGTGGGGGGCACTATGGGGGACTTTTGGGATAGCATTGGAAATGTAACTGAGGAAAATATGTAATAAAAATATTAAAAATTAAAAAAAATAAATAAAAATAAATAAATTAATTTAAAAAAAAAGAAGTGAAGGTATCTGTGGGGAGTGTGTGGAAGGGTACATGAGGGGCTCCACTTGGGGATCCATCCCATAAATAACCACCAAACCCAGACACTAGGCAGATGCCAACAAGAGCCTGCTGACAGGAGCCTGTTATAGCTCTCTCCTGTGAGGCTCTGCCAGTGCCTGGCAAATACAGAAGTGGATGCTCACAGCCATCCATTGGACAGAGCACAAGGTACCCCAGAAGGAGCCAGAGTAAGTACCCAGGGACCTGAAGGGGACTGAAGCCCCATAGGAGGAACATCAATATGAATTAACCAGTACCCCCAAAGCTCCTTGGAACTATACCACCAATCAATGAAAACACATTGTGGAACTTGTGGCTCTAGCTATATATGTAGCAGAGGATGGCCTAGTCAGTCATCAATGGGAAGAGAGGCCCTTGGTCCTGTGAAGGCTCTAGACCCCAGTATAAGGGAGAGGACCAGAAATGGGAGTGGGTGAGTTGGGGGGGGGAATTTCAGAGGGGAAACTAGGAAAGGGGATAATATTTGAAATGTAAATAAAGAAAATATCTAAAAAATAAAATAAAATAAAGAAGCAACAAATGACATAGAAGTGAAGTTGTCTGTGGGGAGTGTGTGGACAGGTCCAGGAGGGGCTCAGGGAGATGGGAGAAGAAAGGAAAAATCAACAAACAGATTTTTAAACACCACAACAAAACTTATGCATCTAATTAACAATTTTCAAAAGTAAAACACCTGGGCCCATTCTAGACTTGCTGGGTCAGAAAGTTCACAGTAATAAAGACCCAGGTTATTCCTACATCCAGGCAAAATGGAAGGTGCTGCTGCAGCGTAGAGAGAGGAGAGCAAAGCCAAGACCCCTCCATCCAGTGACCTCAGAAGCACGAGAGGAGCATGGCAGACACAGGAGGAACATGGCAGACCGAGAAGGGAGAGATTATCTATTGTGGGAAGGAAGGCATCCCACATGGGCTACGATTTATAGATTCCAGGTGGCAGAGGCTGTGGGATTTCACCCATCAAGTACAGACGGCAGCAGGTGTGGATGGGAAACGTGGGATGTTTGCTTGGGAGATAAATGTCTAGCACAGTGCAACCACAGTATACACTATTTCCATAGTGACTCTGTTCCAACACCTCAAGAGATGTCTCAGACAGCAGATATTACTGTACCTTGGGTGTACTGTGGTTTCTTTTTTTCTGCACATACATGTTTCTGAGAAAAGATTAACTTACATATTAAGCACAGTAGTCTGCAAATAGCAGCACTATTTGTCATAAAACATATTTAAAATGTATAAGTTATTTTTATGTTCTTTCCTTTCAACATTTTCAGATCACAGTGGACCATGGGGAGCTAAGCCCAAGGAAAGTGGAACTGTGGGTAAGGCAGAGGACTGAGATGGTGGGCAAACAGTCCAGAGGTGGGAGATGCAGGGCAGAGGGTCCTGACTGCCAGGGGTGGTAGTGATGTGATTAACCCTGTTCCTCTGGAACATTGACCTGACAGAGGTAATTGGAGCAGACTGAATTAATTTCAGGCACTCACCCAGGAGCCCCCAAAGCACTTCAAAAGAATCAGAAGACAGGAACCAGAGGGCATGGCAGAAAGACCCCCACGTGCAGGGGGTTCCTGCACAGGTGTACATCCCTCCTCTTCACACAGCCATTCATTTAAAACATAGAGATGTCATCAACAAATCCCTGATGGGCATTTGCTGTATGCCAGACACTTTCTAAGGCCTACAGGCTCCCAACCGTCACTACACTGCTAACAATCTAATGTGACAGAGGAGTAAATCAGCAGCACCAGCATTCCAAGGGGAATGGGGACCACGGCTAGGAGTCTGAGAAGAATCAACTTCCCCATTCTTCTTGGGCATTTACTGCATGGGTATTTTCCACATGTTGACTTCCAGTAAGAAGTGTGCCTCACGCTTTCTGTTGAATATATTAGTTTCGATTTATTGAAGCTGAAAGCTTATAAGAGAAATCTTACCACACAGGACCTCAGAAGTGTCTGCCTCACCTGTGGCATGCCCAGACATGACTCTACCAGCCCCAGAGTAAATGTATCCAGGCTGCTGAGTATCTATCTGGTCTACCCACTTTAAGGCTATATTTCTATAACTATGTGTAAAGTCCCACAACCCAGGCACTTTTCTGAACTATACAAGGATGGATTTTAATTCTAGTATTAAAGTGAGAAACCAAGTGCTCACTTAATGGAAATGAGTATTGACTGACTCTAAAAGTAATAAAAAATAGAATAAATGTATCAGAAGTATGTATGTGAGTAAAGATATACACAGAGACACATTCACAGGACATACACAGAGAGACAGAGACAGAGAGAGAGACAGAGAGAGAGACAGAGAGAGAGACCTTCAACCTAAGTTTAGT